>NC_137039.1:28403899-28938899 GCF_032717465.1 Coenobita brevimanus | reverse complement strand
TAGTCTTCATCACTCGACTGCCTTCCAACACCGTCACGCAGCTTTTCCCTTCCTCTCCTCACTACGACTCCTTCCACTGCTTGCTGATTTCCTAGGTGACTCTCTTTCTACCATTTCTCCTTTCAGCTTTGTCATTTTTTTTTCTTCCCTTCGCATCTTGTATTTGATTCAGTTACTCTCCCGGCTTCCTTCTAACTTCGTGTCATATTACCATTTTTTGACTGTGCTAGTTCTTAATAATCCTTCCTTTCTTCTTTCCATCCATCCTTCCTTCCATCCGTCCGTTCGTCCTTCCTCCCTTCCTTCTTTCCTTGCATCCTTCCTTCCTTCCTTTCTTCCTTCCTTCAAATAAAAGTAAAGTAAGTGGCGCCACCTTAGTCTGTCAGCAAGCGATCTGCCAATCCGTGCAAGACCACCCTGTTCTCCCCTTCCCCGTGTCCTTGCCGTCTCACCCGCTGTTCATCCCACGTCATGCTTTCTCACACGCCAGGAAGGACCAACAGGCGCAGGTTTCCGTTCTGTATGTCCTTTTTACACCACGCGCCGTCTGTGATATTCCCAGGATTTCATATTTCCATGTCTTTATTTTTTACTGACCTAACCTAACCTCTCAGACCTACCGTGTCCTATCCTAACCTAACCTACGAACTAACCCTAACCTAGCTAGTCCTGTCTCTTGTCTAACTTAGCCTAACTTACGAAGAAACTAACCTACCCTGATACTAAGAAAACGAACCTGACCTAGCCTAACATGACCTCCTTCCGTTTCGTGATTTCTGTGGCACCCCTCCTCCCCCTCCTTGGTGATATCTGTGGCACCCCTCCTCCCCCTCCTTGGTGATATCTGTGGCACCCCTCCTCCCCCTCCTTGGTGATTTCTGTGCCCCCCTCCCTCCTTGGTAATTTGCGTGCCCTCTCCCCCTCCTTGGTGATTTTTCTGCCCCCTTCCTTCCCCTGGTGATTTCTGTGGCACCCCTCCTCCCCCCCTGGTGATTTCTGTGGCCCTCTCCACCCCCTTGGTGATTCCTGCCCCTCCCCCCCTGGTGATTTCTGTGGCCCCCTCCACCCCCTTGGTGATTCCTGCCCCCCCCCCCCTCGTTAGGTGAAAACAGTCGTTAAAACCACCGACTGGAGATGCCACCGGAACGAAAACGCTGCAATCGCAAAAGCCAAATTGAAATCCCTCGTGACAGCCGATTGCGACGAGGTGAAAGACAAGGATAGACCACTTCCGAAGGTGCTAGTTTCCTCATCGCTGGTGGTGTGTGTACGAAGGTCAAGGTTTCGTTCCGGGGTTTCCTTTGGCCCAGTTCTTTCGTCAGACACGCCTTCATTTCTTCATAGGGTTCTTGAAGAGGTCTTGAAGTTGTTTACCAAATCTTACCAGGTACAAAATAGCTATCACCATTTACCACGGATCATATTTCTGTCTATCTGACTACCGCCAGTTGCCTTATTCTGTAAAGGGTAGCCACAAACAAATCGCCTTCATGTCCCCGTGTCTCCCCGCCATTTAGTCGCCCTCTTCCCGGCTCACACACACCCTCTCACATATACCTCTCCATTCCATTCCTCCATGTCATCCACAGTTTCCCCCCTCCCTCTCCTCCACTCCACCTCACTCGCATACACGCTCCACATTAGTCTCTCACTCTCCATCCACTCCACATGACCAAACCACCTCAGTGTATTTCTTTCATGCATGCTTCCTTTTTTCATTTTCTTTCTTTCTTTTTTTTTTTTCCTTTTTTTTTCGTATTTAGTCACTTTCATATTCACTTTAAATTTTTGCTGTGACGATAAGGGGCTCGTATTCTCGTCGGTTGAGGAACTCCGTAACACCTCTTCCTTAGCGATTTGTTTTTTTTAGATATGGCAGGTTAGTAGGTGGGGGCGCTCACCATCCACTCACTCGATGTAGTGCTGCTCTCGGGTGTCTGCCCTTTCCTCTCCATCCTTCTTTCCTTCATTCTTTCCTTGTCCTTTTGCCTGTGGGTGACTTTACACTCCCTCTTCTGTCTTTCTTTCCTTCATTCTTTCCACTTCAGCCTGTGGGTGACTCTACACTGAGTGACAAGCCAAATGGTTTCCTGTGCACCAGGAAACCATTCACTACGCTGGGTGGTAACCATATAACCAAATTTTGGCGCCTGGTGGTTTAGTGGGTAATTATTGCGCTCCAATCGGATTGAGCCGGTGAAGGTTTATATCCAAGGGGTGGTTGGGGTTGATTGCTCATGTAATGCCACTCAGGGATGAGTGAGGCTGGTCACTCTCATCTTAAATGTCGGGACCAACTGCCAAGCCCCGGGCTCCTACGCTCCTCATGGGGCAATGTAAGATTGGATGATGGATGGAAGGATGGATGGCAGGTTAGTATCCTTATATATGCAGAGTATGGCGATATTGGAAGGATTCATGGAAAGGAGAAGAGGACATTAAGGTGTAATAAGCAAAATAAATCACAAAGGAAAAGGTGTTAGGTGTTAGTGATGACTGTCACCACTCCGAATTACCTAAGCTTCGTGATCAGTGAGCTGGCTTTTTTTCTTTACCTTTTCTTTCTTTTTTTCTCTTTCTTTCACCTCTGACAAGCCATTCATGTTCTGTAGGTTTGTGTGGCGTCCTTTGTGTGTGGTTCCTACTCCCCTTGCTTCATCTCTCTCTCTCTCTCTCTCTCTCTCTCCCCCCAGTATCTCACTTTCTATCCCTTTCTTATTTTTTTCTCCCTGGTCGTCAGAAATCCACATTAATATTCTCCGTGGACTACTTGGCACAGTTAATTAATTTGTTTTCCCTCTATCCCACATAAAACAAAATTCAAATTCGGTCGAGTAACGCCATCTTTCCTCTTATCAAATTCCCATATTGAGGTTGATGATGATAGTTTTCTCTTTTCATGATCTATGATTTAAACCCAGCCCCAATAAATAAATAAATAAATAAATCCCAATAGTTGCTGAAAAAAATTATTGATCCAAAAAAATGTCGCTTTGAGAGGAATTTGTTGTTTACGCCGTGCACTTTCCCCAAAATTTTCGTCCCTCCGCTTTTCATGTCGTTATAACAAGATTAACACTGGTATTTGGTGCTAGTCACGAAGAAGTGCCACAGAAAGGATGTAGAGCCGCAGTATTGTCTTTTCCGGCCACTGGACTACATGAAATAGCTTGCAAAAGAATGAAAATGTGGGGCAGATTAAGGTGAAAGGAATATAGTAGACGGGAGAGTTGCATGGAATTCAATACTTCTTTATGAGGTAGGAATGAGTCTTCTTGGTTACTAGTCAAATTAATCCTCCTGCCTAACTACACGAGTATCAGTTTAGCAGAAAAAGAGGTTACAGATGTCACAAGTAAACAAACATATTTAAAATGTTTCCCACGTCCGTTATGGTGGTGTTGTAAGCTTACCTGTTTCGGTGCATCCCTTTCCGGCACGCTTGACACCCCGCCACGCCCACCCTTTCTTCTTTTTCTTCTTCGTCCTCCTCCTCCTCCTCCTCTTCTTCTTCTTCTTCTTCTTCTTCTTACTGCATTTTATAGTTACTTGTCATTCCCAAAAAAGAAGGAAATGTAAAAGAGAAACGCTGAAATTTATTTAAAAGTTTCGTTCGTCCAGTTTGATTAGGAGTAGGAATGTTAATCTCTCTCTCTCTCTCTCTCTCTCTCAATTTTTTTTTATATATATTCCATCATTATCAGTTCTTGTTATTTTTTTTTGCTTATTACTGGTTAATATACTTTCGTTGTGTTATTTACATCTGTTCATCAACGTAATTTCAGTAAGAGAGAGAGAGAGAGAGAATTATTATGATTACGCTGGATGATCATTAGATTTTAGTCGTTCAGTGACGTAAAAAATAAGAAAAAAGAAAGATAAAGAATTATGACGATTATCTGAGAGGTAGTGAGATAATACATGTGCATATCAAGTGAGAGAGAGAGAGAGACGGACAGACAGACAGACAGAGAGACTGGGATGAAAATGGGAGAGTAAAGGAAGGAGAATAGGAAGAGAGGAGAAGAAAGATAGAAAAATGGTACTGTGTGGTGTGGTGGGATGTAGTTTGGTGTGGTGTGGTGTGGTGGGATGTAATGTGGTGTGGTGTGGTGGGGTGTAGTGTGGTGTGGTGGGATGTAGTGTGGTTTGGTGTGGTGGGGTGGGGTGTAGTGTGGTGTGGTCTGGTGGGATGTAGTGTGGTGTTGTGGGGTGTGGTGGGATGTAGTGTGGTGTGGTGTGGTGGGATGTAGTGTGGTGTGGTGTGGTGGGATGTAGTGTGGTGTGGTGTGGTGGGGTGGGATGTAGTGTGGTGTGGCGGGATGTAGTGTGGTGTGGCGGAATGTAGTGTGGTGTGGCGGGATGTAGTGGGATGTGGTGTGCTGTGGTTAAATGGCATCAAAATATCGTTAAACAGACGTACAGAACTTTTTCAAAAAATGCCCCCACTTTCAAAAACATCTTCAGAAATAAAATGGTCAGGATTTAACGAAAATATAAAGAAAAATATAACCTCACACTGAAGTGGTTGCATGTTAATCCTCAGAATTTTAGGATTTTCAAAAGCTGAAAAAAAAAAAAAATCGTCAGGTCTTAGTAGTGAAAATCTTGAAACGCCTCACAACATGCTAACTATTGGAACATTATTGTGTGTGTGTGTGTGTGTGTGTGTGTGTGTGTGTGTGTGTGTGTGTGTGTGTGTGTGTGTTTTGAATTGTTCAGTGGTGGAATGAGCCAAGACCGTTATGTGTTACTAGAATTATGAAGGTTTTGTTCGTTATCCTAAGCACGCTCACACACACACACACACACACACACACACACACACACACACACACACACACACACACACACACACTTAAAGCTGTCCATCTGCCACAGTACTGTGCCAACGTGTGTGACTGTAGACTAATCCTGGATCCGCAGACTTTGCCACCCAGTTGGCATGTCTGATCTGGATTTGCTGGGAGAACTCAGTTTTGGTTATATCTTCGTTGTCTGCGCATCTCTCTGGCCAGATTCCGAACTTCGGGATGAATGGTTCCTTTGCTGCAGAGTGCTCTCCATTTTTTTCTGTCAAAGGCATTGGTTTCAAGATCTTCCGGTATAGTGCTGCATTCTTCAGGGTTGCCCTTGTATGATCTTCGTAACTCTTCTGTCTCCCTGGGTTGCGGTGTGCTTCAGGAAGTTGGCCATACAAGACCTGGCGGAGAAGACGATGCTTAGGCAAGCGGAACACGTATCCGACCATCTCAGCAGCTTTTTAGCCAGCATGGTTTCTATGTTGGTTTGCTTTGCCCGCTGGAGAATGTGTGAGCCAGGGACCTTACCCTCCCATGTGAGTCCTAGGATGCGCTCCAAGCATCGGATGTGAAGCGACTAAAGCTGCTTGGTGATACTGGTAGGCAGTCAAGGATTCAGGACCGTGTGAGGGCGAACAGGCATACAGCCGTGTATACGGATACCGTCGCCTTGATTCTCAAGTTGGTGTTTTCAAAGACTCTGGATCTGAGACGTGCAAGGACTTCTGCATCAATGTTTATGTTTACCTGTGAGCACGCTTCGACGGTAGGAATAGTTCTCCACCTGTTTTACATTTTTCTCCATATATCTGAAATGTAAGAGGCTCTGCCAGGTTGTTTCTCTGAGATATAATTTCTGTTTTATTGACATTTGCAGCCCCATTGCATGGTACTTGTTGTAAACGGTGGTGAGAGACTGTTGTAGGGTTTCTGGGGTAAGTGGAAGGACAGCACAGTCATCAGCGTATTGTAGCTGTAGGAAATGAGCCATACCAGTCTTTGTGCTTGAAGACGTCTGAGATTAATTAAGTTACTGTCCAGGCAGAACTAGATTTTTATTCCATCATCAGGTTTCATTTGTTGGTAACTTAAAAGGTGACTGGAGTGAGACATGTTGAAAATAACAGGAGCCAGAACACATCCTTGCTTCACTCCCAAGTCCACGTTGAAGGGTTCGGATTTGCTCCCACAAGCATTCATGTTGTCATGCAGGCTCTGCAGGATGGTAAGAAATTTGTAACTCCAGTTTTCGAAAGAGCGTTCCATTAAAAATTTCTGTTGACAGTGTCAAATGCTTTTCCAAGAGGAATACAGTATATGTCACAATTCTGCTCGTGGCATTTCTCTTGTATCTGTCGGGCACCAATGATTGTATCACAGGTACTTCGTTCCCTACAAAATCCACAGTGTGTTTCAAGAAGTGTTGACTCAGTCAGATGCATTGTCAGTCTGAATAACATCATCTTGGCTTGTACTTTGCTAGCATTCACAAGGAGGAAGATACCTCTACAGTTGTCATAATCTGAGCGGTCCCCTTTCTTCCTGTAGATGGTTACAATATCAGAAGTAAGCCATTCACACACACACACACACACACACACACACACACACACACACACACACACACACAAACTGGCCATAGGAAAGCACAAAAAATGTTACCGGTACTTTATGAATTTATTAAATATCCATACATCATTCCCTTTTCTTCTTGGTGCTGGAGAGGGAGGGACGCCTTCATGTGCTGGCGGCGATATAACCAGGCGGCTCCACTGCCTGGTTATACAAACGTCCCTCAGCTTCCTCCCTGTCCCCTCCTAAAGAAGATGGATTCGAGGATGGGGGCAACTTAAGCCTGCAGTTCACTGGGCTTATATTTCGGATTAGCCTAGGGTTGCAGCTATTACTACTACTGCTGCTGCTGCTGCTACTACTACTACTACTACTACTACTACTACTAGTACTACTACTTTGTTCTTGCTACCACCAGACGATTTTAAGTGATATTACTCAGCTTGGTGGTAGTAGCAGTAGTAGTAGTAGTAGTGTTGCTGTTATTTATGGTAATAATGTTGAGAACGATCCATAATGTGCAACAATAAAACGAGAGAGAGAGAGAGAGAGTCTTCCTCACTCCTCTCTTTAAATAGCACACAACAATGCTCAACCTGTATTTATATCTCACCAAGAACACTGCCCTTTCTCTCTCTCTCTCTCTCTCTCTCTCTCTCTCTCTCAGTTCGCCTAAATACTCATTTTTGACGAATGGTTTCATGAATTTCCCAGTCTTGATTTCGGTGAGTCGTTGTCTCTTTACTCTCACTTTTGGACCTGGCTGACTTTCACTTTCATTCTCTCTCTCTCTCTCTCTCTCTCTCTCTCTCTCTCTCTCTCTCTCTCTCTCTCTCTCTCTCTCTCTCTCTCGTAATAATTATAAATGAACTCTAAAGAATCTGCATAGGCCAATACCCATATAAATTCCAAGTAGCCTAAACTCATAAATTATCCATATCACGGAAAATCTTGCATCGTACCAGGACGTACGTGTGTCAGTGACGCAAATCTGATAAACTAAACAGGAACTTTATGAATTTCACACAGAATTTTCATACAGTACAGTGAAGTTTGAAATTTGAGCCTGTTATCGGAAGTTTACTATTGAAACTTAAATTAAGGTGTATTATTATTATTATTTTTTTTTAACGTAAAGCGTAACAATAGCATCCGTATTTTCTTATGAAATGTGAATCCCTGTATATAGGACCTCATATTATATATATATATATATATATATATATATATATATATATATATATATATATATATATATATATATATATATATATATATATATAATCTCTCACATACGAAGGCCCTCTGTTATCTTAACTGATAGGAAAATTAACAGTATTCCTCGTTTCGCAGCTTTCTTTCCATGCCTGTCGCGGTGGTCAAGTTCTACCAATGCGAGACGGAAGAATAATACGGAAAAGTCGCTCAGTTGTGGATAATGTCACTATTTACATGAATAATAAACAATAAACACACTGCTTTCTCGCGTTTATGAAGGTCTGCCATTGGGTCGACGGGAGGTTTCAGCCAATCAGCCGCCATTTTATATATCGCGTAGGAGCCGGGCAGCCAATCAGCAGCCATGTCCACCGTAGTCGTGGTGTCTGTAAACTCGGGGATGGTGTGTGATAATCTCGGCCTTATTTAACGGTGAGGAATATGTTTGTGAAGGCCTGCAGCCGGCGGATATGGTTGCTGGCAGTATGGAGATAGTTCACGAGGGCATGTTGAAGAAATCGCCGCCTCCCAAGCCCCTATTTCGGGCGGTAGGTATGAGGAGAGAGGGGGGACCTGAGGGGGACCTACTCCACTTGACAGACCCCTCGCACTCACTTATCTCTCTTCTTTCCACTCATCTTCCTCACTCTTTCCAGTCATAACCTCACCCCAGGCTTGGTTTTTATGCACACACGTTGTACGAGTTTGGTAGACGCTGTGAAATAAAGTCAAACTTGTTATTAGAGCAATAGTCTGGTCTGATGGGGTGGACCTGACTTCAATGTTTATACTCATCTATCACCCCACCCGAACCTCGGAGTACTTTAGAGGTTAAAGCCAGGTCTCTTCCACTTCACGTTGTAGCATTCATGACCTCATCAGCATTGAAATTTTGTCCCAGAGGTCTTTAATTTGAGAAAACTGGTTGATATACTGCGGTGCCAGATAGGCTACTCCAAGGTTGACTCATGATTCTCACACTTAAGGTCATTCTGCATACTTGGGTTCCCTTTAAAATGCAGGCTTGTTGCTGACTTCCCTTTTTCAGCACCATTGTAGGAAGCATTTATTTCAGATTCATAGTGTTCAGAGAGGTTTTTATTCACCAGTTTTATCATTGTTTTAAATCTGACTTCTGTTTTATTATATGATATTTCACCACAGTGTGCAATACCTCAGTACAGCCACTGAATAGATGAGCACTGCATGTTAAACATCCTAATAGACTATAACTTATAAATGGTTAAATTAATTGCCAGTGCCCCATTACAACCCAGTGCTGGTGAAAGGTGTAGTGAATTCCAGATATACAAAATGTGATGGTTATATGTTTGTGATACACTGTTTAGGCTGTACTCCAAATGTAGCTAATAGTTATGTATATGAGTGCATTAGAGACCTTATAGTGGAACAGATAAGGCCAAGTACGATATAATTTGGACAAATTTTTTGGAAGGTGTGCCAGTCTGGGCACTATTTTTTGCTGTTTTTATGTAGTTTATTTTGGTTTTCTTTGTAATTAATTATACGACTTTATTTATGAATAGTAACTAAATCTAACAAGACCTTACTGTGAAAGCTAGGCTACTTAGAGTACTTTTTCTTCCTTCTTTGCCCAGGTTAGGACCAAAGTATACTTCATGTTGACTTCTTGTCACAAATTTTTCATTTAACAATGAGTGACAAGCCAAATGGTTTCCTGTATACCAGGAAACTACTACGCTGGGTGGTAACCATATAACCAAATTTTGGCGCCTGGTGGTTTAGTGGGTAATTATTGTGCTCCAATCGGATTGAGCCAGTGAAGGTTTATATCCAAGGGGTGGTTGGGTTTTATTGCTCTCGTAATGCCGCTCAGGGATGAGTGAGGTTGGTCACTCTCATCTTAAATGTCAAGACCAACTGCCTAGCCCCGGGCTCCTACGCTCCTCATGGGGCAATGTAGGATTGGATGATGGATGACCAGTGTATTCATTTTCTCAAATTCTTTACCCCTTTTTCACCTGCAGTGTAAAATAGCCAGCTTTAAGTTGGATGAGTTTTTATTGTTAATAGTTGGCGAGAGGAGTGGCAGCCCTCTCAGTGACTTATTTGTTTACTTGTAGGTGTTGCGAGGAGATTTCTTGGAGCAATGGTGTTCCAACACTCCTCCCGAACCCGGCATCCCTCTGTTGCAGGTTCACTTCATCTGGTAGTGAATTCGTAGTCGCTCTGCAGGGTGATATGTATCTTGGTACTTGTGGTTCATCAAGTACCATCCTCAGGAATTCATCTAGTCAGTCTTTGAAATATTTTACTGAGCAGTTAGTGAGGTCTTGAATTTTTTGTGGCAGGCAGTTGAAAATTCAGGGACCTTTGTGTGGGGGCAGACTGGATGAGAGGAGAGTCTTAATCCTTGCTGGTGCTTGTGACGGCAGGATTTTTCTTACACACTTGCAACCACCCCTGTGGTTAAAATGTGGTTCCACCTCACTGATGTTGGAAGGGTTGGGTACCAGTTTTTCAAGGACCTTCCATGTGTAGATGGTAATGTATTTTTCTCTGTGTTGCTGCTGAGAATATAGCCCCAGTTTTTTGTAGTCTGTCCCAGTAGGAGAGTTCTTTCATTTCCTTTATTTGCCTGGTGTATGCTCTTTGTATGGACTAAAGGGCCTGTATGTCCATAATCCTGTGGGGGGACCATAGTTGACTGCAGTAGTCCAGGACAGGTTGGACAATTGCCCTCCATAGAATCAGCATGCACTCCTCCTCCCAGGAATAGAAGGTTCTAAGGGCCCACCACAGCCTTCTTGATGGTTTGCTGTATGTGGTGCTTGAAAGTGACATCATCAGTTAGGTATACCTGAATGCATTTTGCATGGGGGCTTGTATCAATTGCCTTATTTTCACTTGTGAGCAGAGAAGTGTTGCCGAGGATCTCTTGATTGGTACCACTTCTGAGCAGCAGGAACTTGCCATCATTGAATGTCATGTTGTTTTTCCTTGCCCAATTGTAGACTTTGTTGAGGTCCTCTTGGAGAAGATCAACAACTTCACTAGCTCTGATACTTTTGCCTATATTGATGTCGTCAGCGAGCGAGGGGAGTGTGGAGTGCGCAATTTCATTGTCGATGTCCCCTATCATTATTAGGAACGGTAGGGGTCCTAGAACAGAACCCTGGGGGACACCACTCACAACCCTGTGTTCTGCTGATATGCCTTCATTTGCATCAACAGTCTGGGATCATGTAAGAAAGTTGTGAATCCACACTCTTATTTTCCCAGTTATGCCTAGCTCTCTTAGCTTGTGCAGAAGGATACCATGGTCGACCTTGTTGAATGTCCTAGTGAAATGGAGGAAGGCAGCATCGACATTGTCGCCCTCTGCTAAATGGGGGAGGAGTTTGTCATGGTGGGCGAGTAGTTGGGACAAACAGGATCTTCTTTTACAGAAACTGTGTTGGCCAGGATTTAAGAGATTTCCTCCATCAAGGAAGGCATAAATTTTATTTCTTATAATCTTTTCAAAGATTTTTACTGTATTTGAGGTTAGAGCAACTGGTTTGTAGTTTTTTTTGGTGATCCCTTGGTTCTTTTTGAATTGGAGATATTGTGGCTTTCCTTGCTTCTGTAGTGGAGTTATTGTGGCTTTCCTTGCTTCTGTAGTGGAGTTATTGTGGCTTTCCTTGCTTCTGTAGTTGATGAAAATAAATGAATAAATAAATAAAAAATGAAGTTACAGGTATAGCTATACTGAACACTTAAAATATCCTTGAAGAAAAAGGAAAAAAAAGAACTTACAGGCTAACTGACCTTTTCCTAAGGCCTAATTAAAACATTATATTGTATCCTATCTAACATAACAAACATAACCAAATTTTACCCCTTGGTGCTGACAGCATCCATTTAGCACAGACTAGAACATTGAGGACAACAATAGCAGCAGAGTACGAGTGACAGACACCCCTCATGCATCCTATAGGACAGTCCCACACACTCAGAACCTCCCCCATGGGTAAACAATGCCTTTACCTTTCCTTTGAAGTGTAAAAGCTCCCTCAAACTTCCAGAGTGTGCTGTCACAATAGCTGAATCCTTTATAATTTGGATTAAATAATAGGAATTGATATTGGAGACTATTAAATTCACAAGCACATTCACCATGCATTTCTCTACAGTTCTGTAAGAGACATAGGCCATACAGTAACTCTTTGCTGTAGTGCAGTAGTGTTATTATTAGTCTCTCCTGAGTCAAATTAAGTCATTTTGAGAGACCAAGAATAAAAGGAAAGAATACATTATTACATATTGTGGTGAGGAGGGTAATGATTTATGCAGAAAAAAAAAATCATCATTCGTAGTAGACTTATTTACCCAAGCTTTTTAACCTGTAGATCGTTTATTTAGGGGTATGGATTTTTTTTTTTTTTTTTTTTTTTTTTTTTTTAATACAAATGCAGTACAGTATACCATTATCGTGTTCATGACGCACCAAGTTGTCCCCCCCTACTGTGACCAAGTGGGATTTTTACATACTGGTACGGTACATACTGAACCTTGAGTAAAGTGCTTCAAAGTGAGTACAGTATATGTATGTACAGTACTAATCCAGCTACTGTAGGGTACAGGTTAGTGTCACATCACAATATACGGTATGTAGCATGCTGTACTATTTTATGGTATCCTGCAGGACCATTCACATTTGCTGTATCTATCTATCTATCTACAGTACTGTATAGCCAGATGCCATAATCCAATAAGGGGTGACCATTTGTCTCTGAGTTATTTGTTTTACAGTGAGGAACACTGACCCTCTGGTGTGACAAATTACTGAATCAGTGGTGTTTTACTGAATGGACACTTTTAATTGAAAATTTTTATAATTTTTATAACCCTGTAGGTTCATACACACCTAATTAGCTGAAATTCAGTAAAAAAAAATTGTGCTTAATTTATCTACCATCACTATTAACGAAAAACTGGGGTTCAGAGCGAAAATGTGCTGAAGTTAGCCGATATTACTGTACCCCATTAGATTGCCAGCACGCCTTGACAGACGTCTGGTTTGCATAAAGATTGATTTAAAATGGAAATAAATGTATTTACATTGTAAATCATTATTTATACTAAATATATGTCTGTCAAGGCAAGTTGTTGAGCTAAAGGCGAAACATTTTCACTGACTTTAGCAGGTGTTCACTCTGAATCCTGATTTTTTATTAATAGTTGAATTAAACACAAGTTTTGGACCGGATTTCAGCTAATTAGATATGTATGAACCGGTATGTGATAAAAATGATAATTTCCAAGTAAAAGTGCCGATTCGGTAATTCATTGAACCCCTAACCCTCCACCAACCCACTTGCTGACATGTAGGGAACACGTATAGGTTGGCTGTATGGTTATCACTAAGTGTTGTAAATGGCTTTCTGGCTTACAGGAAACCATTAGGCTTGTCACTCAATGTAAAGCCACCTGAAAAGGAAAGAACAGGAAAGATGGGAGATTTTGACAGACAGGAGGGCAGACACAGAATAAGGATGATAAATGTGAAGGAAGAAGTGGGCAACACTGCATCAAGTGAGTGGATGGTGCTTCCCACCACCTAAATGTAATAAAATATCCATCTGTCCATCCATCATCCAATCCTACATTGCCCCATGAGGAGCGTAGGAGGCCGGGGCTTGGCAGTTGGTCCTGACATCGAAGATGAGAGTGACCAGCCTCACTCATCCCTGAGTGGCATTACCTGATCATTCAGCCCCACCCATCCCTTGGATATAAACCTTCACCAGCTCAATCTGACTGGAGCTCAATAATTACCCACTAAACCATCAGGTGCCAAAATTTGGTTATATGATTACCACCCAGCGTAGTAAATGGTTTCCTGGTGTACAGGAAACCATTTGGCTTGTCACTCAGTGTAGAGTCACCCACAGGCAGAAGGAAGAGAAAAGAATGAAAGAAAGAAAGACAGAAGAGGGAGGGTAAAGTCACCTGTAGGCAGAAGGACAAGGAAAGAAAGACAGAAGAGGACGGAAGGAAAGAAGGATGGAGGAGAGGAAAGGGCAGACACCCAAGA
This sequence comes from Coenobita brevimanus, assembly GCF_032717465.1. Classification (NCBI taxonomy): domain Eukaryota; kingdom Metazoa; phylum Arthropoda; class Malacostraca; order Decapoda; family Coenobitidae; genus Coenobita; species Coenobita brevimanus. The sequence goes on along the minus strand of NC_137039.1, from coordinate 28,925,246 downwards.
GCAGCACTACCGGTACAGCAAGTGAGTGGATGGTGAGAGCCCCCACCTACCACAAACTTACCAAAAATTTGGAAGTAAGACACAATTCAGGACACTTAGCATCTTTATTCACCCTTCAGTAGAATTTTGGTATGGATAAAGAACTTGTGGTGGCTGTTAGTTAAAAGGATAACCTCTCATTGATAATAAGGGCATACACATTACATACCTGTGTATTATAATGATCAAAATTGGTACCAGTATCTGTACTGAATAACATTATATACACATTGCAAAACTTTTCATTGTTAATGGTCTCTGCCTTGAATGTAGAAGTCAGTTAAATGAGTTCACTTTATCGTAGTAGCTGTTTTAACCATTATTGCGATAAATACATGAAACATTTATAGCGACATGTACAGCCCGATACTGATTATTCCACTGCATCTAACCTACCTCACTTTTAGGGCATGTCCATCATTTTCTTCCCTGACACATTATAGGCTTTTGGAGAGCTTCATCTTTGGGAAACATATACTTCACTCAGTGTGGGAATATTTCCCAAAAGAGGAAGAGAAATAGAAGAGGTGAACTACAGTATTTGGCAGACTTTTGTCTCCCCCTTGTACTGTACTGTATCTTAATTCTTGCCATGAATTGATCTGTTTTTCTGTCTGTCGTTCAGTCCATATTTGTACTGTATCTGTATAGCCATATGCCATCATCACAGAGAAGGTGGCCATTAACCCTTTAAACGCGGATCGTCGCGTTTGCGATGCTTGGCGAAAAGGACATAACGGCAGAGCGTCGCGTTTGCGATTCTAGTAAATTTTGAATAACCGCGGGCAAGCAGGCTCCAGCTGGTATTGTCTATCAGTACCACCACCCTTTAGCTACAATTAGCATACTTAACCTTTGTACTACTGACCTCCGTTGTTGCCAAGTATCGCGTTTTTTTTCCCCCCTCCCACCCCCCAACCACAGCCCGGCCAGCCCGGCTGTGATACATGGCAGCGCTCTGACTGCTCAGAACTGTAAATCTGCGCTCTCCTCTCACAAGCAGTTTATGCTAATAGGAAACGCTTGTTTCCCCAGTTGTAACACTAGCTTTTTTTCGCACGGTTTGCCCCTGTTTACCGTCAGTTTACCGCAGGCTTTCAAAGTGACATTATGGCGAGTTCTAGCTCTTCCGAGTCAGTGCAAGCGGCTGACAGGAACGAAAATAAAGTGACGGGCGTAAGGCAGAATAAAAAGTGCGCCGCGGTGATCTTTTGGGAAGTAATATGATTGAAAATAATGTCGTATACATGTTTTTAGCTGTGAAAATGGAAATGTTTGTTGAGTGACGGGAAGACCGCCGCCGTGCTGCATGTCGGCCGTATGCTTCGTTGATTTTAGCCTTATATTCAGTGCTTATTGTACAAATACGGATTCCAAACTACCTTTACGTTGAAGTATAAAGTTTACTGTGACAGAATGAGGCTGTGGTAGAGGGGAAACCGGGTTGCTGGAGGTGTGAAAGTGAAGATTTGGTTACCCAACTTTGCAAGTCTCCACAAGTCCTTGGGTAGTCCACGAAGGCTCAACACCTGTCTCTGGAGAAAGCTGAATGTAAGTACTATCTGCCATACCAAGTATAATGTTCTAGGGTTAATCTCTGATTTTTGGCTAATATTTTCCTACAGGTACTCAGACCGCGATACAACCCTGCCACTCGGGGGGGGGGGTCGACTGTTCATAGCCGCGTTTAAGGGGTTAACAAATCAGCTCCATGTCACCCAACCATCTGCCATCAGGCAGCCCTACCTCCAACTCACCACCCCATTCATTATTGCTCACACATCATGCTGAAACTATTGTCATTATAACTTTATTAACCACATGATAACATTCTGCAGAAATGGCGACAGCGGTGGTTTGTGCTGAGGTCAGGAGAGTTACCGGGTCAGTACTTCCTCGAGTACTACACAGATCAGACACGGCGCAAGTTGAAGGGTAGAATAGATCTTGACCAATGTGACCAGGTATGTAAGAAAAATATTTAGTTCATTAGCCTGTTTTTGGAAACTTTACTTTGTAGTCCATCTTATAATAAAATCAGAGTAATGATAATACTGTTATGATAATAATAGAAATAACAAACTAGTAGTAGTATTGCTTCCATTGCATTTTATGGTGAGAGCTGCTTAGTCACAGAAATACAGTATGCAACGTAGCTATATTCAGATTGGCTTTTCAGAACAGTTGCTAAAATTCTGAAAATCACCCAAGTACCTGGTATGAATAATCATTCATTTCAAGCTAGCATCATTTTCATGCATTACATTGGGTAGATCTTCATCATCATCATTATCATCATCATCCTGTCCCTCTTTTCCATCAGTACATAGGGTGGATTAGGATCCCAAAGCAAGGTACCATTCATCTTCGCTATGCACTTGTGACTTTTTCCTCTGAGTGGCATCACTTTTACACTTCCATATCTGCAGTGGCCTATTTTTAATTGAATGTGTAAGGTTTAATTCTTATTTATCAGATATTGGAACTCAAGGGGAGGATGCGTATATGAAGATTTGTCTATCTATCTATCTGTTGCCAAACGCCATAATCCCTTAAGGGGTGGCCATTTGAGTTTGAGTTATTTGTTTTACGGGGAGGGGCACTAACCCTCCACCAACCCACTTGTTGACACATAGGGAGCACGGATGGTTTGGTTATATGGTTACCACCCAGCGTTGTAAATGGTTTCCTGGCTTACAGGCTTGTCACTCGATGTAATGTGACTTGTAAAGGAAAGAAATGCAATAAGAAGTGACAGGAAAGATGAGAGAAATAAGAAGAGAGGAGGGCAGGCACAGAAAAAGAATGATAAAGGCTAAGGAAGAAGCAGGCAGCACTACATCAGGTGAGTGGATGATGGTCGCCACCACCTACCACAATGAAGATTAGTACTGTGTTTTTAATCTGACAGTTTCCAGCAAGATATTCTTTAATGAAGCTTGGTAGGAAAGGTTTATAATGCTACCATATGCTGTCTGTGTTAGAAAGAAGGGTATATTTTTAGTGAACAGCTATCACCAGTTTTTACTTTCAAAATTTTTTCCTGAAGCCCCCATAAAACAAATAACTCAAAGTCAAATGGCCACCCCTTACGGGATTATGGTGTCTGGCAATAGATAGATAGATAGATAGTTGTTCTTGGCTTGTTAACAGTTGCAGATCCCACAGGGTTGTAGATTTTCAGGCTTTATATTAATTTAAGCTTAAGTTCTAGTTTTAGAAGTAAGGTTAATTATTCATAAACCATTGTGCTAACACTGTGATACTGTTTTTTTAGGTTGGTTCAGATGTAACATTTGCTAACTCTAATGCCATGACTCGTGTTTTTTTTAGGTCGATGCAGGCATAACTTTTGCCAACCGGAAGTCGGAAGCAGACTTCAAGTACATGTTTGACATCAAGACCCCCAAGCGTGTTTACTATCTGTGTGCCGAAACTGAGCAGGAGATGAACCGCTGGGTGGACTGTGTGTGTCACGTGTGCGGCCTCAAGATATACTCGCAAGAAGATGAATACCCGCCTTTACCTCCTGATCACCTATCACCCACCCCTCCCTCAGCCACCCCCCCTGCCTCCCTCCACACCCTGCCCATCGACCACCCTGCTCTTGAATCACCACCCTTGTCCCCATCGTCACCTGGGTCGTCCATATCAGGACCTTATATTCCCATCAGTACATGTTTTACTGGGAAAAGGACACCAAACACGAATACGAACTTCCCTTTCGGTGACGATGTGCCCTTGATAAGAGCATTGGATAACCACCGATCTAGCATACCCAGTGAAATGGCCCCTCCACCTCCAATTATAGGCCATGACAGCCAGCCACCCTTGACTCAGGCTCCTCCCCCTCCCATTGTTAATACAGGGGCCATCCCACGTGACTCCTTTGACAGTCACAGAGCGTTAAGACCATCTGGAACCACCCCGGAAGATGCATTAAGTGTACAGTCACCACTTGGCACAGAAGGCAGTAGTGTGTTTAGTGAAGATGAATGGGTTCCCACACCAATGAAAGTCGAGGCAAAGTTTTTCGGTGAGGGCAGTAGACCTGTGGGAGGTCTTCAGGTTAGAGATATTTACTCCAAGGAAGGAACTGGTAGGTTGTCACCAGGAACTGGGAATGGTGTTGTTGCCTTGGCCGGTGAAGTACGAGGCCTCACTTTAGCAGACGAGGATCACCAGATGCTTACAGCCCCACCCAGACCTCCCAAACCGGCCCATCTTGCAGAAATTCAGCAGCAGACTTACCAAAATGTTGAGTCTTTTTCTAGAGCACCAATAGTTAGAAGAAACAGTTCAAACGACAAAGTTAAAAATGGATATGGGGGTTCAGTTATAGTACAGGAGAATGTCGCTGTACCCTCCGACCCTGAGCCTTCCCCTGTGTCTGTGAGTAGCTCATTGCCTCCATCTACTCCACGTGAGGTGAATGAGGAATCTCATATGGTCTTCAGACCCCAGCAGTTTGTAGAGTCCATGAGTCCTCAGGCAGCTGAACGAACTAAACAAAAGCAACAGCCCTGTTACAATAACTTTGTTGTAACTCCCATACAGGGACAAATATTTTCTTATGATGTGCGTCACCACGACAAACCTGGAGAACTGGACCCCAGAATATCCCCTGCAGCCTTATACTCCAACATCCCACAGTCAGGCAAGAGCCCCGTCCATCCTCCTGCAGTTGATAGAGGCCTCAAGCCTAAGAAAACCCCCGACTGTGGTAACCCGAGCCCTGCCGACATACCGGTATCCTCCCCCCCGTCCAGCGGTGGACCTCAGGAGGTTCTTGGTGCAGTAGGAGGCTCCCCTGCACCCCCTGCCTCCGCCCCACCAATCGTAGATAGGAACCTGAAACCAACAAAGAATCCCCCAGAGCCTGTGACCAAGAACCTGTTTGTTCTGGACCCAGCACCAGTACGGAACAAGAAACACAATCAGAGAAAGCCTCGAGCTGCCCCCTCCCCCACTCCCCCTTCAGCTCACAATGGCCGTGGAACTAATGAGAGTGGTGATGAGCCTGACCCCTCCACCCCAGGCAGCAGGCGAGATTCAACTAATGCTGATGAACAGGTATTTGTCGCTGTTGTAAGTTAGTGAAGTTTCTTTAGTTAGATTTCATGGACTTACTGAGATTTTGTGTGTGTGCGTGCACACACGCAGGCACGTGCAAACTCAGTTTTCTAGTAAATACAATAATATTTTCAGTTTTGTGGAATAGGTCAAGACAAAGATCTTCCATAAAAATGTTACTTTTGGAAAACAAGATGCAGAGTTTTACTCAGAATAACTTGTAACTGCCTAGACTGTATTAATGCTGTAGATTTGAGGTTTTCACCCATTGAAACACTGTCTTATTATATTTGCAGGGAAATAGTGGAATAAATTAATGTCTTGGAGGTACTACCATGAGAATGGGTCGTGGGTACAGGCTTGGTTGCCAGCCACTCAGTCATCACTCTTAGGTAGCAAACTTAGCCACAAATATGTACTGTAGCATCAGTTCAGTCAGAGATCCCCACATTGTTACAAATATTACACATTGTAGGTTTCTTTTGGGGAGGTGGTGGCTCAATCGGTAGAGAGGTGGCCTGCAGTGCTACCGGACCCAGGTTCAAATCCCCGCTGGGGCAGGGAACAGTTTATGGATTTGAATTTCATAAAAGCAGACTTTACTGATCTACCAGAAGACCCACCGACATGTCGTAAAAATACCCCCGCTAATACCAATACACCATTCCTGTGTGAGACAGCCCTAGCATGTATTCAATATGGACAGTGGGTGTTAGCGCCTAAGTGGTGACATGTAGAAGTGTATGGTATGTAGGAGGATTACTGGGCCTTGGAAGCAGGCTGCAAAGCCTATGCCCAGAATCGGACACATAAAAAAAGAAAAAAAAGTTTTCAGCAATTGTTAGGAAGTAATTACTGTAACTGGTTTTGGCACTTGGTTTAGCTTTGGTCCATAGAAAACATCAGCTATACCAGTGGTTTCCAACCTGTGGGGCGCGTCCCCCTAGGGGGGCACGAAGAGCTGCCTGGGGGTTGCAGTGACTTGACAAAGAGGGTAATTATATTTGAAAACTAGGAATTATGATGGAATTCAGTAATTTCTAAATATGGAGCAAATATTTCAGATATGGTTGTTCAATCTGTACATGGATGGGGTAATAAAAGAGGTACAAGGTAGGGTAGTGGATGTTGGAGTGGCCCTGGTGAGAGAGGATAGTGTTTGGAAACTCCCTGTACTGTTGTTTGCAGATGATACTGTGTTGTTGAGTGAAGACGAAGGGGAGCTGCAAGGCTTGGTGGATGAGTTTGAGAGAGTGTGTAAGAAACGGAACCTAAAGGTGAATGTAGGGAAGAGTAAATTGATGGTCTTTGAGAGAGGTGAAGTCAGTGAATGTACAGCGAGGTTGGATGGTGAGGAATTGGAAAATGTGAGTACGTTTAAGTATTTGGGTAGTGTGATGAGTAAGGATGGAGGTTTGGAGGGTGAAGTGCTTGAAAGGGTACAGCAGGGAAGAAAGGTTGCTGGTTCCTTAAAAGCAGTGATAAGAAACAGGGAAGTGAGCATGGAAGTAAAAAAGTTACTACATGACAGTATTGTGATACCAACTCTAACGTACGGAAGTGAAGCTTGGACATTGTTGGAAGGACACAAGTCAAGAGTGAGAGCAGTGGAAATGAGTTATTTAAGAGGAGCCTGTGGAGTCACGTGGAGAGACAGGCTGACGAATGAGGATATAAAGGAGCGTTGTGGTGTGGATGTGGATGTGATAGGAAGCGTTGTGAGGAACACACTGAGGTGGTTTGGCCATGTGGAGAGGATGTAGGGTGAAAGATTGACGAAGAGAGTGCATGTGAGTGAGGTGGAGGGTGGAAGAGGGAGGGGGAGACCGAGGATGAGATGGAGGGATGGGGTGGAGAGGTATATGAGAGAGGGGGGTGTGAGTTGGGAGCAGGGCAGTGAAATGGCGGGGGACAGGGCGACTTGGAGGCGATTTGTTTGTGGCCACCCCAAACGGGATTGAGGCGTCTGGCAATAGATAGATAGATAGATAGATGAATAAGAAATCTAGTTGTCTGAATATATAAACAGTTTCAAAGATTAAGAATCTATGATATTTATTGACATGTGCCAACTATGCCAGTAAAATACAGTATTTGAGGAAAGGGGGCGCAGGGAACGTGTCAGTCAGTGAGGGGGGCGAGAATTAGAAAAGGTTGGAAACCACTGAGCTATACAGTGTTCTTTGGCCACCCTCAAAATGGGGAATCCTTAAGAGGAAGCATGATGTCATGTTTTTTTTATGTATGTAGACCTGTGTATGCGTGAAACACGTGTATCATCACAGCAGCTGAGAATACCATATGTATACACTATTCTATTCAAGAGAAAATCTTTAGTATGGTATTTTATTTCTTTAGGCAATTTGAGTGTTGTGGAATAAACTTTTAGAAAGGGATTTTTATTATTTTTTCTGTTGACATAAAAAGGCCTCTTAGGTAAACTGGTGTTCTGTAAAAATGGAGTTTTGTTATATTTTAATCTTTGGTGATGTCTCATACTCATCATTCCATAAAGGTTAAGCCTAGATTAATCAAGTGCTTCCAAGACTGCAGGATGAGGGGTTTCCTTTTGATAAATACCTTCCATACAAACTTTGGCCTTGATTTGTATTTACTTTCCCATTCATTGCCTCCCATTGCAGATTTTCTTCCCAATCCAGAGTGCATCCCAACTAGAGAAGGAAATCCAGTACCTTGACCTTGATTTGGACCAAGAATCCCGGCAGAGTCCCAAGAGTGTGAAGGGGTCGGGAGGGTCCAAGGGTGCGTTGGTGGCAGCCTCGGCTCCCTCAGTTGTTTACAAGAAGGTCGACTTTGTGAAGACCGATGCGTTCAACAAGATGAGAGTCAGTGTGGAGGACACTTACCGTAAAAACCAGTAAGAGTTATGATAAAAGATGTTGTTGTAATGAGAGATACAGTAACATACAGTGTATTGAAGTTGTAGTGTTAAAAGATTGTTTATTGGTTGAAGTTGTAGTAAAAGGCAGTTGGAGTTGACCAGTAAGAGTTGTGGTAAAAAGAGCTGCTGTAGTAAAAGATATGGATATTGGGTGAAGTTGTTGCTTTACTGTAAAAGGTGTGGTATTTTGTTGAAGTTGTTGTAAGGATAGTGAGTAGTTGAAGTTGTAGTAAAAGGTAATTTATGTAAAAGAAAAAAAATTATTCTGGAATTGTTGCAGATGGCAAAAGGAGTTGAATTAGAAAAAGATATGGTAGATTTTAGAATGGTTGTAGATGATAAAGGGAATTGTAGTAGAAAAAATATGGTAATTGGTTGAATTTGTTGCAGTGAAAAGTACAGTAATTGGGTTTGCAAAATGCAGGTGAAGGAAAAAATAATCAAATTAGGAATGGAACTAGATCATGGACTCATTTCACAATCCCCTTCAGCACAGGGAAGTCTTTTTATTTATTCCAGCTGATATTGGACTATTTTATTCAGTTTAGAAGAGTGTATGTGATTGAGGTGGAGGGGGGAGAGAGGACTGAGGATGTGATAGATATTTGAGAGAAGAGGGTGTGGGTTGTAATGGGACAGCTTGATGGAGGCATTTTGTTTGTGGCCACTCCATGTGCAATTAAGGCTTCTGGCTATAGATAGATAGATAGGAGAGACCTGTTGATTGTCAAGGGACTGAATAAAATTTGATAGCAGTTGGAACAAACTAAAATGGATGTCAACGAGGTACAAGGGGCTATATCCTAAACCCCTTCAGTGTGTGTGTGTGTGTGTGTGTGTGTGTGTGTGTGTGTGTGTTTTTTCCAGAAAAAAAAAAAAATGTACTAAATACTGGCAGATTTGTGTGTGAGAAGTTGGTATTAATTCATCAATAACTTCAAAGAAAGTTAACCCCCTCAAACAGATGATGTGCTTTTTACTTTATTCTTGCTACCTGCAGATGATTATGTATAGCTTCAGGGTTTCATTCAAAGCAGGAGAGATTAGATAAAGCCTTCATTTACCCCTTCAGTGCATACAAGAGGTTTTTCCTAAAGCTAAATGAATTTATCTGTAGGGACAATAAAGGGCACTATTTTTTAGGTTATTGTTTCTGCATCAGGCTATTTTAGTTTCAGGGATACATCTTGCACAGAAGGATTTAATGAAGGCTATATTTAATCCTGTGTTGAGTAACAATCTTTCCTGTATTGAGTAAAATCATCTATGTAGCAGGAACAAAATAGAAAGTACTGTATGTTACTGGTTTCAATGGGTTAATCAAGGAGCACCTGTAACTGTGTGAAAGATTTGATGCACTGTCGCAGTCAGAAGTTCATTGACGCTTCCCTGCCTGCTGTTGTGTCAGAAGGTGTTACATGGAATACTTAAATTGATAGCTGTATGATGCACACAACAATACAGTATGGAAAGGATACCCTGCTGCATTCTTGGAGGAGTGAGAAATATGGAAGGTGGTATGAGATGGAAGGATAGTCCCTGGTGTCTGAAGAGGAATGAGAAATATGGAAAGCTGGACACTTGCAAGGGATTTTGGGAAAACTTTAGTTCATGAGAGTACTAGTATAATAATGGCTTACAGTGCACATCAAGTTCTTTTGACAGGGAATGCTAATTAACACAGTACAATCTTATTTATTTAGAGTGATGACACTGGATTATAGCATGTAATTATGCTGTGGTTAGAGACTGTAATGCTAGGAAGAAATTGCAGAGTTTGGAGAAGGTTTTTCACTCAGTTGGTGGGGTTGTAATTATCTGGTCACATTTTATTATTATTATTATTATTATTACTTTTTTTTTGCTGTATTTTGCAAGAAATTATTACTTAGAATATTTTTGCATTCCACTTTCGATTTTGGTAGGCTCCTTTCTCTGTATTACCAGCACAACATTGAGTAAGAAAGGAACTCACTATTACCATATTTAATTTTGAAGTAACAGTACTGAGGACCAAACTTTGGTAACTTGTTAAATGTTTGTGAAATGGGTATTGTCATGAGCCAAGCTTTCTGCTTACCTGCTATTCCCATCCCAGATTGATAGGAAGTTGTTGCCAGGGATTTAAACCAAAAACTTTCTGTTAGCAGCTTGGAGCTTTCTTGACATCCCACGTAACACAGTCTTAAACAGTTTTATGAATTTGACTTTGTTTTTGTTTTGTTTTCTTGGAGAAAACAACTTTTGAGGCTTAAGGCCTGTGGTTCCTTCTCTGCATTATAAAGTAAGAAAAATAAACTGTTCCTCTTTCAGTCCAACAAAGCTTTAAGACTACCACCTTAAAGGGTGTACAGAACAGGATGTTGTTTGGTTTGACACCCTGGCCATGACCACCCTCCACCCAGGCATAGGATTAGAGGGTGAGCACAGGCTATGACTGATGAGTACGGTGTTATGTTGTATAGTATGTAGCTGTGTTATATATTCAATCACCTTTACACATTACATATTATTTGCAGTTGTGTTTTTTGCTCTGTGATCAGTCTCTATGTTTTGGAGTTTTAACCCCCCCCCCCTTTGCTTCAATGATGTCATTTTTCATTTTATTTGTGCTGCCCCTGTAGTCAGTTTATTTTCATCTGATAAAAAGGAGCACTGTGACAACTTTAATAATAGGTTGTGGTTGGGTGAAATTTCAATAAGCCTTAGGGATGAGGTAGGAATTAGTCTCCTTGGTTACTAGTCAAGTCAGTCCCCCAGTCTGACTACACTTGGTCATCAGCTGAACTGAAACGGGTTATGGATCTTTGTCAGGTGAAAACAAATTGATCATAAATTATTTTATTCAGCATAGGAGAACCTTCTCTGATACTGAAAGGGTTAGTTGTAGTAGTAGTAGTAGAAGTAGTTGTAGACCCAGGTTCATCGGAAATATGAATATCATGGAGTGCAGGCTTAAATTCTTCAGTCCACCATCCTTCTCTTAGGGAGATAGGGAAGCACTATAGTTGAGAGATGTTTGTATATCATGAAGACAATCTAACTCCACCGGTTCGAGAAATCTCTTCTAGGGTGAATAAAAGCCTGTTAAAGGGGCTAGAATAGTATAAGTAAGTCACGAGAGTGAAGTGACTTTCTTCAGTCAGATAGTGTATTTTTCACCTTATTCTTGGGATCTCAAGATGATTTTATTTAACTAGGGAAAGGTTTTAGGCTTGAGGGGTTAGGCAGAGCTTTCATAGACCGTTTCACTATTACAGATCCTTCTAAAAGTTGAAAAAACTTGTCTGGAGGTAATCTGAATAAGCCAAAATGATGTCATTGTAGTGAAGAACTTGATATATGAGGCACTGAGAAAAGCAGGGACAAACTCAGCTCCCAGAGAAGAATGTGATTTTTGTATGACTGTTTTCTGTTATTTTTGGTATGTTTTCCAACCAAATTATGGCACCTGATGGTTTAATGGGTAAATAACCCATGGATTACACAATTACTTTTTTTTATCCCACCCTGTGGTGTGCAAAAAATGAAAAATAAATAGTTTTTGTTTATTATAAACTTGAAGATAAACATCCAGGGCATCATCTGATGTAAAAAAAAAAAAAAAAAAAAAGTCTCTCTCCGTCTTTGCGTAGTGCCATACGTAAGTTTGCTAGGGGTGGAGTAGTGATTTATATATATATATATATATATATATATATATATATATATATATACTGTATATGTAAACTTGAAGTAAACATCCAGGGCGTCATCTGGTGGAGAAAAAAAAAAAAAAAAACTCTGTCTTTGCCTAACGCCATGCGTAAGTTTGCGTAGCGGTGGAGTACTGAGCAGTGATGCACAGCCACTGGAAGATTAGCACAGCCTGAGCTGTGGCTCACAATGTGACACTTCCCGGCCTGAACTGTGGCTCGTAGCACGATGCTTCCTAGCCTGAGCTGTTGCTCGCAATCTACGGGTTAAGGCACTCCAATCGGATTGAGCCTGTGCATTCAGTGTAGTGCTGCCTTATGGTCTCTACACTGAGTGACAAGCCAAATGGTTTCTTGCTGCCCAGGACGCCATTTACTACACTGGGTGGCAACTATATAACCAAATTATGGCACCTGGTGGTTTAGTGGGTAATTAAGGTGCTCCTGTTGGACTGAGCCTGTGGAAGTTTATATCCAAGGGGTGGTTGGGGTTTGTTGCTCATGTAATGCCACTTGAGGGATGAATGAGGCTGGTCACTCATCCTAAATGTCGGGACTAACTTGCTTAGCCCTGGGCTTATACGCTACTCATGGGGCAACGCAGGTTTAGATGATGATGATGATGATGATGATGATGTCTATTACGGTGCTTCTGTTTAGTGTTATGACAGAACATGGTTTGGTTAGTTCACTATTACCATACTGAGAATTCATACTAAGTCAAATGCTCCATAACTCAAAGGCTTCAACCTTTATTTTCTCAAAGTTTGATTTTTGCTAGTTCGTTGCTCTTGCATTTCACATTGCCTTGTATAGTCAGCCTCCCCAGTTTGTTGTTTTTGAAAAGTGGAAATGAAGAGCTGTGGTATAGAATGCGCCCATTATTTTCAAATAGTACTTTTTTATTTTTTCTAGCAATAAGGTTCTTCCAGGAGAGATATTGTCCCTCCCCTTCTCTTGTCTGGCTGTCTCTCCCTCAGGTACTCTCAAGATCATGAAGTTGAAAGCTTGGGAACTCAGCACAACCTCATTCTAATTTCCCAGTGTCCCTAGTTTTCAATACAGGCAGTGCTCATTATTAGTAGCCCTTTTTTGACATGCATTTTTGCTGTTAAGTCCGCACCAAATTAAAGAAAAACTTCCTGTCTAAATTCCAGTGCTCTGATTTACAGTATGGTACATGTAAAATGTTATGGGTATTTTAGAGCTCCATGAGGTTTATTTACCAGTTCCCCCAAATATAGTACCGGTACTTGTCATGTGAAAGTAAAATTTTTGGGGTACAGTATTTTAGAATTCTAGGACCGGCTAGTTTCCCCAATTTACAGTACCAAATGTATGTAAAATTATGTGATATATAAGAGCTCATCCCTTTCTTATAATGAGGACTTTGCCTGTACCAGTTGTGTGGGAAAAGTTGTTGTGATAATGTGGAATATTCCAGATTTATAATGAAGACTGCCTGTGGTGGGTTTGCCCTGCTTCGTACTGAGGGAATTCTAGTGTGAAAACAGTCCAAAAAGAAACCAAACTTTTCAAATAGCATACCAACTAGCCAGTGTAGTGTGATTGCAATGGGAGCACTATGTTGCAGCAACTTGGAGCTTTACCCTAACACTATCCACATCACTTAGGCATCAAGGGACACATGCTTGAGTGAACATATTTTTAGTGCACTTGATGAAATTTTTTCTCTTTTATCTTGTGAAGTTGGTGACCTTTCTGGGTAGATTTCAGCTTTGAGGGGGGGGGGGGAGAAAGAAAAGTCTGCAGGGGTCAAATCAGGAGGGTAAGGTGGCTCAGTAAGGATAGTCATCTTGTGCTGTGCCAAACAGTCACAGATAAGGAGCAACACGTGAGCAGGTGCAGGTGCATTGTCATGTTGCAACATCCAAGTTTTGTTTGTCCACACCTCAGACCTTTTCCTTCACACTGCCTCCCTCAAATGCTTCAGGACATTCAAGTAAACTATTGACTCTCTGATCACATGGAACAGACTCTTGATGAACAATGCCCTTCCATTCAAAAAAGATAATCAGCATCACCTTCATATTTGAGTGACTTTGACATGCTTTTATTTTTGGGTCACAGGGATGATGTTCCAGCCCACTGTAACAGCTGCCTTTTTATTTTGACTGCCAGCCTTACACCCACATTTCATTACCTGTTATGACATTTTTCAGAAGGTTTTCATCAGCATTCGAACAGTCAGACACCCCTGCTTGTGACGTGGTTCTCTTTTTGCTCATTTGTCAGCAGATGAGGCACAGATTTTGCAGCAGCACAACTTATATCCAGTTTTTCAGTTTAAACATGTGGTATGAGCTTATATGGATGCCTACTTCTTACAAAAATTTCTTGGACAGTCGCGCATCACAGCAAGCACTTTCTCAGTGTGTTCGGTGTCTCAACATGAAAGGCTGTCCAGATTTGAGGTAATCTTTGGTGGATGATCTTCCCAATTTAATCCACTGGAATCACTTGTGACATTCTGTACAGCTGAAACAATCCTCCCCATAAGTCTGTTGCAACATCTGAAAAGTCCCCATAAAAGTTTTTTCCAATTTGAATCAAAATGTCATGCAAACACATTGCTCTTCAAGATCCTTCATTGTTCAAGTTGCCAAGTGCACTAAGCACATGTTCATTCAAGCACTTGTATCTTGGTGACTAAGTGACCTGGTGTGATGTGGCTAGTGTTAGAGTAAAGCCAAAAGTCTTACACGTTGCTTCCATCACAATCATGCTATGCCAGCTAGTTGGTGATTTAACAAGTTTGGTTTCATTTTAGAGAGATCTTGTATACTGGCTCAGATGTGTGAAATAAATACAAACACTAAGGCCAAGTCCACACCAAATTCTTGGTGGTGTGGGTGGGTGTAGGCAGAAGTTTTGCATCTTTGTAGTCCTTGGCACCACTGGATGGAGGCAGGAATTTCTATTGGCTATAGGAATGCAGAGCTCCTACCCACACCAACAAGCATTTGGTGTGGACACGGCTTAACAGTTATATTCCTAGTGTTTCTGGAGGTTTTGTAACACCTCTTCCATAGCAATGTATTCTGCACATCTCAACTGAACATCAGTGTTAATGATGTGATCTGCATTGATATTAAAGTGATATGCATAGCATTAAAAAGAAAGTTAAGTTGTAGTTAGTTTACAAAATAAATAGCTACAGTAAGGGAAACATTCAACAAAACATACCATGCCTTCTGGAATATGGCCTTAAAGCTTGTGTTAATTGGCAACACTTCACACAAGCACTTCATTTGCTGTTTTTCTTATATAAGCTACAGTTAACATTGGTGGAGTAGGAGTTCAGAGGCAATTAAGCTACAGTTAACATGGGTAGAGTAGGAGTTCAGAGGCAGTTTATAAATGTTTAATGTGGAGCAGATCTGGCAGTTCCTGACTATATTCATATATGTGCAAACCCCAGTCTGTCTATTTTATAATGTGGCACCGTTGAATTTTCTGTTAGTATGTTGAGTTGCTTATTGTTGCCTGATGCATTTCCTTGTTTTTGCACATACTGAACTAAATATAGTTTTTGATGCACAGAAGTGACAGTTATCACACTGAAGTTCTAAACATTTTCCACATATGGCCAGCTCCTTGATTATGCTTGTACTTCAAAATGTTTGCTGTAAACCATATACCTTATCTACACACAGACAGTCCAAAGGTTATTTATAGTCTGCTGTTTCTTTCTGCTACTGGTGGTCCTCAGTTAAAGTCTAGGTGATTTGTAGACAAAATTTACATTGCAACTGCAACAACTTGAATCATGGTGGCATGCTTATTTTTTTATTCTTGCTGCTACCAGGCAGTTCTGTTCAGCTTAGGGGAACCTTCTCATATTGAAGTGGTTCTTTTAATGCTATAACTAACCCTTTCATTTCAAAAGGCCTATCCTGAGCTGATAAAATTACCAGGAGATGGCAAAAGTAAAATGATAAATTTGCCCCTGGGCACAGTGGATATGAGACATGCTTTTGATTCATGACTGGAGGGTTGAAAGCACAAAAGTGGAAATTTCTGAATTCAGAGCCACTCTATAATGAACCAAAAGCAACTTGAATGCTGGAAGTTGTCATCAGCATACTAATAAGTCACTTTAAATAAGGATTGCCAAGTCACTAATCAGATAAGGCTTTAAGTTTTTTGGGGATTTTTTTTTAAGCTAATATTTTTAATGGAAATGCCTTATCCCACCCACCCCTTCTTCTATCTCCAGACAATTCAGTTTGGCTCGGGAAGAGCATTATGAACAGGAGAAGATATATACAGTCTTAATTAACCTCTACATTACTAGTTCCCTTTTCCAAGCTGAGTATTCTGATACTATACTCCTTTCGCAGCAAGAAGTCCGTTCAGGGTGTGGCAGAAGTTGGAATTTCCCCGAGTGCAACGTTGCCAATTTGACCACCAATTATCGGATTATCACTCTGTCTCCCTACCTACCCCCATCCCACCTGTTTCTCTCTCTCTCTCTCTCTCTCTCTATATATATATATATATATATATATATATATATATTATTTATTTTCAACTTTTTTTCCACACCACCTATGAGGTAAAAGTCTAGGCGCATTTTATTTTTAAGAGGTTTCCCCTGTAGGCCTAATCCTTTCTCTGATCTTTAATCATAATCTTCTTCGTCATCAGCACTTTCTGTTATATTGACGACGAATGACTCTACGAAATGTTCAGCTGCCATGTCTTGTTGTGCATCTTCATCTTGTACTTGTTCGGCATGTCGCACTACTTCCATCCAACTTTGTGGTGTGATAAGACTCACCCATCCTGGGTGGTGGCTAGACAGGGAGTGACCCTGGGTCCCTCACCGACCTCGGCGTGGCAACATGGGAAAAAAGCGCTGCCACGTGTCATAGAATTCATTCAAATCGTTGTTATAATTTTAAAAAGTGATACTCAGTGTACTATATAGCTTCCTTTACTATATACAGAATATAAAAAACAATTTCAAATAGCACATAGATGGGAAATAAGAGAGAGAGAGGCGTGTGCTACGGTTGATTTGGCAGCATCGCTAGAGGTGATTCACCAGGTGGGCCCCACCCTGAACAGACTTCTTGCGGTGAAAGAACTATAGCAAGAGTTAATGAAATATATTAAACCTGATTGAAGATATTTAAAAACTCTCCAGGGTAACCCTTCCTCTGCTGTTTGTACACCTGGGAACATTACCTAGGCAGACACAAAACAATTTGTTCTGTGGAGAGAAATCCTAACAGTGGAAAGTTTTAGGAGAGGTGGTAGTTTTCTTTCTGATTTCAGCTTATTTTTATACTTCACCCCTTGTTGATTTTGTATATTCATTGTAAATACCATGATGTATGTAGCAATAATAGTGAATATTTCCTCACCATTTATAGGAAAATTGACCTTGGGAGTAAGTATGTTTATAGATACACTGTATTTGGGTAAACTGGAAATACTTGGTATACTGGTGTATGTATGCCATATGTTTGTACTTGTATACTGGAAATTGGTATGCCATATGATGTGACATACTGAAATGTATATACAGTACAGTACGTTGAATATACTGGAAATAGGTATACCACATGTCGGTTATGCTAGACTAAGTGTATCTTACTTTAGGGATACAAAAATTTTCTACTGTGAGCACTGTAGCAAAGTCTTAAGCCTGTAATATTGATACTGAGTTTGTGTAGGTTTAGATAAGTGGGGCCCCCCCCCCCCATTTTTTTTTTTTTTTTTTTTTTTTTTTTTTTTTTTTTAATGTGATGAGGTGGAACTTGTGTGACTCTACTGTATCCATGCTGACTCCACCCTTGTAACATGGGATGCAGGCTGATCACGTTTAGCAATTATTTGCACGTGTTCCATAAATGATTGTCAAAAATCAGGGGCTTGTTGGCACCTTCGCACACTCAGTTTTAATTAATACAGGCATTACCATCCAGTTCCTTCAATTCCATAGTTGCTAAGGAATTGAGGGACACTGGTCATGGTGAGTGCAAGGGGGCTAGCCAGAGCACCATATGGTAATTAGCTGAAACAAAACTGTCCCTCTGCATTAGGGTAGGGCAGGTTGTGGTGGGTTAGGTTGTATATACCAGTTTTACACAGAGAAGAAGAGTGAAGAACCTATAGAAGCATTACAAAAGATATACCCACAAGTGATGAAAACCCATCTAAAAATGCTCCCACAGCCATAACTTTGTGTGATTGTCAAAAATCTTTATTTAATGCCCCAAAACATCACCAGACATTAGAATCTGCATGTTTAACGTGTATCTTACAATGATTTTGTGCCAAAATTTGTTAAATCATTCCAAAATATGCCTTAAAAGGATATGTTTAGTCATTTAGTACTCATCTGCGAGTAAGTGTAGCTGACAAAGTCAGAGCCACAGAAAACGAGATGACTGTATAGCATACCAAATGTAACCCATCTTAGCCAGACCTAACTTAACACATAGGGAGATTGTTGTTTTGGATAATAACCCACCATATTCTTTGGTCTGTGATGAAACTTATGTAAAAACTGCTGTGTGTGTGTTCTTCCATTGTATATTTGTGTATATAGTGTTTAATACTTTCTTAATATTACAAATAGTTCTTCTCCTGCAATATTCAGGAATTCCTTGCCTTATGAAGTGAACCTCTGTGGCTGTTTATTGAGCCGTTCACTTACATTAACTTTGATGCCTTTCTGTGTCTCAACTCTGCCATGTTGCACTTTAGTGGAAGCAACTCAGCAAGCTCTACAAATATCAGAGCTTGGATTCACAAATGAATTCATGATCAGTACCTTGTCGTAACTGATTTAGTTTTGCACGAAGGACAAAGAATTAAGAACACAAATTCTTGTCATCTCTTCCCCATTCCCTTGTCATTCCTTTGCTTTTGTAATTAGGAAAAGAGGGTACAAAATCTTCCCAGGCTCCTCATCTCAACCTTTTTTCTCTGTCATATTCTTCCTCATTCACTCATCCTTCCAGTCTTTTCCATCTCCTCGCCCTCTCTTCTTCCCTCTGCCTTCCCTTTCCCCATGAGAGCGAGTCATGAGATGGTTAACACATTCAGCCCACAATTGTAAAAACCCAACTTCAGTTCCTTGGCTGGTCAGACTCTTTGAGAGGGTAGGGAATCTCAGTTACGACAGGGAAAAGATAATATAATATTCTTTGTGTATTTAGCCCCAGTACAGTAAGTCTCCATCATAAGCCACCTTTTTTTTTTCTTACCCATTGAGCTGGAGATGTCTTTCATTTTCACCTTGCCATCCCCTGATTATTTTATTTGGTTTAGGATGGTTTTTGAGATTGGAGGGGTTAGATGTGGCATTGCCACCCCTCCCCCCCCAATATGAGAGGTCTTTCATAAATTGAATAAAATTGTCTGGTAGCAGGAGACATAAACTAAAAATGGACATCACCCAACATCAAGAGATCAGAGTTCCATTGTTCCACATAAACCTGATTATCAAGTTTCTCCCAGTGTACAGTCAATTACTAAAGTCTGTTTGCCTTGTGTGCCTCTTTCACCACTAGATTCAGACACTTGAGGTGCACATCATCATCGATCTGTGGATGATAATATGCACATTTGTCCACCATATTCCTTGCAAGCATGTATGACCTCGGCAATGAGAGAGGCAGGAGAGATGAACGGGCTTTTGTAGTTGCAATATCTGTATTTTGGAATGCATCCTTGCCTTAAGGGGAGGGAAATAATTGCAGTTTTCTGGAACTAAGCCTGACTTGCAGTAAGGGAAAAAATTGCAACATTTTGGAACACATCCCTGATTTACAGTGAGGGAAAAAGTTTCTTTTGGAACTCACCCTGGCTTACAGTCAGATAAAAGTTACGATATTTTGGAACATTCTTTACCAACAGTTAGGGGAAAGGTTGCAATAGTTAGGAAATCAATGGCTTATAATGAGGATTGCTGTACATCACAGTTTCTGCATTCTAGATTTTGGCACTGACCCATAATGATATCAAGAGAAACGGTGGCTGTGTATATAGAAGCAGTGAAAAGCACTTCTGTACTACTGACAGTGATTTATATGGAGCATAGTCAGTATTTTGTATGCAGTAGACTCATCTTTACTTGATGAATTTGTGAAGTTGAACAACACCATGCCTCATGCCTTTGCTTGACAACTCTGCACTCTTCAAAGTCTTCAGTTTTGGTACAGTTTGAATATTTAGTAGAATTATACCCACATATAAAAATTTTTTATTGAGAAGATTGAGGATATTGTGTAGAGAGATGGAAGAGGAAGAGTAGTGTTTGAGATGGTGAGAGACATATTTGAGTATAATGTAACCTGAAGGCAGCACTCTCATGCTTATCTCTCTGTTGGTTCCCAGCATAGGTAGGAAGACATTGATAATGATGACCATATGTGGGTGTAATTGTTTTATTTGAACAGTTCATGGCACTGTGAGAATATGGGTGTAGCAGCAGTATATTTTTTCATCACATTTGTGACAGCCTGCTGAGAATGGTTCGCAGTTTGTTTTTCTTAACCCATTCAATCCACTGACTTGCTTTTAAGTTTATTCATGCTATGGCAACTCAATTTTACCTTGCTTAGGATATATATATATATATATATATATATTATATATATATATATATATATATTTTTTTGTGGAGTGGTTGAATACAGCTTCATTCACCCCATCAGTACAAAAGGTCCCTCACAAGTTGAATAAAATTTAGTAAGTAGTAAGAATAAAAATGGAAAACTATATCATTGAATTGAATGGGTTAAATACACACTAAAAAATTGCATTTTCTAAGTAATCCTTATTAGGGCTGGGATTCCCCCCCCCCCCCAGTTCTAATAGCATTAACAATTCTTTGCTGAAAATTGTCTGCATCAAATATTGGCTTGAATTAGGGGAACTATTCTGGAATCAAGATGTTAGCATACCTAGCTTAGTTTCATTAGATTTGATCAGAGGATTTAGTATTAGTAATGTTATTATGATGTAATTGTGTTGAATGTGCCTTTGAAAGTGTGCTTTAAAAAGTGATGGTATAGATATCCTGTAATTTGTTTAAATTAGTAGTATTTTTACAGTATGAAATTACTATGTACTGAAATTTCTTTATGTAATTGGAAGATATTAGTCCCTTCTTGAAGAAAAGACTCAAATGGTTGAAAATTACAGTCAATCCTTTTTTTTATATCTATGATGTGTTCAGGTAAAATACAGCATTATGTGAGACTTGCTTTAGGGCCATGACTTAGTTACTTGAATAACGAAGCAGTTGAACCCCTTCAGTCTGGTTAAGTATTTGTGCATTCTGTTCTTGCTACCAACAGACAGTTTTATTCAGCTTATGGGACATCTTGTAAATGTTGATAAAGGCTGTTTATTAAATTAGCAATTTAAAAATTGTCTCCCTTAGCTGATAAAATTGTTTAGAGGTAGCAAAAGTACAGTATAGCAGTTTTTATCAGTCAAAGGAGTTAAGCTGAAATAACTTTAAGCAAGGGTTGACTGTATTGAGGAACAACGATATGTGTGGATCAATAAGGCATGTACTATGGTGCTCCTCACAGTGATCCAAACTGTACTGTAACATTTATAGTCACTGCTGTATGTATTTTTCACCGGCTATCAAAAATATGAAGCACTTACGGATATATTATTGAAACTAAGAGCATGAATCTGTGAACAGGCCCTAGATTTTTTATGGCAGTTTATGAAGCATGTGGTGACAGCAGAACATGTCTGACATTTCCATATCAATGCTGAGCATACTCTGCAATGTGGGGTGCAGGCTAATCTTATCGTACCTTGCAATTACCGTTCTTTCATCAATGATCATAAGAATACAGGGGCTTTCTCAGACCTTTGTGTTTTCAGCTATATTATACCACTCTTAAAAATCAGAAATAATTCATCCCCCTCCCCCCTGCCCTCTCTGTCTCTCCTCATACAAATAAGAATAATGCATCCCCCTGCTCTCTCTCTCTCTCTCTCTCTCTCTCTCTCTCTCTTACAAATCAGAAATAATGCATCTCTCTCTCTCTCTCTCTCTCCCCCATGGGGGGGGTAAGTTAAAATATACTACATACAGATCAAAAACAATGCTGGTCCCTCATTTTTTACGTGAGTTGATCCAAATTACTAACTACAGAGAGGTTAGATAAATGGGTTGTCAGAATTCCACCTGATAGCCTATATGTGAATATATTTTTGCCTCAAGATGTAGAATGTCTGAGTGATACCTTGCACATAAAAAAAAAAAATGCTAGTATGCTTTACAGACATAACTCTTTCAGTCCAATTATGTAGTTCCATTTTTTATTCTTGCTATCTCCCAATGGTCTTATTCAACAGCAATTAGATGTAGTCCTAATTAACCCCTACATGTCGGTCCCCATTCCAGAACGTTTAGACACTCATTTTCTCAGCCACTGCTCTACAATAAATAATCGAAGGACATTGGAACACCACTCATTTTAAAAGCTAAAGAGTTGCACTTTGCCGGGTGTAAAGATTTTTATGATAGCTTTAATAGTTTTCATAGGAGCGATATTTGAAAAAACACCTATTTTTGCAAAAAATGCCCGTTCCTGACGGTTGATTTTATATAAACAATGCCCGACCTTAAGGGGTTAGCTTCCTTCTATAGTACAGTTGAATAAGACTTGTGAACTAAAACCATGCAGATGGAAGGCAGGGAAGGAGGCTAGATGATGATGGTAATAGCTGGGAAAAAATATAAAACACCTCATTGAACTGAAACAGTTAATTGCCTTTCCAAGCAGGGTAGAACAGTGCTGTATGAAGGTAACACTGGCACCAAATATGTTGTTTCCTAAACCTCTTCAGGCAAGGGATGGTTTTTCAGCTTTATTCCTGTTAACTCCAGATGATTTTATTCAGCATAGGAGAGTTACTGTCCTTGAAAGGTGAGAGATAACCTTCAATAATGAGAGTTTCTGAACTGGAAGGGTGAGAGAAAACATTCATCAACCTGAGCTAGAAGGGTTCATTGTAGCCTTCAGTAACCCCTGCAGTATGAAAAGGCACTTTTTTGGTGAATATAATCATCAGAGGGCTTGTCAAATCATCCAAGAGTAGCAAGACTAAAATAAGAAAATGTCCCTGGAGTGAAGTGGTTGTGAGAGTAAAGCAGTGTTGAGATGCTCATATAATTTGAAGATGACTTTTTTTTTTTTTTAATTGTTGATAGTGTACTTTAAGCTTATATTTATGTATGTAGAAAGATAAGTTTTGCAATGTTAATATTAAAATACTCAAGTCTTGTTATGCAGTGAAACTAATACATTTTACTGTAGCTGTCCCTTTTGTTAATGAAAATTGTTCAACTTAGTTTGGCTGCACTGGTGGTGGCAAAGGCAGTCTGGAATGCTAGTGATGGAAGGTGAACAGGAAGAAAGCAAAGGGAATTAGGGAAGAATTATACCCACAATTATCTTTTTTTTTTTTTTTTTTTTTTTTTTTTTTTTTTTTTTCCAGCTTTGGCCCTATTTAGACCTTATGGTTAGTCTGGCTGAAATTGTTGTATCTCCCTGTCAAAGAACTATTCCTTTTGTGAGTACAGTTCTTATATTTGAACACTTCTGTGCTATCACGATGGGAAGTGAATAGCATTGAGAAAGGGGGGGGGGGGAGCAGCTTGGATAAGAAAAAGAGGGGCATGGTGGAGTGGAAGCAAAGATGATTGAGAAGAGACATGGCAGAAGAGAATTCAAGAAGTGGTGATAAAGATGTACAGTATAGCATAGAAGAAGGAGAGAGAAAGAGAGAGAGACACTAACCAGTGCTGTCTTATAATTGGTGAAATGATTTAGCTGTTAGTTCATGTTGTTGCTCAATAGTTAAGTTGAACAAAGTGCATTACCGAGCTTAGTGGCACTTGATCACTGGTGGATGTTGGAAGTTCAGTATAGTGCAGTATATGGTGTTCTGTTTGGCAACTGTGTGTGAATGTCCTTGAATCTTATAAGCGTGATTTTTATCATCAAATACTATAATGTGGTGAGATTGTTGGCCATATTTACGATCAACTGTCATATCATAACCTGTAGTGGTTTTAAGAGGAAGAGTAGTTTTAGCCCCAGGTTCATCTGAAAATCTGAAATGTGAACTCAGTGGACAGCAGCCTGAAGTTCCTTTCCTGGGGGCCACTGTCCTTCTTGAGGGAGATAGGAAAGGAACTGAGAGATGGTTGTATAACTTGACATTGGAGCCACCCAGCTATGTTGGTGCCACCACATCAAAGTATCCCTCTCCAGCATCTTGGCAGGAAAGAGTAGGGACTTGGAAACTTCTGCATTCTCCATTCCTCCTTCCTGCTAGGTGCTAGAGAGGACACCTTCATGTAGTGGTACCAGTATGACTGGTGATTGGAGCTACCCACTTATGCAAACATGTCTCAGCCCTCTCCCTGTCACCCCAAAAGGTGTTGACAGACTGCAGAGGATGGACAGTTCTGACCTGCAGTCCACCACGTGCACATTTAGATGAGCCTGGGATTATACCTATATTACTACCTTCCCGCTAAAACAAATACAGTACATGAACTCATGATGATTTGCTTTTGTAGGAGGAGCAAGAGGCATGGGAAGACTCAACATTCACTTGTCCTTGTCGTTCCAAGGAAAACAGATCTCAACTATGACAGGGAATTGATCATGATGTGTGGTCATGAATTTGGCCTCTGGTTACATACATGTACAGTATATCACAAAGTTATCTCTTCCTTATTTTTTTTTTTTTTTTTTTTTTTTTTTTTTTTTCCCCCAGATGAAGGTGTGGTGGCACATTATACATAGTAAACAGTTATTTTGGGGGAGGAGGAGGGGGATGATAGTGTACTCTTGTTACCATTACCTTTTATGTTGGCATTGGTCACAATGATGGGTACCGAGGAAAGTGATTACAGTAAGTTCTCATAAGCCCTTCCAGTCCAGCAGTGTCCTTTTTACATCATTCTGGCAGCCTTTAGATAAATTTTTTTCAGCATAGGGAAGACTTCATATAGTTGGAGTTTGATGTGGCCTTCATTTACCCTCCACTATAGTCTCCCCACAAAAGCTGAATAAAATAATTTGGAGGTAGCAAATATGAATTAATAAAACACATGCCGGATTGAAGGGATTATGCTACAGTTCCACTTGCCTGAAATTATTCCAGTGTTTTATTATAGTCTACTGAATTTGATCTCAGGATAAGAATATTTTGGTCCTAGAAAAGTTGATAATGAAAGTGTAAACAGCCCTCCAGTTTTTGCCGGCAGCACAACCCCCCGTCCGGGTAATTTTATATTGAAAAATCTTTCGGCACAAATTTGCTTCACTGACTGAGATGTTTCATGAAGGGGAAAAATCTTTTGTACAGTCAAGGGTAAAAGTTAACCATTTCTTGTAATTCAGACTTGAGTTATAGCTGTCGCTTTCCTCCCTAATGCATCATATCAGAGAGTTTCGTGGATAGGCAGAAAAACATACCAAGTCTTAGTGTAGGATTCTTAGCCAGGAGAGGATAAGTAGAAGAGGTGATATATGAGGCAAACTTTTGTCCTCCATTGTAAAGGCAGTCTTCGTTATAAATAGCATTTTTTTTACATAATTTTTTGCAATAAGGTTATGAGTAAATTGAAGAAAAATTGCTTCATTAAGTTCCATTGCTATTTATGAAGTTGATATAACCTCAGTTTACAGTTACAGTTGTATGTAAGTGATGTTACAGTAATGATAAAGCTGGACGGCTCCACTGTCTGGTTATACAATACAATGTCGCTCAGCTGCTTCTCTGTCTCCTGAAATGAAGATGACAGATTGCTAAACGGAAACTTAAGCCTACAATCCACTAGGTTCTTATGCAGATGAACCTGGGGTTGCAACTGTTACCACTACTTATAACGAGAACTGCCTGCATTATTATCTCTCAAGAGCCAACTAAATACAGCTATCATCAGTTTATGGAGAACTTGCTGTGTAGCACAAATTCTGCACAAATAAACTTGTGTATTTTTACTGGTGAAATTGCAAATAGTGTACCCATATTGTAACATAGAAGATGCTGTATATTTCTCAATAATGCAGCCATTTCCTTAGCACTCTTGTACATCACATTGTGCTTCTGAGATGAGTAGGGCTGGTGGAAGTATCACATTGTGCTTCTGAGATCAGTAGGGCTGGTGGAAGTATCACATTGTGCTTCTGAGATCAGTAGGGCTGGTTGAAGTCCCTAACCCACAGAGCCTGGGGTTGTCATCTACTTTTGTTTTATTGTTGTGATATCCTGATGATTTTATTAATCTTATGGTAGTTTTTTTTTAAATTTGGGGTCAGGTATTGCACTAATAAATGATGGGGTTAGATTTTTGAATTATTGAATCCTTTCAGTATGAGAGGCCTTTCCTAAGTTGAATAAAATCATCAGGAATAGTCCTTTTACTCTGAGTTGGCCCAAAATTGCCATCTCTCCTTTGTGATTGCTGAGCTGTATCAATAAATGAACACTTAAATATGATGCTAATTATGGAGACATGCTATGGAAAGGACATAGAGCCATAGCAGTAGAATATGATGCTAGTTACGAAGATGTGCTACTGAAAGCATGCAGAGCCATGACACTCGTCTTTTTCCACCACTCAGTTACATGAAATAAGCTCGAAAAGGATGAAAACCTGGGCCATGCAAAGATAAAAAAGGATATATTAGCCAGAATAAACTGAAAGGGATGTCACCCCGGGTTCATGGGATTTATATGCAATATGAATTCAGTTTACACATAGTACCTTTATAGCTTTATTATTGTACTGTATGTAATGTAATTGATTGTTGAAGAACTTAGGTTATAGCTTCGAGATGAGTTTTTTATATGAGAAAATACTGAATATGCAAGTTGGGTTCTTGTTCAGTGACTTTATTATTCTTTGACAGTTTTTTTATTTTTAATATGGTCTTACACTGAACCTGAATGAAATAGTAGTAGTATGTAGAAGATGATACAAAAGCATTGATTAGTTATAACTTGCTTGTGAAATTTGATTTACAATGTCCACAGGGATAGCAAGCTGAATTTTTAGTCATACAAATCAAGGTTAACAAGGTAAAACTTACTGCAATAGACTCACAGGGATGTGGAAATATTTTGTGCTATAAAAGGGGGTTCTTTTA
The DNA here is from genome assembly GCF_032717465.1 of Coenobita brevimanus. Classification (NCBI taxonomy): domain Eukaryota; kingdom Metazoa; phylum Arthropoda; class Malacostraca; order Decapoda; family Coenobitidae; genus Coenobita; species Coenobita brevimanus. The sequence goes on along the minus strand of NC_137039.1, from coordinate 28,898,355 downwards.
TTTCATTGTCCAATCTTGTGTGTTCCGGAGTTGGCGCGGTCTGCTTTTGTGGAGAGCTAAGACATTTTGGCTGCCTCATGATAATACTGAACAGCCATGCAATCAGTGGACATAAAAAAGCAGACACTGCAAAGCTTGTGAAGGGCTGTGGGAAGTAGTAAATAATGCAGGCTAGACACTGGTAATGCTGACTGAGCCATCCCCACAACACATGAGACTTAGGACACGTAATAAACAGACCACCCTGTATAACAATACTGTAGGTTCCCAAGGTGATCATATACTTGAGCCTGTGTTCATCCAAGTACAGTGCCTTCTGAGGTAATGTAGTAGAGCACTATCAAAGTATATTTTACAACATAATAGGGTAAAATGGGGGCAAGGGGCAGGGACTGTGTTTAAATTGTAGCTTTCACTGAGGACGAAAATCAGAATGGTTGACGTGCATATTGCAATGGGTGGTAACCATATAACCAAGTAGATGCCTGGTGGTCTAGTGGGTTAAGATGCTCCAACTGGATGTTGCCTACTAGAGCTTACTTCCGAGGGGTGGTTGGGGTTTATTTTTCACATAATGCCACTCAGTGGTGGGCAACTGATCACTCGTCTTAAATGTCAGGACTATGTAGCCTAGCCCCGGGCTCCTGCACTCCTGATGAGGCTGTAAAGGAGTGGTTGATAGATAGTTTTCATTTGTGTTACCATCAAGAAGAGGCACAGATAAGAAGCAGCATCAGCACACTGCGACAATCAAGTTGGCTGTGTGTTTGTATTGTTTTAGTGACCTGACGTGAGGCCTAGGGTCATATTGTAGGTGGCTTTGGAGATTTCATAACATCTCTTCCTTCACGGTGTATTCTGCTTATTACACCTATTTAACATTTTGTATGTTATTATTGATGCTATGTTGATATTAAAATGGTAAAATATGCAAGAGATTGCTAAGATGTAACTAGTTTATTCTGCACATCTTAGTATCCTCATGTAAGTTATTGATACAATATGTTTCAATATTTAAGGAACATAGATAATGTGCAATATGCAAAACAAACCACTGATGAGGAGGAGGGGCAATGAAGGACCATAAGGAGGCTTTCCAGCACCTCTACCTTAGCAGTCTGTTTTCCATATTACACCTTCTTATTTTCTTGTATGCAGCCTACACCTTCTTAAACTCTTTGAGCCCAGGGATGTCATTTTCATCATATTCTTGCCATTTGATGATTTTATTAAACATGGGATGGACTTTTCAAACTAGATGGGTTAGAAATATGCTTAAAATATCCCCTAAGCACAAGAGGCCTTTCATAAGTTGAATAAAATCATAATATCGTGTGTTAGCAGCAAGAAGACACTGAAAAGGACATCACCAAAACTCGAAATGTTAATGCCAACAATGTGTGCATATATACCATACAAGATAATATTAGCATGGCATATGCAGAAATACACTGGTAAGGAAGACGTGCAGTAGCTGGTTTACTCTCACCTGACAGAAAGTTGCTACCTTTCCATATCAGATGGTGAGCAGTTAAAGGGAGATAGGTAGTGAATTATGGTACTAGCTGAGGGAAAAGGAAATGATCTATGAATGTAGTATTATATTTTCCCATTAAATAATACTTAATGGGCTGAACGGGGATGCAATTATCTGTCAGGTATGATCAGACTGGCCATAGGGAGCCTTCTTAAGTGATAAAAATGTGGGCTGAAGCCTCTTATACCACTTACAATATGAACCATAATGTCGTCTGTAGGCATCCCCTGTACTTGATGTCTCTCGGGTGTCTGGCCCCAGGCTTATTTTAATATTGAAAATGCCTGAATAAAAATAAACTGTTGACATTTAATTTTTGTGGTGTTTGGTGCTTATCCCCCATAACTCTTAGGTCACATTCATACAAAATGCCTGTTGGCATGAGGGTGTGGGGGAGTGTGGCAACAAAAACACATACAAATGGCCTTACTGGACGTGGCCAGGTGCAGACAAAAACTTTAATGGGTTACAGTGATGCAGAACTGCTCTCAACGACTGCCCATGCCAGCAAGCATTTGATGTGGATGTGGCTTTATGGTGCTATAGAGTAACACCGCTTTCACAGTGATTTATTTGCACATGATACCTCAGTATCCTCTTGTATGTTACAGTTGCAAACTGTATTAGTACTAAATATATGTAGCATACAAGAGAATGTCAAGGTGTAATATGCAAAATGAATCACTAAGGAAGAGGTGCCTCCTGTCACTTAGAACATGCCCTCATGTAAGATATAAGCACTTATAATCTGTTTCAGAGTGACCTAAACTGGGTTAAATCGTCTTGTAACCAGAAGGAAAGAGTTACGTAACAGGACAGCCGCAGTTGTGAGATTCCATTCGTGAGTGACAGCTTCTGTTCTGGAATCATAGCACAGGTATTGTTATAATCCTGATATCTGCTCACAGTACCAGTGGAATGACGACTGCAAATTATACAATGGTAGTGTTGTGGTTAATTGTATCATTGGTACACAGAACTGTGTTACTGCTGAAATTTTATAAGAAAAAAAAAAAAACTTTATACAGTACCTCACTTATTCAAGGAAATTTTTCACAAGTTCATAAACACATACTCTGCCAAACTAGGTGGTGTCAGTACTGTAGTGTGTTCTGGAAGAGAAAACTAGTGATAAAAATTTTAGATACATAACCCACTGAAGTCAAGGATAAACTGTGTTCATGTACATACTATCCCCACATGATTTTCATCAGATTATGAGACTTTTTCGCAATAGAGGCCTTATATATAGCCTCCATTAATGTGTCTGCTGCTAGAGGTCCTAAAGTCAAGTGAAACTGTCAAGTGGTAGCAAGACTTAGATTAAAAGATTGTCTTCAGATTGAAGGGACTAAATGTTTGTACAAGACAATAATTACGGGATATTTGCATTACTTCCACAGGTTCAGCAGAAGGAACACTGATGTGCCTTTTGTAAGTACAGTGGTAAATCTTTTCAGCAAGTGCATGAATTTGTTTCCACGATGGAACTGGGAAACACAAAGTTGGAGTTGCATGAAAGTTTAGCCCAAGGTAGGAATGAGTCTTCATGGGTACTAGTTAAGTCAGCCTTCCACTCTGACCACACTTGGTCATCAACAGAACTGAAAGGTGTTAGGGATCTTTGTCAAGGTAGAGAAAATACATTTTTTATGGTGAACTGGAATGCCTGTTTGGATATTAAAGTGCCTGGGATGAGACTTACCTCATTCTCCACTCCAGCCATGACCATGGAAAACCAGCATTCCACAGAAGAAGCATCACCGGCAGCCAGGCACGACAACCAGGATAGCCACAATACAAACGCCCAGATAAGAGGGGCACAAGGAGCGCACACGCACAGCTACGGTCAGACCTTCCAGCCCTGAGTCATCATCCACCCTCCATCGCAGCCTGAGCCCCAAGTACTGCCGGTAACTGGAGCTCTCCAATTCAGTGCTTGCTGGAGGCGGCACTACAGGGAAAGCTAGAGGCGACCCTCATACGTTTGCAACATACCTCCTGGACTTGCTAGATGCAGTCCAGCTCTGTAGGAGCACCAATGTCCTTCTCCGGCCACTGAACTTGCTGGATGTGGTTCGGCCTCTGGCTTTGCTAGACACAGTACTGCTACACAGGAGTCCCGACACCCCTCTTTGACTGCTAGACTTGCTAGTGGCAGTTCAGTCCCAGAGGAGTCACGATGTGCCCCAGGCTCAGACCAACTGCCACTAAATACCACTGCCCTTGGAGTGGATCCCCTTCCTGTACTCCCCCCTTCTCACCTTCTCAGTTCCCTTCCCCCTACACCTGGAAATGAGATCCCAGGGATAACAGTAGATGACCTAGCTGTCCCGGCTTTCCCAGGTCTCTTCTAGCCTCCCCGCGTGCCCTCTGGGAACAAAGCACACTTATGTCTGTCATCTACAAGGTCTGTAGAAAGAACCAGACATCAGGTTCCTCTCCTTTAGAGCCAGAGTTGCAGTCTCTTCCTACAGGCTTTACCGGTATCCTGTTTTACACACCACAACACCCACACGCACAGATGTAGACTCAACCCCCCGGATTTCCTCACTTTCCAGTGCGTTGCCCTGGTGGTGATCTCCAGCACGAAGGAAGGGAGAGCTTCCCTCCAAACCTCCAGATCAAGACCCCACACCCCAAATCGACTGTTTTCCTCCCACTGTCTGTTGTCATTAACTCTCCTTATCCAAATTGTATAAGGAGTCAGTAATAATAATGAACCTGTACTATAGCCATCCAGAGTATAATGGAAGCATACTTTGTGTGTTCCTTCCTTTTTAGAAGAACACAAAGGACCCTTTTTTTTTTTTTTCTTTTTTTTTTTTTCTTTTTTTTTTTTTTCTTTTTTTTTTATGAGTCTGGGCATAGGCTTCACAGCCTGCTCCCAAGGCCCAGTAGTCCTCCCACATACCATACGTCTCTTCACATCACCACGGCACTAACACCCACCATCCATGTTGAATACATGCTAGGGCTGTCTCATACAGGACTGGTGTAGTGGTTTGCACCAGCATAACAGATATTTGTTCATAATCTGATAGGTTTAACATAATAGTATTGCTGGAATACTAACATAATAGTATTGCTGGAATACTTGATGTGGGGGCATTTGTAGAATATTTGCTTGGGTAAGTGGTATTGGTGGAATACCTATTGTGGAAGTGTGTTTTAGAATGCCTAATTCCTAATTGGTTAAGTAGTATTGCTGGTATATATATAAGTCCACTTTATACTGCTTTTATTTATTAAATACACAACATTACATTGCTACTTATTAACCCTCCAACTCCCATTGACGTATATATACGTCCACACATTTTGTCACTGTGACTCCTGTTGACGTATATAAACGGCAGCAATTGCAGGTCCCTAATTTGCACAATTTTCTTATTTCGTGCGTGATTTTTGGTACGTATACACAAGACACCTTCCTCTACAAGATGCCAGGCAGGGTCAATGCCTTACCCTGCATGACCTCCCCCTCCACCCCGCACGCCATTGTCTCGGCAATTTACCCGTTACCAGTGACCTGGCCAGTAAAGACACGTCGTGCCACGATACGAAATTCAAGGCCAGAGTGATTCCCCAATCGATGACAATGTGGAGGACAAAGTTTATGTAGCATTAGAGGAAGAAACAGTCAGAAATGATGATCAGGTAATATCGCCAAAAAAGGTCAGGTATGTTGATGTGTTTGGCGAGTGAAACAATGCTTATATTGCCTATATTACTGTGTGAAAACCAATATACTCTCATACTACATATAAATTCATACCAAATAAATAAATAAATACCGTTGATGAGTGGTGTGGAATAGTTACCCTCCCATAGAACTTGTTTATTTGGAGCCAGCCTGATAGAACACACAGTAAGGTAAGGGGTACTTCTACCTGTATTCAGTATTTTAAACCTCAGGTGAGTGATTTCTCTATGAATTTTCTTTGTTTCTCACCAAAAGCGGAGGTTTGAGCCAAAAAAAAAAAAAAATCCAAAATTGGTCAGGATGGGGGGGGGGGTCAGTGGTGGAAAATCGGTCGGGACGGGGCAGGTTAAGCTGATGTACCAGTTTCCTTAACCCCTACGTGCCGGGGGGGTTTCAATGTCTCACACTTCTCCCTATGGGTGATTTTGGAAAAAATACCCTTACTTCAAACCCTAATATCTGCCAAACTATAACAGCTAGAGGAAAAATTAAAGATACATAAGACTCATCAACTCTTCCACTTTCAAATGAAAGTATCCCCACATTTCTAGGTGGTCCTGTCAATGAGTAGGAATAAGTTAAAGTTCAAAGGGTGGGGGGAAGATGCATGTGGCTATACACATCAACCGGCATTGCTCAGCGCCCAAAACTGGACGGCTGTGCACATCAACCGGCACGTAGAGGTTAATGTATAGCACTAAATGTGTTGAAAAAAATTGTTTTAGACCACATTAGTTTGGCAGACTATTTTTTCCCCCTAGTACAGTGATTATTAGGCATTGGATTGAAGCTTGTAAATGTGAATGTTTATGCCTGTGGGGTTTAGTCAGGCTTCTGGGGGCTTGAATGGGCAGACTTTTGGTTAGTTTCCCCTTGTCATTATTTTTTTTTTCCAGGGCTGTAGTGTACTCCATCCTTGGCCTGAATGATGATGATGGTGTATTTTGTCACTTTAGTAATTGTTTTATTTGCTTATGAAGTATTTGGTAGTTATGTGAGTGAAGGCAAGCATAAATACAAGCATCTGGTGAACAAGCCAACATATTTTCTATGACCTAGAGCAGCTTGTACAGCACCTACCTGTATCACTGACTGCCTTGGAGAGTGTTTCAACATTGTTACCTCTTCCGTACAACTAATCCTCCTGCTCACACTGTTAATCTTTTCTCTCCACTGGGCTTCAATCACAACCTATCACCTTACCCTGTCCTATCGCTCCAGCAAGGCATGTGGACCCTCCCAAGAAATGGCCGCTGTGGCACTTGGAGATGCAGATTAGGATGCCCTCAGGCAGTACTTCTTTGATTTTCACTGGAATGATTATTGCTTCCATGGCTGGGAGCCATATGAGTGTGCCTTTCGCATTACAGACATCCTCCTGGGCATGGAAGTATACATTCCTTTTTCTTGTCCTGTGACCAATGCAAAAAACTTTGGTTTAATCAGGCTTGTTCTAATGCTGTCCACAACAAGGAGAGAGTCTATAAAAGGTACCAGAGCCAACCCACCCTTGAACTTCGTCTCTTTTATGTTTCTGCTTGGAATCGTGCTAACTCTGTTCTTCGCTTTGCTTAAAAATAACTTCATTCATACTAAATGCTCTGAACTCTCTGACTCAAAGTCTTCCCACTCCTCCTGGCACCTTGCCAAATACCTTTCTTGTGGCTTTACCTCATATTCATCATTCCTTCCTTTTTTTCCATTCTGATGGCTCTGTAGTTGTTACTTCTACCAATAAAGCAGAACTCTTGGTTCAGATTTTCTCCTCCAGTTCTACGTTGGATGATTCCAGTTCTGTTCTTCCATCACTTGCCCCCTCTGACTTCCTCATGGCTGATATTAAAATTTCATCAATTGATGTATTTTCTGCCATCACTAGCCTTATTACTAACAAGGCATATGGACCTCATGGGGACCCTCCTGGTGTCTTGTAGAACTGTGCTGTGGTGCTTACACCCTGCCTAGGTAAACTCTTTTACCTTTGTCAACTTGTACCTTTCCTTGTTGGAAGTTTGCTCTCATTCAGCCTGTCGCAAAGAAGGGTGACCATTCCCAGCCCTCTGACTATTGTCTAGTTACTTTAACATACTGTATTTCAAAAGTTTTTGAATCTGTTCTTTAAAAATTTTAAAGCATCACTCCTATCACAACCTTCTTTCCGGTTGTCAGTATGGGTTCTGCCAGGGAGTGTGAAGGAAGGAAGGAAACTTGAGAAAATTGAACCTTCCAACTCTGGCATACTGACATTTGAGGGATGAAATGATTGAAATGTACAGAATACTGCAAGGAGAATATGGTGAAGAGGTTTGTAAAGATTTGTTTGTGTTACACGACGAGTCATGCACAATGGGCAAATAATGTTAAGAAGATTTTCACGAGGAGGTCCAGATTGAATATTACAAAGAACACTTTCTGTAACAGAGTGGTAGACAATTGGAACCGTCCCTTGGAGAATGTTGTCAGTGCTGAAAATGTGAAAAGGTTTGAATGTGTGTGTGTGTGTGTTTTTTTTTTTTTTTTTTTTTTTTTTGGGGGGGGGAAGCCTTATCCACCCAAGCACTGAATCAGTCTCAGACATCCTACAGCCTAAGCAGCCTCAGCCCGGGTATCATCTGAGTCATCTGAGTATAATATAGCTAGGAACAGAACGGGAAACCAAATCACTAGGATTTATAACTTATTAAGCATTCCCCTAAATTTCGATTTCCATACCTCAAAGGGATATGAATACCCCATGTCAAGAACCCTTGTCCTAGAGCTATCAGTAGTGGTGTTCCTCAGGGGTCTGTTGTATTACCAACTCTCTTCCATTCGTCAGTGATCTTCTAACCTGTACATCTGACCTACTAAGATCTCTGTCCAGGGATGGTTGTTTGTTTATTTATTTATTTTTAATTATTTTTATTTTTTGCTCATGTAATGCCAAAAAAGTGTGAACAACTGGTCATCCATGCCTTAATGTTTGGACTGAGTAGCATAGCTCCAGGGTTACCCTTGATTTATTTAGAATCATGATTTGCCGTGGTTACATTATGGATTATAATTCTGTGTAACTACACCCATTACTGTAATTTGTTATATCACAAATGCTGTACAGAATCAGTAATGCAATGCATTTCATACCAGTACACATTATTCAACATTCTCAGTATTCACTTGATACAAATGCAGTACATCAAAAAATTGCACCAATCAAAAATATGTCCAGTACTGCTGTATGTCATACCAGGTAACCTCCCATGGCACTCTCTTCACCACCTAAAACAGATCAAATAGACTTATCCTAGATCTCCCCATCCCATGTGAATGTAGGCTACGGGGTTTGGGAGATAATTATTAAAAACATAACACTCCAACTTTTGATACAGTATGGTGTTTCATCATTGCTGAAACTATCTTACAACAATAATTTTTATATTAAGATATTTTTGGCACAAAACCAGATTTTAGATGCTATTATAGTTCATTTAACTCAATGAGCATTTGTCAATACTCTACATAATATGGAACCAAAGATGAGGAGACAATACCATATACAGTACTGTGTAATGTATTATCAGGGTGGCAATGAAGTTGGGCAAATGAGTTTGATATTTCTGTCTTTCATGTATCAAGTACTGTAGCTAAAAATCCCAAAAGGATTTCATTATTTTTTTTATCTATGTTTTTGCTACTTCTGGTACTTTTCTGAATTGATTTCTTACACTTGTTTATGTTTTTTCTTACAGTGCGACATTGCATGGAGGTTCACACTACCTCTTCCTTCTTTCATTTTTACCCACACAGCAATTTAACTTCCTAAAATTATACACACACACACATGAAAAGATAGTACAAATATGCCATTTCAGTTCAGTTTGGTAGGAACTCTCTCTCTCTCTTTCTCGCTGGATTTATCTGAAAATACAAGTAATCAATCTTGCACATACTGTACCTTATCTTACTTTCAATTCAATTTCACACACACCACTAGGGAACTACTTGAAGGCTAATCAATTTCATACAATACCGTACCTCATTTTTCTTTCACTTTCTCACACACCACAATGGAATTACCTAAATTTAATTAATCTTGCACATAATATTTTACTACCTCTGCCAACAAAGACGGAGGAGATTATGTATTCAGTGACTGTCTGTTTGTTTGTCCACATGATATCTCCAAAGTTCTCAGTGAATTTCTATGAAATTTTGTGGAGGGGTTAGCCATGGGCCAAGAAAGAAGGTATAAATTTGGGGCTGATCTGGATCCTGCAATGGCATGGCAGAGGTATTTGCTCTTTGGGTGCTTTCTAATTCTTTTAAATGCAGCCACATTATTACACCACTATGGAACTGCCTGAATGTAATCGATCTCGAGGGATGACGCCCCGCTCTGCTTGAAATCACTGTAGACCCCACCGACAATCTGAAGTGTTGTGGTGGTAATGTCAGAGGTATCCAAGGGAGGGGCATCAGGCATCTCTGCTCCCCGGAAATAAGGCTTGAAGGCACTGAAAGGCAGGGTTACAGTATGCCACTCATTCCTTGGAATCTGGAAGTACAAGAAAATATCCTTTAACTATCTATCTATTTGTCTATCTGTTTGTCTGTCTGTCCATTGCTGGATGCCTTAATCCTGGAGGGGGTGACCAAGAATAAATCACCGCCATGTTACCCTGCCCTTCACCATCAGCCTTAATCCTGGAGGGGGTGACCAAGAATAAATCACTGCCATGTTACCCTGACCTTCACCATCAGCCAGCACTCTCACCTCCATGTTACCATGCCCTTCACCATCAGACAGTACTCTCTCCACCACACCATTCTCATTCATATACAGTGCCCCTCCACCTTATCCTTGCTTCCTTTATCTGCTCTCCCCCTCCACCTTAATTACATACACTCTTCTAGCCAATATCTTGCTCCCCATCTGCTCCCCATGGCCATTTATCCCAGGGTACAGTACTCTGTGTAACACCAGCAAATCTAAATCAACACCACAATGCTCCAGAACCTTCTCACTAACAAGCTCCTTTCAGACAACTCTATTTGATGACATTATTTAATTCAAGTTAACTTTATAATCCATCAACACAGTTGTACAATATGGAAATAGCCTTTTCTTTGATTTATTTGATGCTTAACAAATATGTAAATCTTTACCACTGTGAAAAAAAATGCAAATGATTTGATGACAATATTTCTTGGAATATATCAAAGTGAATACTTGTTAAGTGTATATTATCAAAGTGAATACCTGTAAGTGTATGATACTGTACTGTAGTTACAAAAGGAAAAAACAATCGTAAAGGGAGCTACATATGAGTTTTTTTTTTTTAATCAGATGATTACCCCCTGGGGGTAGGGGGGTTTCAAGAATACTCCCCCAGTATCCCTGCTTGTCGTATGAGGCGACTAAAAGGGTTGGTGGAGGGTTAGTACTCCACCCTGTAAAAAGAACTAACTAAACAAGCGAGCAAAAGCACCTCGGACCAGGACAGACCATATGCTGACGACCAAGGAATGGACAAAGGACATTCTAAGGATAGGAACATGGAATATGAGAGGAGTGAATGATGAAGTGAAAGAGAGAGAGATTGTTCTGGTGCTTGAGGATGCAAGAGTGGATGTATGTGGATTGATTGAAACTGAATGGAAAGGTGAAAGGTGAGAGAATGGGAATATGGTTTAGGAATATGTGTGGGAATAAATGAGAATGAGAGGGCAAGAGAGGGAGTATGTCTGATGATAAGCAAGAAGTGGAAGGAGAATATAAGAGAGTACGGAACAGTGGGTGCAAGGATTGTATGGGTGAGGATGAAAGTAGGTATAAAAGCTTGGGGAATTGTATGTGCGTGTGCCGACAGAGGAACGACTGGCAAGTGTAAAAGATGAGTTTTGGGTGAGTGTAGAAGCATGTATGAATAAGTTTGGGAGAAGCGAGAGAGTGCTTTTGACTGGAGACGTGAATGGTAAGTTGGGATTGTACGAGTGGATGGAGTGGTTGGTTAGTGGCGTTTGCCAGCTGAAGTAGATGGGTATAGTAGTGCTTTGGTGGACATCTGTGCTTGTAAGAGGTTGACAATAGCCAACACCTTCTTCCGGCATAAGATGATACACAGGTATACATGGAGAGTCAAGAGAAGGATGGACGGTGAACTTATTGAACGAAATGGAAAGGATAGATTACGTGTGTGTGGATAAGCAAATGAGAAGACAAGTGTTGGATGCAAGAGTGTGGAGAGGGTTGGGGAATGGAATCTCAGACTATCACTTAGTGATGGCCAAAGTATGGCTGCAAAGAAAATGGGTGAAGAGACAAAGGGGAAGAAAGGAGGAAACAGCTCCTGTGAAAAGAGTAGAGAAATTGCATGAGAGTGAGAAAATAGCAGTGTATAAGATCATAGTGGAAGAATGTTTGGGAAGGTATGAGTTAAGAGCTCATGGAAGGGGTGGAAGAAGTATGCAAGATATTCACGGAAGAGTTAGGTGCAGCATGTGAGGTGGTTTGTGAAGTGAGGAGGAGATGCAGGGGTGTGCAAGGGACAGCTTGGTGGAATGATGAGGTGAATCAAGCTGTGGAACAAAAGAAGAAGGCATACAGTCACTGGCTAGCAAGTATAGGTAGGGAAGAAGATGAGAGAGAGAGAGGTATATGTGAGCAGGAGAATGGAGGTTAAAAGACTGGTGAAGGAGAGAGAAGAGAGTGGATGAAGAGTTTGGGAGGAATCTGAGCATGAAATGGAGGGAGAGTAAAAAAACTGTTTTGGAAGGAGGTAAAGAAAGTAAGACAGTGTGAAAGGGGAATCAGTAGAGGAGTGAAAGATAGGAAAAACTGATTGTTGATGGAGAAGAGAGAATGAGGAGATGGAAGGAGCACTGTGAGGATTTGCTGAATGTAGAGAGTGAGAGATGTGTGAGTATAAGTGGCTGAGGAATGGCTGGGAGAAGAGATGAGAGGAGGGAGAATGAGATCAGTAGGGTGGAAGTAGCTGAAGCAATGAAGAAGATCAAGGTGGGAAAGGCCCCAGGAACTGATGGAGTGTGTGGTGAAATGCTGAAGTATGGGAATGAGATTGTTGTGGTGTGGATATGGAAGTTGTGTAGATTGGCTTGGGAAGAGGGAAGGGTTCCAGAGAGCTGGAAATCGGGTATAATTGTTCCTTTATACAAAGGAAAAGGGGAGAGAGAAATGTGTGGTAACCACAGAGGTATCTGCCTTCTGAGTGTTACTGGAAAAATATATGGTAGAATACTTATTGATAGGGTTAGGCATATAACAGAGGAGCTGGTTGGAGAAGAACACGGGGGATTTAGGAAGGGAAAAGGGTGTGTAGATCAGATACATGTTCCAAGATGTTTAGTGGAGAAGTATCTAGAGAAGGGAAAGAAAGTGTATGCTGCCTTCATGGACCTGGAAAAAGCATATGGCAGAGTAGATAGGCAAGGTATGTGGAAGGTTTTAAGAATATATGGAGTGGATGGGAAATTGTTGAGTGCAATGAAGAGTATGTATGAGGGAGTTAGGGCTACAGTGCAGGTGGATGGTTAGATGAGTGAGTTCTTTGATCTAAATGTGGGACTGAAACAGGGATGTGCGATTCTCCATGGCTGTTTAATATATTCATGGGTGGGGTTGTAAAAGAGGTGCAGGGTAGGGCTGTGGATGTGGGGGTGGCTTTAATGAATGAGGGTGAGGTGTGGAAGATTCCAGTGTTGCTGTTTGCTGATGATACAGTAATATTAAGTGAAGATGAATGGGAGTTGTAAGGTTTGGTGAATGAATTTGGGACAGTGTGTAAGAAGAGGAATCTGAAAGTTAATGTAAACAAGAGTAAAGTTATGGTTTTTGAGAGGTATGAAGGCACAGTGAGGTTGGATGGTGAGGATATGGAGAATGTGAGTGCATTCAAGTACAGTACATGGGTAGAGTGATGAGTAGGGATGGAAGTTTTGGGGATGAAATAATTGAAAGGATACAGCAGGGAAGGAAGGTTGTTGGTTCACTGAAAGCAGTGATGAGAAGGAGGTGAGCATGGAAGTCAAAGAAGTCACTGCATGATAGTATTGTTATCCCTACCCTGACGTATGGAAGTGAGGCATGGACCTTGCTAGAGGGGAACAAGTCAAGAGTGAGAGCAGTGGAAATGAGTTATCTGAGAGGAGCCTGTGGAGTGAATGAAGAAGAGAAAGAACGTTGTGGGGTGGATGTGGATGTGATTGAGAGAATTAGGAGAAATACACTGAGGTGGTTTGGACATTTGGAGAGAATGGAGAATGAAAGACTGACCAAGAGGGTGTATGTAGGTGAAGTGGAGGGAGGGAAAGGGAGGGGGCAATTGAGGATGAGGTGGAGGGATGGAGCTGAGAGGCATATGAGGGAGGGGGGGAGTGAGTTGGGGGGAGGGCAGTCAAATGGTGGGTGAGAAAGACTTGGAGGCGTTTTATCTGCGGCCCCCTTTTGTGGGATTAGGGTGTCAGGCTTTAAATAGATAGATAGATAACTTACTTCTCAGTTTATCCTTGCTACTTCCAAACAACATTATTCAGTTCTGGTGAGTTTTTGAACTGAAGAGGTTAGATACAGTCATTAACCCCTTCACTGCTAAAAGTTCATCATAAGTTGAATAAAACTGTCTAGAGATACATACATACTGAAAGCATCAAGCATCATATAAAAGTATTTACCTCTGGGCTTACCTTTACATACATACTGAAAGCATCAAGCATCGTATAATAGTACTTACCTCTGGAATTATCTTTTCTGCCCCTAGTACAACACATTATAGTCAGTTTATGCAACAGGTCAACTCAGGAACTGTCTCCCTCTGTCTGTATTTCCTGCTTCCTGTGATCTCCAGTCTTTCAAACACATTGTGTCCAGGCATCTCAAAATGATCGGATCTTGAATATGGCTCTCTCATGTATTTTGTTTTTCTCTTGGAAGGAACTGTTATTGCAGGCTCATGGCCTTCGGTTCCTTCTTCCTCGCATTAAAAAAAAAAAAAAAAAAAAGTTATTTTCACTTGTCAACTGGGCCACTTCCACAACTTGTAATACAGTATAATAAATACTAAAGCCCTGTCCAGACGAGCGGGCAATGCCCACGGGCATTGCCCACTCGTCTGGACAGGGCTTAAGTCATGATGGGGTATGCAGCCAGAGCATGTGCCTGGCTCTGGGAGATGGACACCCCTGTCTTGAATAGTCCTTGATCACCCTTAAGCAAGGTGTAGCACCCACCACCTTGTCAGAAGGGTGGTAGGTGGATGGTTACCATCATCTCAGAAGGTACTACTATGGGAATAATGTGGGGCCCAGGTCCAGCAGTTGGCTTTGCACAACACTCCTAGGTAGGAAACTCAACATTTACCAAGTAGTTAAAGTCCAGGCTGAGAGCATACTCTGCACTCATCTCCTATACACAGCTCAACCTCTTTGGGGCTATGCATCCCCATTTTCCCTGCACCTTGCCATGTGGAAGAACCCTGTTCTGACCCTGGTGAGAAGCTGTCTGCCCCAGGCAGGCAACTACTTGCCTTTGGTTTATGGCTGTGCTCAGCATGACAGACCAAACAACTATGTCATGTTTCATTTCAATTAGTTGATAAATGCTCCAACATGCTTGCATGTGTCAGCCTTGGTCACCTAATGGTGGCTTTTCATGCTGCTCGATCTCTGGCAGCCTCTCTATTTGGTCCCTTATTCCTGATGTCACACACTATGACCTTGGCTCAGGTCTTTTTGGTCTCTCTCTTACATCCCTGCCCCCAACGTTCACACTTCTCACTGTCTGCACCCAAGTTTCATCCCCCACCCATCCTCTCTACATACCCAAACCATCTCAATCTACCTCTCCTCATCACAACACCAATATGCTCTAGTCCCATCTTTCCTCTCAACTCTTCAATCACAATCCTAGCCCCCCAGGCCTCACATTCAAGGACACAGTACACATCCATCTAATCATTATCATTTCTGTACATTTGAGCCACTGGACATTTTCTTCCATTACTGCCCAGGTCTCACTACCATACAACATTACACTCCTAACACATGCTGCATACAAAGATCCCTGAGCAGAAGAGGCAACAGCTCCCTGAATTTCTTCCAACCACTCTCACTCTAGCCAGAGCTAGCTCCAGCCCCACCTCCAGCACATATCATGTCTCCCATGTAACAAAACTCTTCCACACACTCACGAGACTCACCAGCAGGATCAATCCAATTATTGTCATCATCATCTAATCCTGTGTTGCCCTATGAGGAGTCGGGGTTTGGCAAGTTGGTCCTTACATTTAGGATGACAGTAACCAGCCTCACTCATCCCTGAGTGGCATTACATGAGCATTAAACTCCAACCACCCCTTGGATATAAACCAGCACTGGCTCAATCTGACTGGAGTGCCTTAACTGCCCACTAAACCACCAGGCACCATAGTTAGGTTATAAGGTTACCACCCAGCATAGTAAATGGTTTCCTGGTGTACAGGAAACCATTTGGCCTGTCACTCAGTGTAGTCACCTGCAGACAGAAGGAAGAGGAATGAAAGAAGGAAAGAAAGACAAAAGAGGAAGGAAGGAAGAAAGGAAAGGACAGTCACCTCAGATCAGTACTACATCGAATGAGTGGATGGTGAGCACCCCCACGTATCCTATCATGCCCAACAATATCCACACACACTCCCTGACACACCACACACATGAAATCAGCATTATCTCACAGCCTACCTTTAATACCACTACATCTCTTATACACCCACGTATCACAAACATGCACAAGATGAAATTACTTCCTACACCCTCGTGGCAAACCACACATGATCACTCTCCCTCTTCCCTGACAGTATGTACCGCCACCAAGCCCTTTGTTTTCTCTGCATTGATTCTCGAGCCCTCATGCCCCGCTTCCTGTGTCTTTCCTCCACCTCCTGTTTATTCTCTGCAATCAGCACCAAATCATGGGCATACAACATCTCCCATGGAAGTCCATTTCTGATGCCACGTGAGAGAGCTTCAAGCACCATGATAAACAATACGGGGCTCAATACTGACCCCTGATGCACACCAACATTCACAGAAAATTCATCACTGAAATCTCCATTCATTCTCACCTGGGTGCGAGCACCCACATACATACATAGCTATAACCACTATAACCAGCCACTCTGGATCCCAAATATTCTCACTGCCCACTTCACCATCTCCCTCGGGACTCGGTCAAAGGCCTTCTTCAAATCAACAAAAGCAAAGTACAGATCCATTTTCTTGCCAACATATTTTTTTTTAAGCTGTTGAATAATGAATATGGCATCAGTGGTCCCTTTGCCTGGCATACACCCAGACTGCACCATATTAATACTGTATTCACTTTTTCTCTAATCATACATCCTGGAACTCTTTCCATTGCTTTCATTATCTAGTCCAGAAGTTTAATGTCTCTGTAATGTCCTCTTTCCGGGGCATCACCCTTTCCCATGTACACATTTACAACTAGAGGCACCCCCAAGGGGCGAATCACACCAGACACGAGCCGATACATATCTAGCAGTGGCTTGGAATATGACCTTGACCTTGACCTACTTTCACCAGTTTCTAACTCATAGATTTTCATCCCTACCACAGACCTGTAAAAATTATATGATGATATCTTGAGTGATTGCAAAGTTTGCGTGGTAACAGACACACAGGCCTTGACCTATTTTCACCAAGTTAGAACTCGTAAGAAACCTTCATCCCTTCTACACACCTGTAAAATTTTGTGATGACATTCTGAGCAGTTGCAAAGTTCTCATGCCAACAGATACACAGATAAGCAGACAAACTGAGAACAATACTCGTACGAGATTTTCATCCCTACTACACACCAGTAAAATTTTGTGATGATATCTTGAGCATTTGCAGAGTTATTGTGGTAACAGACAGGCAGACCTTGACCTGCTTTCACCAATTTCGAACTCATGATCAATTTTTTCCCCCTACTACATGGATATGAATGGAAGAGTAGGCACTGGTCCTGAGGATGACATAATGGGTTGTAATGGAGTACCCAGAGAAAATGAGAATGGGAAGTGACTGAAGGATATGTGTCAGGTAGAGAGGTTGTGCATTTGTAATTCATTTTTCAAACACAAAAATGCACATAAATATACACGGTATAGAGGGAACGGGGATTGTGATGAATGAAGCCTGATTGATTACATGCTCACAGAGAGGTTGGTGCTGGGAATGGTTGCCGATACATGGGCCACGAGAGGATGATGTGGAGGTCTGTCAGATCATATTATGACTGTGGTATGCAAGAGCAAGCTGAGAGGAGTGAGGTGGACCAGGAGAGAAAGGAGCAGTCAGGGAGAAAGACTGAAAGTCGAGAAGCTGAGGATCAGAGAAACGGCAGATGAATACAGGACCAAAGTAAGGGAGGAGTTGGAATCAGTGAATTGGAATGAAATGGATCTGGACAGCCTGTGGAATGCACATAGGGATTGCTTAGTTAGGAATGCTAAAGCAGTGCACAGTGTGGCAAAAGTATCAACAAAGAAGCAAGGTACGGCATGGTGGGATCAAGGGACTGCTTAGGCAGGAATGCTAAGGCTGTGCGTGGTGTAGCAAAATTATCAACAAAGAAGAAAGGTACGGCATGATGGGATGAAGAGGCTAAGAGAGCAGTGGATGAAAAGAGAAAGAAGTGGGTAGAGTGGAAACAGGACAGGGGTTCAATGGAAATAACTAAATATACTGAAAACTAAATATACTGAAAGCATGTAAAGAGACTAGTGAAGAGGAAAAAGGTGGATGTAAATGATGATCTAGAAGAAAAAATGCAAATTACTTTGAAAATAGGAAGTTATTCTGGAAAGAGGTGCAGAAATGTAGAAGTGACAATGGAAAGAAATGCAAAAATGTGAAGGCAGTAAATAGGAAGTTTTTCTGGAAAGGGGTGTGGAAACGTAGAAGTGACAATGGAAAGAAATGCAAAAGTGTGAAGGAAGTGATAGATTATTAACCCATCAGGATGAAGTAAGAACCAGATGGAATGAATATTTTGAAAGCCTGATGAATGGGAGTAAAGAGAGCAGAGCTGCTGCAAACATGACTGGTTTGGGAGGTTTGCAGAGAAGGAATGCAGTGCCAGAAGATGTGACACTGGCACAGGTGAAGAATGCTGTGAACCGGCTGAAAAATGGGAAAGCAGCTGAGGTTGATAAGGTGTATGCAGAGATGATTAAGTGTAGTGGAGATAGCAGAATGAAGTGCTTGTTGGGAGATATGTAAGAAGGCTTGGATGAGTGAAACTGTTCCAGCAGAATGGAAAAAGTGCTTGAAAGGTGTTAAGAATCTTTGTTAAGTTAGAACAAAAGCATTATAACAAACTATCCTCACCTCATAGAAGGCTTCATAGGACACTGCATTGGTGTCATCTCCCTTGTGTCTGAAGTTCACTTTGTATATATAATTCTCCCCCTGACCTCGCACCTTCAGCTCAATCCCAGAATACTGACTCAGATCCCAACCATCATCTGTGGTGAACCCAACAAAACCTGCACCATTTGGCTGGGGGTTGATCAGTGAAAACATGACCGCTCGCTGGAACACTTTTGTTTTCTGAAACCAAGAAGAGATCACTTGAGTCATGATTGTCTGTCTAAGGCCAGACAATTTAAATTCAAGTGTGGGTGGCCACAAACTACAATCTTTTCACACTGTGTTTTGCCCTCATGCTACCCTCTCTCCAGTTTATACTGCCCTCACTCATATACCTCTCCATTCCATTCATCCAACTCGTCCTTGGTCTCCCATTCCTCTCTCCTACTAGGTCACTACCATTGATTCCTTTGCAGTTTTCATTCTCCATTTTCTCCAAAAGGCCACTCATCTTGGGTTACTTCTAAAACTTTCCAGCACATCCACAGACACATACAGTACTCCTTTAATTTTTTATTAATCTGTTTTTTCACATAACTCCACATACAGTACTGTACTCCTCAAAAATAATACACTTTGACTCCTCTCACTCCTTCTAGCTTTATTCTGACAGATTCAAAGTGACAAGATGTAATTTTTCAAAATTCAAGTGATTATTATTATATATATTTTTTTTACAATAACAGAACTGAGGAAGGAAAACCAAAAGAATCAAACACAAAAATCCATACATCTGGAAAAGTTCTCTGGGACAATGCACAGTCTGCCAACCTGCAAGACAAAAGCTCCTTTGGACATGCCTGGCACCCGAACTGTATCAGACGACTCACGCCAGTTGTCCAGTGAGGCAATGGTGCGGAAGTCATACATCATCTCACTGCCTGAGCCACCATTGGACACAGCACTGGAAATGGGCAGACACCTGTAGTTTCCTATCTAGGGCTGACTAGTAAGTATTATTATGTGGATACAAAATGATACTTTATGTTTGTTAATGTTTGGGTATAAAGGCGGCTCTCAAAGTTTATAACAAATTGCAAGAGACAATCAACTTCTACTAAATCTTTTAACAGGCAGCTCAAAGCCTTTCTCATTTTGAGAAGCTAATGTCTTAAGAAAGATGTTATAATCAATAATTACAGTTAAGTTATTGCCACTCCTGTAGATGAAGTTTGTACTGTACAGTGGATGAATAATGTCATAATTCTTGTAAATGTAATGAACCTTTCTCTTTCTGAGAAGCTACTGTCTTAGGTGTTATAATCAATAATGATAGTTTAAAGATTGCTTCTCCCGTAGATGAAGCTTGTATTGTACAGTACAAGCATACCCCAGTTTAACGATGCAATTGGTTAAGTAAAAACTCATCACAAGGCGGGGTATCGTATCTCGGGGTAGATTTAACATGTGAAGTATAGAGGTATGTTTTTGAGCCTTGGAGGAGATTGATTTTCCCTCCCAACCAAGTCTGAAACCCACCCAAATGAGTCCAAAAACAAGTTGCTAGCTAACCTAAACCCCAAATAGCTTTAAAGCAAGCTAAACTAAGCCTAAAAGCAGTTTATAACTCACCTAGACCCAAAAATAAAATCTGAAAATCAACAAAAAGAAGTCTGAAAAAAATCAAACTTAGTAAACTGTACCCCAAAATGACAATGTTTACCCCACCTGTGACTAAAACACATTAATCTAAGTCTAAAAAGAGTTTATAAATCAACCTAAACACAACTGGGGGGGGAAAAAACATCGTTCGGTGGGGTAGGGTGGTATTTCTACCTTCATCGTTATGCCAGGGTATGGTATCTAGGAGTATCGTATCTTGGAGTCTGCCTGTCTGTGAATAATGTCATATTTTTTGTAAATGTAATGATGCAAACATGTTTCATGCACTAATGGATTCCTTTGGAAGAAATGGTCCATATGAAAGACAAAAGACCACATTATTCATCATCACCATCATCATCTAATTCTGTGTTGCCCCAGAAAAAGTGTAGGAGCCCGGGGCTAGATAAGTTGGTCCTGACATTTAAGATGAAAGTGACCAGCCTCACTCATCCCTGAGAGGCATTATGTGAGCAATAAACCCCAACCACTCCTTGGATATAAACTTCTACAGGCTCAATCCGACTGGAGCACCTTAATTACCCATTAAACCACCAGCTGCCATGATCTGGTTATATGGTTACCACTCAGCATAGTACTGTAAATGGTTTTTGTTGTGCAGGAAACCATTTGGCTCGACACTCTGTGCAGTGACCCATATGCAGAAGGAAGAGGAAAGAATGAAGGAAAAAAAGACAGAAGAGGGAGTGTAGAGTCACCCATAGGCATAAAAAAGAGAAAAGAATGAAGGAAAGCAAGACAGAAGAGGATGGAAGGAAAAGAGGAAAGGGCAGTCACCCTAGAGCAGAACTACATCGAGTAAGTGGATTGTAAGTACCCCCACCTACCATTAATTATTATTATTATTATTATAGTGCCTACTTACTTTTGAGCTTGTGTAAGGCAAGCTGCAGTAATGCCCACAGAGGCACCTAACAGGATACGAGCCACACGCATCACTTGAAGCCTACACATCTGAAGGACACAGAGTATAGTAAGAATAATGCACTGCAGTGGTGAATTAACTGTAGCAGTATTAACAGTAGCTCCAGGTTCATCATCCTTTTGGGAGGACTGGGAGGGAGATGAGTAATATTTGTATAAACTGGCAGCTGAGCTACCTGATCATACTGGTGTCACCACATGAAGTGCAATACCATACAATGGTGAAAAACAATCACCATTATCTTTCCAACCCTAATTCCCTCACAGGACCAAAATCAATAGTTACAGCATTTACATAATCAGGTGTGTTTTTTTGACACTGATCAAAGTAGGGTGTCTTATCTATGCCTTTTACATATGTTAACATTTTATTAGGTTAGGTTTTGTTGAGTTTGGTCATTTTACTGCAGATGTGATAAATAGGTGGTGCTTGGAGCTTCATATCCCTCCCCCCTTCCTCCTCCTTATTAACCAAGTACAAAACAGTGTGTTTGCACCAGAAGAACTGTACGAAGACCCTCATAAAAGATGTCAATTCTTATATCGTTTTTGTAATTTGTAAACAAATCCGAATTTGTCTCACACGAACAGGGCACCATGCTGTTATTATTACAAAGACCAGTTCAGTTCAGTTCAGTTGCTTGGCGGAGGCTTTGCCATTGCGAAGTTGCCTCCTCAGTTTTGCTTTACTGTTTGTTTCACAAGATGCCTTACTGGTTTCTTGTTGGTTATTCTGGCCTAACTCTCTTAGTCTTTGGTCCCTTTCCCTCGACACTCAGCATAATCCCTCCTTTTCCTTTATCTCCTTAGTACTGAAGAAAAAATTCTCTACAATGTTATTTTTATTCTCTATATATGGCAGTTGAAAGTCTTGTATTTCCCTCCTTTTTTCTGCCAGTACCTCACATTCTAACAAAAAGTGATATATAGCTTCTTTATCCTTCCCAGTATATCTTCTTTATCCTTCCCAAATAACTCACAATTTCCTTCCCCCATCCAATTTATTTTTCTTTCCCTCAATGGTAGACTTCCACTTCTTGATCTGAACATTATTATTAATGATTGCCTGTTATGATACCAGCTTCCCACCCTAATCTCCATTTTCCTCACCCAGTGTAGTTTTAGATTTTTTTTTCTTTTTTTAACTTCTCCTTCCCATCCCTTTGTGTCCCATTTCCTCACTAAGTCTTTAATAGTCTGTTTCTTCTCAGCACATACTTCATTAAGGTTTGTACTTATTCATCCATCCATCCGTCATCCAATCCTATGTTGCCCCATGAGGAGCGTAGGAGCCTGGGGCTAGGCACTTGGTCCTGACATTAAGATGAGAGTGACCAACCTCACTCATACCTGAGTGGCATTATGTGAGCAATAAACCCCAACTACCCCTTGGATATAAACCTTCACCGGCTCAATCCGACTGGAGCACAATAATTACCCACTAAACCACCAGGCGCCAAAATTTGGTTATATGGTTACCACCCAGCATAGTAAATAGTTTCCTGGTGTACAGGAAACCATTTGGCTTGTCACTCAGTGTAGAGTCACCCATAGGCAGAAGGAAGAGGAAAGAATGAAGGAATGAAAGACAGAAGAGGGAGTGTAAAGTCACCCGTAGGCAGAAAGACGAGGAAAGAATGAAGGAAAGAAAGATAGAAGATGGAAGGAAAGAAGGATGAAGGAGAGGACAGGGTAGACACCCGAGAGCAGCACTACATTGAGTGAGTGGATGGTGAGCGCCCCCACCTACCACTATTCTTTCACATATTCTTCAACCTTTATCCACCATTTACCGTACTCTTTCTATCTTCCCTCATATTTCTTTGTATTTTCTCCTCTCGTGATGCAATTTATGTACTGTACTGCAACTTCCTTAAAATCTTCATGCCAGAACTTCCTATTTCACCTGGCAAAATGCAGAGTGCTGTATATTTTGTACCTTATATTCCTCTATAAACTCCATTTTCTACCTTTTTTAATATCCTTATCTTATCCTCACGGAGTGATATTATATTTGTTCCATACAAAACGGATGGTAAAATGATACTTTTCCATGTGTTACCTGCTAATACTTTATTACAACTTTTCTATATAACTGGGTAGGCCTATATCATATTTGCTGCTTTTTGTGCCTTGTGCAGCATGTCTTTTTTATGTCTCTTAAACAAATTTCTGTTATATTCCACCTTTATTCCTAAATACTTGATATGGTTGCCCATATTTATTCCATTTCTTTCCACTGATTGGTCTTTATATTACAGATTATAAAGCTGCTTGTCTCCTTATTAATCTCCTGGCCACAACTGTCCTCCAACACAGTAACTTAATATTTTCTTCAGATTTCTGGACTGCTTCTACCATACCTTACCTTACCATACAGAACCTTACAGCGATACTGGACAAAGCTCTTGTTATTCCTTTATGTCCAGATCTTCATCATCTCCTGAGTTCAAACTACAGTAATGTGGTGGCTCGGGGTGGCTGTTATTTTCCTCTCAGAATTACAGTAAATGTAATGGCTTGATTTTTCCAAAACCTGTCAGGGAGCTTTTCAAAAGATATCACATTTTTTGCATCAGTCACTTCATTGGGTAAGCTGTTCCACACATCCACAATTCTTGAGCTAAAAGACATCTGCCTCAGTTTTGTTTTACTCCGTTCTTTTGTCAGTTTCTTGTTGGTGGGTTGGCCCTTCACTTCTTTGTAGAGAGAAGTTCGCTTCGGGGTCATACATACCACTTATTATCCTATGTACTGAAATTACGTTTCCCCATATATGCCAGTGCTATCAATCGTTCAGGATAACCGAAAAACTTCATTCCCGGTATCAACTTCAAGGCTCTTCGGAGGACATTTTCCACTGTATTTAAGTCTTTCATCTAGTTTGATGATTACAAATATTGGGCATATTCCAAGTGGAGTCTGACTATTGTTTAAAAAGGTTTTGGAATGCAGGTCTATCTAAAGATACAAAGGATCATATACTGTAATTCCCATTATCCAGTTTGCTTTGTTCACACTTTCGTGTACCGGTATATGCTCTTCGAATGTTAGATTACGATCTGTTATCACTCCCAGAACCTTTCATAACTGACTTTATTTCTATGATGTCATTATTCTGTGTCTTCAGGTAGTAGCTAGTTATTTCTGGTGCTGTATACCTACAGCAGATTTTAAAGTGATTGCATTTCTCAGGGTGAAAGGGGAGAAGACTGTCGTCCAACCAATCTTGGAGTGCACTGAGGTCCTCCTGTAATGCTGTTTGATCTTGGCTTGTCTCAGTCCTTCAGAATATCTTGGTGTCATCTGCAAATAGGTATGTACTTGACTTTACACAGTCTGGTAGGATATTTATAAACAACACAAAAAGAACTGGTCCCAAAACAGCATCTTGTGATATTCTACTCAGAACATTTGCCCAGTTCGAGTTAACTCCTTTGATGTGTACTCTGCTTTCTTCCAGCCAGGAATGATTCAGTCCATTTGTAGACATTTCCTGTAATACCATAGCCAGCTGGTTTTTGCAAAGTCACTTATGTGGGACTTTATCAAATGCTTTCAGGAAATCCATATACAAAACATTCACCTCTCCCTCCACATCTGTTATTCTAGTCCATTCATCGATCACATGCAGCATCTGAAGGACAGTTGACCTACCCACTATGAATCCAAACTGTTTCGGGTATAAAATACCATTTTCCAACACATATTTCATTAATTGCTCTTGGAATATGTTTCATGACTTTGCACACAACACTAATTAAGCTTACAGGCAGATAATTATTGGCTTCTGATTTCTTCCCTTTCTTGAAGATTGCACTGACATTGGCTGATTTCCAGTCGATAGGTAACCTTTCCACAACAAATGATCTATCCATCTGTTGCCAGACGCCTCAATCCATCATACAGAGTGGCCACAAACAAATCACCTCCATGTCACCCTGTCCCCCACCAATTCACTGCCCTGCTCCCAATTCACACCCCCCTCTCTCATATACCTCTCCACATCATCCCTCCATCTCATCCTTGGTCTCCCCTCTCCACCTCACTCATACACTCTCCTCATCAGTCTCTTGCTCTCCATTCTCTCCACATGGTCAACCCACCTCAGTGTGTCTCTCCTAACGCTTCCTATCGCATCCATATCCACACCACAATGCTCCTTCACGTCCTCATTTGTCAGTCTTTCTCTCCCAGTGACTCCACATGCTCCTCGCAAATAACTCATTTCTACTACTCTCAGTCTTGACCTGTGTCCCTCCAACAAGGTCCAAGCTTCACTTCCATATGTTAGAGTTGGTATCACAATACTGTCATACAGTAACTTCTTCACTTCCACGCTCAATTCCCTGTTTCTTATTACTGCTTTCAATGAACCAGCAACCTTTCTTCCTTGTTATACTCTTTCGAGCACTTCACCCAACGTTGTTACTTTCACTATCCTGTAGCTACTCCTCGTTTTTCAAACCTTGGGAGTTCTCTATCTATCTGTCTATTGCCAGACGCCATAATCCCATAAGTTCCAAATATTGGAAATCAATACATTTCATCATATCTACATTTATCGTATCATCTACAGTCTCACTTTCCGATTGTTTTACCCCGTATAGAACAACATTGTTTTCCTTTTCTTCTTGTCTTTATCTTCCTTTATCCTCCCCACTGTTGCCTGACCATATCTCAGGGGCCAAGCTGCGAGGTGACCAAGGTACAGTATTATATTTCATTATATCTGTGTTATCCTGTGATGTATGCATGTATAGACAAGTCCCAGTTAACAAGAAGTTGCTTAACGAGAATTTGCTAATATGAGGTCTTGAAATTTACACCACCACCTGTTTAACCCCTTAACCGCGGGGCGTCACTTTCGTGACGCTTGGGAGCAAGGGATCATACCGCGGGGCGTCGCTTTTGTGATTCTGTGTTATTTTGAATTCACCCGGGCTTTCAAGTGGGGGCTTGTATCATTTATCAGTACTGACAATGTCCAACACTAGTCAGCACTCCTAATCTCATCTGTACTCCCATCCATTGTTGACAATTTAGCCATTTCTCCCCGTTCTTGACTCCCCTCCCTACCCCCCCTCCATTACCCTATCCTCTCGCCTGCCCGGCCATGCTACGCTAAGTAAATCTTCCCTGGAATTTTTCACTGATTTCATCCATTGAAATAAGCCCTATGTCGTATTCTTATACCAAATAATATATACAAGAAAGAAATAAGGTAAGTGAGAGTGCCATACACCTGGAATTGGCTAATTATCACCTGACAACACCTCACGTGCACTCGTTCGCTAATTTTCGCTGTTTTTTTCCCCTTGAAATATGCCATATAATCTATTTTCGTAATAAATATACATGTAAGGAGAGAAGGGAGAAGCCTAAGTGATATTTACATTCACCTGGAACTACCCAATTTATAATGTATTGTCTAGATTTCCTGCCAATCATATCAGTGCTACACAAAGCTGTTTCAAGATTTAACATTGGTAGCTCTGATTATATATCTCCTAAGTAGGCCTCTAATCTATTTTGGTAATAAATATACATGTAAGGAGGGAAGGGAGAAGCCTAAATGATATTTACATTCACCTGGAACTACCAAATTTATAATGTATTGTCTAGATTTCCTGCCAATCATATCAGTGCTAGACTTAGCTGTTTCAAGAAGTAATATTGGTAACTCTGAATAACCCCTAAAGCAGGCCTCTAGGCTGGCTGGCCTGGCCCCTGCGTTATCAGTGTACTCTCATCTTCCGAAGTGAGAGGACGTATGTTTCATCTTGCTGACTTCAAGGCCTTTTTTCACCCCCATGCAAATGGCTCTGTGACCTTTACCCCCTACTAAACCTCGTGTGGAAAGAGGTAAAGGGCTGACAATTGATAAAAGAGTGACTACGATCTTTCTATTGAGTAAAACAGTGCAAGTGGAATTGTAAATAATGTGTAAATAATGTGTAAACAGCAAGTGAAAGTAATGAATGTAAATATACGTGAACAATGGAAAATAGTTTTATAAGTTATTTCAAGTGACAGTGCATAACACAGTGTAAATAAAATAGAAATGTAAATAACGTAAATAAAATAGAGAACGTAAATAGAAATGTAAATGAGTAGTATTATAAGAATACGAGTATATACCCTAGGAGTAATGAAAGTGAAAGTTTCACTCTAGCATGTCTGAATGCTATGAGTTATGAGAGTGAAGATGAAAGTGACATTCACTCTCAATGCCAGTATACAGGACGAGAAAGTGAATGCTACGTATTTTACTGAAAGAAATTGAATCCCTACAGTGACAATAAACTAATACAGTACTACTGAAGGAAACTTATGGATAAAGACTGTAGATATATATAAGTGTTATATAGTAATAGAAATATAAAGTGTGAGGGGTTTTATGAATAATTAATGACAGACTACCATGAGCGAACTAGTGCCAGTGCGACGATCAGACGCGCTCGTAATTTCCATTGCTTTCACAGTGGTTTTTTTTTTGAGTATGGATCCCAAACTACTTGAAAATTGTAGAATAGTGTTTATAGTGTTTGTATCTGGCTGTGGTAATCATATTACGGGTTGTCGGGAAGTGTAAAGTGGAGACTTCGTTACCCTACTTCAGAGGTCTCCACAAGTCCTACGGTAACAGACGAAGGCTCAACAATCATTCCAGGAGAAAGCTGAAGGTATGTGCCATAAGCATATGTAATTTTATTATTCTAGGACTAATAACTGATTTTTGGCAAATATTTTTTGAGAGTCTGTCGGAGCCCAAATAACCCCGCGGCACACGCAAGTCATTGGTAAACAAGCCCGCGGTGTAGGGGTTAACGAGCAGGTAAATTCCCCCCCAAGTCCCAACTTACGAGAATCAAGATGAGGGTCGCGCCACAGCTGTCCATTTTCAAATGCTGTTTTTTGTATTTCATGTGTATTAACCCTTTATTCCTGCTTAAAATTGTCTGTCACAAGTGTTGGTGGTCAGTGGAGGTTATTTGGCTGGTTGTTCACCCCATCCCTATTTTACCTATTATTTATGTTATTCTTCTTATATTGATGCTGTTTTTACATTTCATGTGTACAGTATTACCTTCTTGTATTAACCCCATAGGCCTATTCCAGCTTAAAATGATCAGAAAGTCAGTTTTGGTGGTTTGGGGGGAGGTTTGCTTGGAGGCCTTGCTCCTGAACCCTATTTTTCCCATAAGTTCCTCACTTCATTTAACGAGAATTCGGCTAACGAGCAAAATCCTTGCTCCCCTTTAGCTTGTAGGATCGGGACTCGCCTGTAGTAAATTACAGAAATGATGTATTGTGATGGTAAGATATAACCGAGGAAGAATTAACATGTTTGATTACTGATGTTCTGCAAAATAAGAAGTTAAATGTTTGAGTTTTCTTCTTAGACAAAGAATTATTATTTTTCAGTTTTACAGGATTGATTGGGAATCAGATAGAAACAGAATATCAGGATATAGTAAAACAAACAAAATGTCAAGAATACATCCTGGTAATTTCCCTGTAAAACCCCTTCTGCCTTTGCCACCTGATAAAGGCAGAAATGTGTCTGCTTGGTTACTGTAGTCGCGGTGCGTGACTCTGAGGTTGTTATTATCATGCTTTGGCAACCTGCCATTCAAAAATGCGTCTGATTTCCAGTATAATATGAGACGCGTGTGATTTGTGTATGATATGTACGTGTATAATATATTCGTGCATAATAATATGATTCTTGTATAATCTATCTATCTATCTATTGCCAGACGCCTCAATCCCGTTTGGGGTGGCCACAAACAAATCACCTACAAGTCGCCCTGTCCCCCGCCATTTCACTGCCCTTTTGAATGGTAGGTTGCCAAGGTACGATAATGACAACCTCAGAGACATGCACCGCGACTATAGTTCAATTTATCCTCCAGTCTGACTGCACCTGGCTATCAGCTAAGCTAGAATGGGACTAGAGATGTGGTATTATTCTAGCAGATGCCTTACATCACGTTCATCATTTCTGATAACTAATGCAAATGGATCTCACCAATACAAACAACTTTTACTAAATGCAAAACCGTCACCAAGTACAGTAATATTAATACAACTGACCTGCTATTACAAAGCAGGATTTCTGGGAGTTGAAGGGAGGAGAGGGGAGGAAAGTAGGCTCTGAGCATGATACAAAACAGCCAGTTAGAGCAAAGATACACTCTTACATCAGAATCTTGCACCTGATCATGGCCATTCAGAAGACTAGGTTTGAATGTGCCTTTCCCTACCCCATCTTCAAATTTAGTGTTACAATGGCAACCCTCTGTTAAGGCTGTGGCTCAGTTCCCAGTCGCATTTTCAAGGCTATGTAATGCTCAAAGACAAGGGATACACGCACTTTAGTATTAATCATAGTGAGAAGTTTGTTGATCCACAAAAACCAGGGGTACATACACAAAACATTGAGTGACTGGAGGGATATTAAGGAGTGGATCAAGAAGCTTGGTATAAGGGTCTCCTTTCTTCACCAGTACCTGATATACCTGTTTTTAAGGCAGGCAGAAAACCAAGAAATCCACTTCTCTTGCAAAGAGGCTGCAAAGCATTATCCTCATCGGCATTGGCTAAGGGACTGTGAATTATTAAGAAATAACAATCATTGCATAGGTTAGGTTAGGTATGGTAAGCTCAGGATCAACCATGATTTCCGGGGTACACCTCGTCACCCCCAGCAACCTCCAATTCCACTGTGGCCCAGCTGAAGTACCTGCAACAAAGTGAAGAGTGGCGGTGAAGTCGTGACCTTGCCTCAAGAATTGAGGGAGCAACACCTCCTTGAGGCAGAAATGCTTCAAGGTTAATTCAAGGTAGGTTGGGTTGGGTTAGGTTGGGTTATTCCCCTTGAAACCTTGACTGTTTTGATAGTTTTTGGAGCAATTCATAGGATTCTGTCATAACGTTGGAATGGTCAACCCACCAATCAAACTGCTGCTTCACTATAACTTGTAAACTACACATTTCTGACGGTTGTGAGGGTCAGATCTGAATGAATCACAATAGACTATCAAAGCAGTCTAGGTTTCTTGGAAAAATAACTGAGGCATCTGCCACAAAATTACCAGGGATTTTTGCCAGGTGAAAACAAACTGACTGTTGTCATTATTGATCATGTGCTCACAGGCAGTGGTGATATTTCCAGTTCTATCTATCTATCTATAGCCCGACGCCCTAATCCCGCAAAGGGTGGCCGCAGACAAAATGCCTCCAAGTCACTCTGTCACCCACCATTTGACTGCCCTCCCCCCAACTCACCCCCCCCCTCCCTCATATACCTCTCAACTCCATCCCTCCACCTCATCCTCGGTCTACCCCTCCCTCTCCCTCCCTCCACCTCACCTACATACACCCTCTTAGTCAGTCTTTCATTCTCCATTCTCTCCACATGTCCAAACCACCTCAGTGTATTTCTCCTAATCTTCTCAACCACATCCACATCTACCCCACAACGTTCCTTCACTTCTTCATTCATCAACATGTCCCTCCATGTCACTCCACATGCTCCTCTCAAGTAACTCATTTCCACTGCTCTCACTCTTGACTTGTTCCCCTCTTGCAAGGTCCACGCCTCGCTTCCATACGTCAGGGTAGGGATCACGATACCATCATGCAGTGACTTCTTAACTTCCATACTCACCTCCCTATTTCTCATCACTGCTTGCAGTGAACCAACAACCTTTCTTCCCTGCTGTACCCTTTCACGTACTTCATCCCCCAAAGTTCCATCCTTAATCATCACACAACCCAAGTACTTGAATGCACTCACATTCTCCATATCCTCACCATCCAACCTCACTGCACACTCTGTGACTTCATTCCTCTCAAACTCCATAACTTTACTTTTGTTTACATTAACTTTCAGCTTCCTCCTCCTACACACTGTCCCAAATTCATTCACCAAACCTTGCAACTCCCATTCATCTTCACTCAACAATACTGTATCATCAGCAAACAGCAACACTGGAAGCTTCCAAATCTCACCCTCATTCATTAGGGCCAGCCCCACATCCACTGCCCTACCTTGCACCTCCTTTACAACCCCAGTTAACTGTTGTTTTTTCATGATTTCAGATTACTATACAGTACTTGGGTTGCAGGTGGATGCAGTTCTTTTATGTCAAAGTCAATAGGCTGTTCTCTGTTTCTATGGAGATAGAAATAATAGTAACTAGAGTATCAGTTAAATGGGCCTAGAGTTGTAAAAGGACTAGTTACCAGTGTGAGTGAATATGTTACTGTATTTCCTTATAGTTCAGTCTGAATTTTTGACCTGTCCAGAATTGTTTTAAAAGTTTAAATGAAATAGAAAGTACCGTTAGTACTGTGCAAAAAGACCGCAATTTTATTACTGACCTCCAATAAGCTTCCCCGAGTAATCCTGGGAAATAGTGATAAGGCAGGTTTAAGTTCTCACCCACCTAGTGCAGAGTCACCAGTCGCCTCTGGACCTTATGTAACTGTACATCAAGGTAAAATAAGCCAATGTGAGTCAGTCACCAGTCGCCCCTGGACCTTATGTAAGCAATTGTACATCAAGGTAAAATAAACCAATTCGCCGTCAGGACAAATTATTCTCCGTCTGGACGATCCCCCGTCGTTTATTTACATATCAGTTTATTTAGCAAGTATACTAGAGTTATAAAAGTGATGGTGGTTTATTGCTTTTATAATGTAAAGTGTGGCATCAACTGGTCGGTATTAATGGAAAGAATATAGTTTGAAACTCGAATCAAGTGAACTTTAACTGAATCCTGTAACGTTAGGCTTACATACAAGACATTTATATATTGTACTGTTCATTAAGTGAACCATCGGTAAACAGGATGATGTACATTTTAGGGGGGGGGGGATCAAAGCTGATAAACAAGGGTCCAACTCTGCAGAGATGAAGTAGAAACATTTCCTAATCGGCTTAGCTCTTTATTGTAAAATAAATTCCAACATTGGTTTTGAAAGTTTTGTGTATATTGAGACAACTTGTTACGAAGGAATAAATTCTTGTGTGTAACTGTGGGAGTAAAGAGTTTTCGATCCTTTCATAGACTCAACTGCGATCGTCTTTTCAGTGTAAGTATAGATACTTAGAATAAACAGTAAGAACGGCATGTGGTATAACGTGGAGTGGATACACCGTGGATGGTTGCTTTTTTTTTTTTTTTTTTTTTTTGTATTGTGGAAGATGCAGACACCATTACGTTAGGGTAGGTCATGTATTGTGATTATGTGACTCGGAGAATGGTCGGAAGTAAGTTGTATCCCCTGATCCTGAGTCTGTTTGGGGCCTCGTCGACCGATATCAGTATATCTAATATTGGTAGTACGAGATGAACGCATTGATTTCGGTGTACTGCATTAGAGAAATCTTGCTCTGGTAAGATGAGTAAAATTAGGCGTCTGATAAATGTGGTGTAAGAAATGAAGATACCCGTTGAGGGCCAAAGCCTGGTAGGAACTAGGAATACTAGGCTGTGCAATACCCATCCTCTATTTGCCTTTCACAAAGACCTAATTCCGTTTTACCTTTTTGGCAGGATGTTTTGAGTAAATGCCGATTCAAAAGCCATACCTCAGTGAACCAGTGATGACCCTTACACAAAGACCACTGGTTGATACCATACTCAAAACTATTCACGATGGCCGTGCAGTATAGCGAAGAATTTTATCACCACCTCTATAAGGCGTGGCAGTGCCTGTGCATTCCTTCTTGTTGAGATGGGTAAGGCATTTCCTTTTTTTGCTCATATTTCTATTCTTTTTGTGTGTGTGTGCTACATAGGCTACTGTAGTGCTGTCACCTTCCATAAATTCATGACTCCATTATTGTAGAATTTTTAATTCCCCAAAGAATAAAATTTTACTTTCAGGTAGACACAATTTTGTGGATAAAAGAAGGATTTTCTTATTATTTTTGTGGTTCATTTGATTTTCACTTTTTTCAGAATTGCCTCGTTTCCCCATTTTTCCTGCCTTCCCAATCCCTCTATTGAACGTGGAACCCATGCAGAGAAAAGAAGCATTTTCACTGGAAAATGATGGTTAATATCAAGTGAATTACTTAACAAATCAGAATACCAATGTTTTATCCAAACCTAACCACATCTAACTTAACTGCATGCCTTCCTCAGACCCCCCAGAGCATTAATTTAACTGCATCTAACCCAATCAGACTTTATGGAAGAATAATAAGACAATGAATTTGGCAGTTTTAAGCATTAATCTAACTTCATCAGACTAAGGAAATGGTAAAGGAATAGTTTGTTGCTAGTGATGACAGGAACCCAGAGAAAACAAAATTGTATAGCTTATGTTTGTCAGCTAGTATAAGAAATACAGCACACCCACATTATACAATCACTGTAGCATACAGTCATTTTGCTTATTTGATGAATAAGAATTTAACTTTTTTTTTTTTTTTTTTTATAATCAGTGATTTAACTTTTTTTTTTTTTTTTATAATCACTGTGATGCCTGATTTATCATTATTTTTTATTATTATTATGATTATTATTATTAAAAAACAAAATTCATTAAACGATTGGTTTTCGAAAATGCATCACAGTCATAAAATGAGGGTGTGCTGTACCTAACAAAACATCACAGGATTTGCAAGTGGAAAAGCAGGTGAATATTCAGTAATAAAAGTATGGTAGTAGAACTAAATTAGTTTCAGGATTAGGTGTACAGTAAAGCTCCAGGTTTGACGCCTAATTGGTTCATGGAAGGTACCGCAAACTGTGAAACTGCTAAACATGGCCATTAGTCCTAATTGGTTGTGGGTCCCATGCCAACTCCTAAAACCCATTTATGCAAAGTAAAATTTCCTGATCACATGAAAAAAAACAAGTACAGGTTTGCCTCGATATACGAAACCCATAGATGTGTTACCTGTGCTTAGTGATGGGGGTAGAAATACCACCATACCCCGTGTAACGATGGCCAAACCCCGGTTTAACGATGGGTTTTTATTTATATGTTTTTATACAGATTTTGATGATATTTTAGACCAAAATTGTGTTTAGGTTGATTTATAAACTGTTTTTAGACGTAGATTAATGTTTTTTAGTCAGGTGGGGTGAACATTGTTAATTTGGGGTACCAGTAGCTACAGTTTACTAAGTTTGATTTTTTCCAGGCATATTTGACGATTTTCAGATTTTGTTTGTTGGTTTTAGTGAGGTATTTACAGGGGTTAAACTTAGGTTAGGTTCTTTTACGGCTGTTAGGTGTTTTAGATTGGCTTTAAACTTTTTTTTTTTTTTTACTCATTTGGGTGGGTTTAGGACTTCTCGGAGTTTGGGAATATTTGCAGGTGGCTGCTAACCATGAAACCGCGAACTAGGATGTTGCCAGAATTGGGGCTTTACTGTATATTGATTAAATTTCATTAGAACTAAGAAATGGTGTGCACCAAAATGTGTGCTGAGTGAAATATAGTATTCTTGCCAGCAAACTAGGAGAGTTCACCATCTAACCAAATCTCTCCCATTAAAAAGTACTGTACCATAGTGTTATAATTTTTACACTTTATTTTAATCACTTTAATTGCAGTAATCCATCTACAATCTGATGTAATAGAGCCAAGGCATGTCTGGAAAGTGGTCCCATCTGGAAAGTGGGCCCCTGGCTCCTGGACTGGTCCCTAACCCAGCCTAACCACCTAAATAACTCCCTACCAGACATGCATAGCACCTATTTAAACCTATTTAAGACCCTGTTCACACCAATAATGGACAGAAAACATGAAATAAATGAGAAGGAACCAAAGAATGAGGAATTAGAAGTGACTGTACCTCAGCCAGGGTACTTATAGCACGTTTGTGGCTGCCTTTTCTAAGGTTTTGGTAGTGGTGGAAATGCTCTTGAAGCATGTACAGTAATCCAGTGTTGTGCTGCACTTAAGTCTTTGCACTGTGAGTTATAATTGTTATCACTGCACATTGTTACTGCACCATGCCAGTTTCAATTGCCAATTTGCACTCCACAGTTAATCCTTTGCACTCTAAATTCTAATTCTTAACACTGCACAACACTGTAAATTCCCGTGTGGTCTAGTGGCGAGGTATTGCAGTTTATTCTCTGTTTATTCACAAAAAATGAGCATGTGTGGCTTCCTTTGTGATAAGCACCTACTCGCCATCGAAGTTAGGCAGTAGCTGTTGGAGTGTTGGTGACAGGAAAACAGCGTTGCCAGATCGTAACGGCCACATTACCAAACTCTTCAATTTTCATTACGAAATTTAACTTTTCATTACCAAATTCGTAAAGCTAGCATTTATTCTTCATTAATTATTTATACAAGTGGAAATACATGTATATAATCACTCTTCTAGCATGTTGATTATTTTCACACTATGTAGGCTAGCAGATTAATCAGAGAGAGCAAACAATCCACCATTTCCATCCTGTGTATCCTCATACATGTGAAAAATCCATTTGGTAATGCATTATTCTGATTCTTTACCAAACAATTTTTCATTACCAAATTGGCCCACATTTGGTAATGGAAAATACCAAATGGCAACCCTGACAGGGGAGGGGGGAGGAAGGAAGGGGTGAAGGGTCCATGGGGTAACAGGTGTTTGACGCCGCGCAGCAATTTCAAATTACGGGTGGGAAAAAATTCGGATTTTTGGGGGGATTTTTCTCTTTCTCTCTCTCTCTCTCTCCCCCCCCCCCCCCCCCCGAAGGTCCAGGCCCACAGTGTCTGTTAAGTGGGGTGTCTGGAAAGTATGGGGATTACTGTATTTATTTTTCTTTTTTTGTACTTGCATAAAATGTGATACTCTAGATATATTGGGTCATGGCATGTTTTCCTTAGATTGATCCTTTTCACAGGCTGGTGTCAGAAATCATCAGCCCGGGAAAGAAGGTACCAAGAAGAAGGCTGCAAATCTTGGCTGAACTATGTCAGTCATTTTTGTCGTTGCCTTGACACTTGCATGAGGGAACCTTGGTGGATGGAGTGAGACGGTGAGTGAAGGTTACACCTAGCAGCATGTACCCTGAGTGAGTGAGTGTGTAAGAATTACAACGCTTGATGAATGAAAATATTGGTGATTATGACTTTTGTATTTTCTGTTTCTGGATCATAATTACTCCGTGTATAATAGTGAGAATAGAATTAATGATGATGATCCCGATAATGATTTTTGTCGGCAGATGCAGGAGTGGATCCCAGATCTCATCATGCCATCTTGTTCAGACTTCAAGATTCACTAGGATATGATGGAACATGCTGACAGCCAATACATGAGAGGAAGAAGATAGGAGAAACCTTTATTCTGCAGTGGACTAACTTGGGCTGCCGCTGATGATGATGGATGGAATTTCAAAAATCTGTCAGCACTAAAATCATCTGCATCCATTCATCTCGCTGTGATGTTAAAGGTAAACCAAATTCATTTTCCTAGGCTGTGTACAGTAGATGCAGGCCTGGTCAGTCAGCCATACACCAAGAATTTTTATACACAGGGTAGGCTATGTCACTATAACAAGGGCCCAAATGGTACATCAGTTTAGCACCCTAAGAATTTTCAGGCATAAGGTTCTTCACTAGTTTAGCAAAGCCCACATAATCTACATAATCTTAGTGTTTCTGTATGTGTTTGAATTCAGGTCATTTTTCTTGGTGGCACAGGAGTTTTTGTAGCATCTCTTCTAGTGATTTACTGTTGAAACATTTTCCATGTATGCTGTTTATAGGGCCTTAATACTGTATCAGCCTAGTCCACATAATTATCATCATTATCACCTATACCTCATTTCCTAGCATTGGATGGGGGGGTAAGGTAGGGGGTGAAGCATCAGGGAAAAAAAAAAAAAAAATGGAGAAAATAATTAAGTCTGTCAACTTGAATGGGCCACACACAATTCAAGCCCTTGAATTCAGTAACGTCAATTAACATAGTAGTACAGGATTTGCAACTCCAGGCTCATTTGAATGTGAACCCTTCCTTTGCACATTGTCTATTTGTGTATATGGAGGAAATTGAGGAATGTTAATTTAACCAAGCAGGGGAACCACCTGGGTTTTTCATTGCATAAAAGAGGATATTGAGATGTAATCTAATATAATGTAAAAATGATGCCATGTTTCCACGTAAAGAATTCCTGTATTGAGGTTGGCCATGGTACAACTGATATTCTCAGTGTACTGGAAGCTAAACAAAACCAGCTAATTACTTCCCAACAATTGCTGGAAGCTGTTGGGGAAAAAACAAATTTGAGATATGTAATACAATTTTTAACAATCTGAGAGTCTCTGCT
Source organism: Coenobita brevimanus (assembly GCF_032717465.1). Taxonomy (NCBI): domain Eukaryota; kingdom Metazoa; phylum Arthropoda; class Malacostraca; order Decapoda; family Coenobitidae; genus Coenobita; species Coenobita brevimanus. Next base: position 28,860,853 of record NC_137039.1, on the reverse strand, counting down.
TGGATTTTGACTCATGTACTGTCTGTCTATCTATCTATCTATCTATTGCCAGACGCCTCAACCCCGTTTGGGGTGGCCACAAACAAATTGCCTCCAAGTCGTCCTGTCCCCCGCCATTTCACTCCTGCTCCCAACTCACACCCCCCTCTCTCATATACCTCTCCACCCCATCCCTCCATCTCATCCTTGGCCTGCCCCTCCCTCTTCCCCTCTCCACCTCACTCACATACACTCTCTTCGTCAGTCTTTCACCCTTCATCCTCTCCACATGGCCAAACCACCTCAGTGTGTTCCGCATAACGCTTCCTATCACATCCACATCCACATCCACACCACAACGCTCCTTTGTATCCTCATTCATCAGCCTGTCTCTCCATGTGACTCCACAGGCTCCTCTTAAATAACTCATTTCCACTGCTCTCACTCTTGACTTGTGTCCTTCCAACTACGTCCAAGCTTCACTTCCATACGTTAGAGTTGGTATCACAATACTTTTTCACTTCCATGCTCACTTCCCTGTTTCTTATCACTGCTTTCAAAGAACCAGCAACCTTCTTCCCTGCTGTACCCTTTCAAGCACTTCACTCTCCAAACCTCCATCCTTACTCATTACACTACCCAAGTACTTAAACGTACTCACATTTTCCAATTCCTCACCATCCAACCTCGCTGTACATTCACTGACTTCACCTCTCTCAAAGACCATCACTTTACTCTTCCCTACATTCACCTTTAGATTCCATTTCTTACACACTCTCCCAAACTCATCCACCAAGCCTTGCAGCTCCCCTTCATCTTCACTCAACAACACAGTATCATCTGCAAACAACAGTACAGGGAGTTTCCAAATACTATCCTCTCTCACCAGGGCCACTCCAACATCCACTACCCTACCTTGTACCTCTTTTATTACCCCATCCATGTACAGATTGAACAACCATGGAGACATGACACATCCCTGTTTCAACCCAACTTTCAAAGAGAAAAATTCACTTAGTTCACCATCCACACGCACTGCAGCCTTCGCACCATCGTACATACTCTTCACAGCATTCAACAACTTCCCATCTACTCCATATATTCTTAACACTTTCCACAATCCTTGTCTATCCACCCTGTCATGAAAGATCTTATAGTATGCTGGATAAATAGCTAAGGAAGAGCTCTTATGAAATCTCCAAATGCACTTAGAATGTGACCCAAAGTAGCATAGGTGTTAGGGTCATATCAAAACAGTGTGTGTGAAAGTGTGGACAAGATCATAGTGCTTGACAGTTACTTCTGAAGCATGAGACGATGGTTGACTGTCTGACTGTTCTGCATTGTTGCTGACTACACTAATGTTTGGTCCAGGCTGATCACATTTGACAGTTACGGGTGTCCCCTAAATGTGATGATACAGCATGTCTGACCTTTCTGTATCATTGCTGACTGCATTCTGTAAAGTGGAATGCAAGAGGATCACATTTAACAACTAGAAAGCATTCAGAAAGTGCATATCTTCGCCAGTGTCAGTGTAATTCATGGTTTACCGTATAATACAACCTCATTAGGAAAGTAATTAATTCAATGGTCATAGTCTGCCCACTTAAACAGTCAAAAAGAAGGCATACCTCCACTGACACCAGTAGAATTTATGATTTACTCCTACATCTGGATCCACCTCATACTCTAAGCAACTTCTTGACCCAGCGTCCACATATCCACCAGATTTTGTTGGTCCGATAGCTGTTTAAGATGACAGTATCATATCCACAAACAGACAGACAGACAGACTTGGATGAATAGATACTCTTCCCCAACTTTGTTGGCAGAAGTAATTACAGTTATTCCATAAATGACTATAAGAAATTAGGGACATACATCATCATACACCCTGTTTTAGAGCTGTCAGTCCAGATTATGACAGTAAATATCCAGATTCCCAGTTATTAGCTTTTTATTTTCATGTAGCTGGGGGGGGGGGACACTTAAAAAACTTTACAGGGTGATCGAAAGTTATTGATTATATGGACCCTGTTGTACCTTTTGTTACCTGATCCTGCCTGACTGACCTACCTAGCTCAACTTTACCTCATCTTGCCCTAACCCTCCCTGCCCTACAATACCTTACCTGACCCAACCTTACCTTGCCCTTCCCTTCCCTTCCCTGCTTTACCTAACCTGCCCTACCTCACCTTACCTTACCTAACTGTATTATACCCAACCCTGCCTAACATACCCTACCCTATCTAACCCTTTACCATATGTTACCCCATCCATCCTTGCCTTACCTTATCCTACCCTGTCTTACCTTACCTTCCCATATCATACCGTACTCTGTCTTGCCTTATCATATCATACCCTACTCTGTCTTACCGTACCATACCATATCATACCTTACTCTGTCTTACCTTACCTTACCTTACCATTTCATACCCTTCTCTGTCATACCTTCCCATATCATACTCCACCTTGCCTAACATACCTACCCTGTCTAACTTTACCTACCATATCTCACCCAGCCAACATTCCCTTACCTTTCCCTACTTTCATGTCCTTTCCTTACCTTACCCTACCCTACCCTACCCTGCTTTACCCTACCCAGAGCTCATGTGAGTGATAACATTCTTGATCACCCTGTCCTACAGTAGGAGTTTTTCAGATTTAGCGAAACAGAAGTTTGACCAGAATTTTTAGAGGTTAGATACTGTAGATTTATTTGACTAGAATTTTTAGAGGTTATAAATCTCATTTGACAAGAATTTTTCGAGTTTAATCAGAATTCATTGTTTTCTACTTTCTGTGTCTATTTATTTTATGTATTTGTGCATTTCTTGTTTATTTTTGTATGTGTTATGAGGCCACATGGAATAAACTGCATACGCGCATGTCATCAGTATGCTGTTAATGAGTAAAATCAAGTTATACACATTCATGCTTGAAAAATCTGGAACTTGTATGAGTGAGCAAGTTTGCTGTCATTATTTTGGCAGTAAGAATTGTGCCATCCCACTTGCCATATATTATTGCACACTTTGAAATTTTGGAGAACACCATCATACTTGCCTAATATTAATGAAGCTTTGAAGTTTTTAAGAAGCTGTCATTCCACTTGCCCAGTATTAATGCACACTTTGATTTTATGAAGACTCGGCCATCTCACTTGCCTGATGTTAATGCACACTTTTGAAGAAAACCACTTAGTGATACCCATAACTTTTCAACAAGTTTTCAGACATTGTGTGTAGATGTTTAGTAGCTTAATAATTTCTGAGACAGCTAATTTTGGTGCTCAGTTTGGCCCTTTTTTTTTTTTTTTGCAGCAGTATTGTGGTGCATATTGAGAAGGCTGAGTTTACAAACTTGTATTTCTTTTTTATAAGCTTTTCAGCAGTGTGTATATATGCAGAGATAACACAGTTTTGGTGGTTTGGTTTCATTTTTCAGCCAAATGGTGGCAAATTTTGAGAAAAGCGACGTGTGATACACATTACCTCTTAAGCTTTCCATTGATGTGCATAGATCCACCTGTGCTTTTATAGTTTACCAGATAACAGTTTAGGTGCTGTGCTCAACCACCCAACTACTTGTCTAATAGTGTTGTTGCTGGCTTGCTTTGCTCATTCACTCAGTCAGTCATATTGCTTAAGAAAATATCCTACTTTCACCAGATTATGATCTTTCGTATGCAGTCAGTTCCACATGGCCGTGTATCTTTGCGTACTGGGAGTGCCACAAAATAACTTGCGATAACTTTTCTCTCTTAACTACATGTTTCACATTAACTTGGCCTAAAATTACCTTCCATCCATCACAAATGCTGAGTTTAAAATAAGATTAACACGAGAATAAGGTTCTGTAGTCAATTTGATTGACCTGTGCCGCTGAGATGTATGTGACAAGTAGGGTGTGTTTGGTACGTGGCTGCTGATTGGCCGCCGATTATGTCATTGAAGTAAATGCAGGCATGAATTGTTGTGCAACATGCAGACATAGGTGTATACCTTAGGTGAATGTTATAATGCATAATGCGGACATGGATGTACACCATGGGTGGATGCAGTGCAACATGCGGACGCAGATGTACACTGTGGGTGGATAATTTACTTCAAACGTCACTCATAGTTTTATGAAACTTCATAATCAACTTTAATTTTCTTTGATGTGGTAAACTTTTCAAGCTAATTTTGACGTCTTTGTCTTCGGAAATGATTCCATATTTAAACTGGCTGCTTGTAGTGCAAGCAGTTTAAAAATATAGATACAGTATATGTGTTAAAATAAGAAAAGCTGTAGATTTACATCATCGGCGGCCAATCAGCGGCCGCGAATCAAACACACCTTACTCGGCTCATGCATCTCAGCTGCACAGGTCAATCAAATAGAATATAGTAATGTAAAAAGGATGTAGAGCCTTTTTTTTTTTTTTTCTCTCCCACTGAACTGTGACAATAGATTAACACTTAAAACCTGGTATCAAGAAATAGGCATCCATACTGCAGATGTGGAAAATGCCTGAGTGAGCAGGGTTGTATTTTGGGCCTTTTTAGGCTACATTTTATTATTTTTGATATTAATGATACCACTGGAGGGCATTTCTTGTAACATTTTCAAAGTATAAGTATAATGTCCTATGATTGGTGTATTAGCCGAGAAAAAAAAATATATTGCCAAGTTTTTGCCTAAAGAAAATGTTTTGAGCATCTTTTGGTTGTACTTGGCTCTTTTGGGGTAAAAGTTTGGTACCAATGGAAGACATTTTTTATGACATTGTTATGACAATTTCAGTATGGTACAACATATCATGATTGGTTCCATAACTGAGAAGAAAAGGAAATTCTGGTGGTTTTCAAGCAGGAAAATTTTACATGATGTATAAGAATTTTACACCTTTCACTCTGCTCTTGCAAAAAGCATATCACAAAGTGACATGGAAAGAATGTACAGCCATAGTGCCGTATCGTCTTTTTCTACGCTAAGCTACATGAAGTAATTTACAAAATGACAAATATCTGGGCCAAGTTAAGATGAAAGAAATATGTTTTTGCTAGAACAAGTGACAAGAGAGTCTGTTCCCTCTATTCCTTCTCCTACCAGCAAAAACTCAATAATAGTTACGACTGTAAATTGATCGCAAGTTTGTTTGTGAATCAGCACACATTGACGGCCTCTTTCATCGTACAGGGTGGTCCATGTATTACACAACTTAGTTGAGGAGATGGCTAAGTGATCAGCACCATTGTCTCCCTTGCATCATTTTCTACTCCCATAGCCCTTTTCATGATTAGTGTTATAAAATATGCTTTTTCATATCCATTGATTGCATAATCCCTTTCATGCTTTGTGTTTTATTATCCGTTTTTCTATGTCCATTAATTGTATAATGCCATTTATGTTTAGTGGTATTTGCCTTGTAATGTCCATTGATTACATGGTTGATTATTAATTTTGTGAAGCAGCCAAATTGTCTTTGCCCCTCTTGTAAACAGACTGCTGTCCCCATAAGATTAGATGAGCGTAATTTATGGATCACCCTGTATTAATTACAAGCCAGCATTGATTCGATTAATCTGATAATAGTTATTTTATGGGTAACGTTATCCTGTAAACTGAGTGTTTTGGTATACATATTTTTTTAAGCAAGAAAAAGTAATTTGTAAGTCAGAGCTATCATTGCTGTTATGAATGTCCACAGAATTATAAAGTAATTAAATGATGCCTGTCTTGTTTCATTGGTATCTAAGCATCACAAAATTTTACAAAGTTGAAAATTTACTTTTGGTGATACTGATTGGCAGCAGTCAGATCCAAGATGGTCACTGTTATTATTGGTATCTAAGTATCTCAAAAAATTTTCTAAGTCGAAAAATTTACTCAATAATACTAAGTTGAAAAATATTAAGTCCAAAAATTCACTCAAAAATACTAGTTAGCATGTCAAAATTTTACTAAGTCAAAAAATTTGCTCATAAAACTACTAGCTGGCAACTTTCAATTCCAAGATGGCCGTCCATGTGTGTTGATGCTGTAAGGCTGGTTGCGGACTAAAATACTGCTCCACGTTTTTGGTCCACGAGTTGTGAAACTCATACGTAATATTCTGAAAAGTTTGCTATGCATGAAGATGGCCTCACTGGGTTTCAGAAGTCACTGCTCACTTCCTGGCTAATTATCGTTCATGAAGTGGATCAGTATTTATGTCCGCAACTGTACACACACTCCCCCACACAACATTTTCTTCGTGTCCTCTCCAAAACTCCCCCACCCCTTTGCCATTCCTCTCTTGCCCTGCTACTTGTAGTTGTGGTGAGGGAGGAGGGGGAAAGGGGTGGGGAATTTTTGGAGTGTACCTATTATTATTTTAACACATTTCTTGTTTCAGGTTCTGTCTGGACACTCTTCAGATTACGAAAGGCTCGAAGCAAAACCTGGTTCCATTAATCTTCGCAATCGACTTAGGTACATTTTTGGGTGCCTTTTTTAGCAATTTTTTGCTAAAAATTGCTTATTTTTTTCATATTTTGTCAGTTTTTTTTTTTTTTTTACAACTTGTTTTTGATTTGTTTCCATTGAATAAAATACAGAAGAATAAAATATTTTTTATGTAGAGTTTCAATTTTTTTTTTTTTTTGAATAGTTTTCATTGTGTTAAGTTAGTTATACTAGTCATTTCAGTCAGGCAGATTTAAGTTAAGTTGGAAAACGAATGGTGAGAAAACAAGACAGTATATTTCAATTTATATTTTAAACCAAGAAAAAATACATTTGAAATTAATACACAAGTAAAGACATCTGGTACAAGCAGATCAAAGTTCTTCACCATCAGCAGGGGACCACGACCAGAGTTCTTCGTGGTCATCCATCACTCGGCAGGGGACCACGACCAGAGTTCTTCGCAGTCATCCATCACTCGGCAGGGGACCACGACCAGAGTTCTTTACTGTCACTCAGCTGGGGACCACAACCAAAGTTCTTCATCACTGGGCTGGGGACCACGACCAACGGTTTCGTAGTCACTTTGTAGGAGACCACAACCAGAGTTCTTTGCCTTTCCTCAACAGGGGGCACAGTTCTTCATTCATCAGGCAGCACAATCAGAATCCTTTGCAGTCCTCTGGATGAAGGGCCAGAGTTCATTGCCAAGATAGCAGGGTTAGCACCAAGCACACAACACCTGTGGAACAGAAACATTAGTTTAAATCCACAGTGAGTTTTAATATATGTCAAAATCTGCTCTTGCCTCTGCCAAGTGCTGCTGAGAACTGAAGGCGAGTGCTCTTACCCATATCAGGTTTAATTCATATGTTTATAGTGTTTGATGTCTTAATGTGTATTCCTGCTTGTTAACCCTGCCATCCTGGTGAACTCTGGTCTTTCCCCTTCTGAGCAATAGCGAATTCACAGTTGTATCCTTGCTGGAGAACTGGGGTCATGCTCTTAGTGATTAACTGGTCCTGTCCCTGACTAGTGATGCCAAAGGATTGTGGGGGGCATAACCCTGCCAAGTTATGCCTGAGGACTCTGGTGGTGGCCGTGCCCCTGTCAAGTGATGCCCAAGGACTCTGGTGGCTGTTGTACCTCTGCCGAGTTATGCTGGAAGACTCTTAGTGGTTGTCCATCCATCACGCCCCATGAGGAGCGTAGGAACCCGGGACTAGGCATGTTGGTCGTACCCATGCCAAATGCTGCTGAAGGGCTTTGGTGGAGGTTGTGCCCCTACAAAGTGCCACTGAAGGACTCTGGTGTTTGTGTCCTACAAAGTGCTGCAGAAGGATCCTGGTGTTGGTTTTGCCCAGCAAAGTGCTGCTGAAGGACTCTGGTGGAGGTCATGCCAGTGCCAAGTGCCGCTGGAGGATTCTGGTGGTGGTCGTGCCCCTGCCAAGTGCTGCTGAATGGCTCTGGTGGTCCTGCCCTTGCAGAGTGCCGCTGAAGGACTCAGGTGGTGGTCCTTTCCCTGCAGTGTATGCTGAAAGAATCTGGTGATGGTCATGCCCCTACAAGTGTTGCTGAAAGACTCTGGTGGTTGTGCCCCCGAGAAGTGCCACTGCAAGATTCGGGTGGAGGTCATGCCCGTCAAACGCTTCATAAGGATTCAGGTGGTGGTCGTGCCCCTGCCAAATGATGCCTGAGAACTGGTGGTTGTCCCCTTGCTGAAGTGCTGTGGAGAACTGTTGAAGAGTACAGTATTCTTACTCTTAAAAGGTTTGTTATAAGGTTTAATATTAGGAATACTGTACTTTCCAACAGTTCTCCACAGCACTTCAGCAAGGGCACGACCACCAGTCCTCAGGCACCATTTGGCAGGGGCACGACCACCACAGTCCTCAGGCATTTCTCTGCAGGGGCACGACCACCACCTGAATCCTTCTGAAGAGATTGACAGGGGCATGACCTCCACCAGAATCCTGCAGCGGCACTTCTCAGGGGCACAACCACCACAGTCTTTCAGCAACACTTGTAGGGGCATGACCATCACCAGAGTCTTTCGCATACACTGCAGGGAAAGGACCACCACCAGAGTCCTTCAGTGGCACTCTGCAAGGGGAGGACCACCAGAGCCATTCAGCAGCACTTGGCAGGGGCACAACCACCACCTGAGTCCTTCAGCAGCACTTCCTAGGGGCACAACCACCACCAGAGTCCTCCAGCAGAACTTAGCAGGGGCACGACCACCACCAGAATCCTCCAGCGGCACTTGCTGGGCAAAACAATCGCCAGGATCCTTCTGCAGCACTTTGTAGGACAACCACCAGAGTCCTTCAGTGGCACTTAGTAGGGGCACAACCTCCACCAAAGCCCTTCAGCAGCATTTGGCGAGGGTACGACCAACATGCCTAGTCCCGGGTTCCTACTCTCCTCATGGGGAGTGATGGATGGATGGATGGATGGACAACCATTACCAGAGTCCTCCGGCATAACTCAGCAGAGGTACAACAACCACCAGAGTCCTTGGGCATCACTCGGCAGGGTTATGCCCCCCACAATCCTTTGGCATTACTTGTCAGGGGCAGGATCAGTTAATCACTAAAAGCACGACTGCATGGGCATGACCCCAGTTCTCCGGCAAGGATACAACTGTGAATTTGTTATTGCTCAGAAGGAGAAAGGTCAGAGTTCACCAGGATGGCAGGGTTAGCAGCAGGCATACACAACATAAAGTGTTAATTTAAATCTATCATTTTTTTTATATAAATATCAATTATAAACTATTAATCAGATATCGATCGAACACTATAAACAAGATTTAAACCTGATAAACGTAAGAGCACTCACCTTCAGTTCTCGGCAGCACTTGGCAGGGGCAAGAGCAGATTCTTTGCCATGACAGGAGGGTTAACAGCACTTGGCAGGGGCACAGCCACCACCAGTCTGATCAGCGTTTGGTAGGGGCAAAACCACCACCAGAGTCCTCCAGTGGCACTTGGCACTGGCACAACCTCCACCAGAGTCCTCCAGCGGCACTTTGCCGGGGCACAACCACCTCCAGGGTCCTTCAGGGGCACGACCACCACCAGGGTCCTTCAGCGGCACTTAGCAGGGGCATGACCACCACCAGGGTCCTTTAGCAGCACTTGGGAGGGGCACAACCACCACCACCAGGGTCTTTCAGTGGCACTTGGCAGGGGCATGACCACCACAGGGGTCCTTCAGCGGCACGTGGCAGGAGCACGACCACCACCAAGAGTCGTTCAGCAGCACTTGGTAGGGGTACGACCACCAGCGTCCTTATGACACCCCCCCCCCCCACGAGTCCTTCAGCAGCATTTGGCAGGGGCACAATCACCACCAGGGTCCTTCAGTGGCACTTTGCAGGGGCACAACCACCACCAGAGTCTTTCAATGGCATTTGGCAGGGGGATGACCACTAGAGTCCTCAGGCATCACTCGGCAGAAGTACAACGACCACCAGAGTCCTTACACATCACTTGACTGGCATGGCCACCACCTGAGTCCTCTGGCATCACTTAGCAGAGGTAACCACCACATTCCTCTGGCATCACTTTGCTGGGGAAGGGCCAGTTAAACACTCCGAAAGGTCACTCCAGCATGGACATGCCTAAAGTTCTTCGTTTAATGCCCTGCAGGGGAAAGGCCAGAGTTTGCCAGGATGGCAGGGTCAACAGCATGCACACACAACACCTATGAAGCATGTGTATTAATTCAAATATATCCTTTTTAAACAAATAAATATCAAATAACTTAAATCGAATTCAGATTTAAACCTTGTAAGGGTAAGAGCACTCACCATCAGTTCTCAGCAACACTTGGCAGGGGCATGAACAGATTCTGTGCCAGGAAAGCAGGGTTTGCAGCAGGCACAAACCTGTTAAGTTTCAGAGTCAGATCAAATCCATGCTCCGCACAGTCCTTCTGCACCACTCAGCAGGGGAAAGACCAGAGTAGTACACCATGACAGCAGGGTCGGCAGGCAGCACACCAAACCTATGGGGCAGAAGCTTATTAGTTCAAGTCCATGTTATCTTTTAATACTGTTTAAACAACTTAAACAGTAACTGGAAAAATGTCCTTGGGACACGAATGTCCCCCCATGGGCATCCTTTATTATGTTCAAGAAAATAAGCTAACGCAAAATCAAGAAATGCGAGGTCATCAAAGTTTGGCATGGTTGAAATGCTCTCAACCAGTATGTGTGTGTATTAAGTTTAGTGAAGGTATCTAACAGTTTCTTTGGAAATGAGCTAAACACGAACGGTTTGGACAGAGGACATGACCAACATTGTATGCCCTGGCCATATACACAGCGGGGCATAAACTTCAAATGGTCCATTGCTAGTAAGCTTAAAGTCTTAATATATCAGTAATTCAGACTATGGTGGTTTACATATGACATTTCTACACGACACAGTTAAGTCATCATACAGGTAAATACAAGTGAAGTATGCTGTGAAGCCTCCACAGCATAATTAAATTTACTCTTAATATTTCACAAGTTCTTAGCATGAAAAGAATGCCAAGATTATCACTTCCACAGCTCTTTTGTGACTAACTTTGCCTATGTCATCATCTTGAATTCAGAGTTGTAACTATAGACCGACAGTAAAATTTGGTACTAATCATGAGAAAATGCCGTGGAAAGAATAAGAGAACCATGTCACTGTCTTTTGCTGCTTTCATCCTACATTAAACAAACACCAGAAAGACCAAAATCTAGGCCATAACCATAGTACCATATCACCATGGACTATTAACCATGAGGTTGGGGGGGGGGGATTATGGGCTATCCCACCCCAGGGAAGGAGGGCTACAGGCTCACACCTTGGGTGGTAGGAGGGATATGGGCTATCACACCACAAGGGGGCTACAGGCTATCACCACAGGGAGGAGGGGGGCTACGGGCTATCACCACGGGGGGGGAGGGGGCTACGGATTATCATCACAGGGAAAGGGGGTTACAAGCTATCACCACATAGGGGAACGGGCTATGGGCTATCACACCACAAGGGGGAGGGGACAATGGATTATCACGGGGAGAGGGGGGGCTACGGGCTATCGCACTACAGGGGGACGGGGGCTACGGGCTATCGCACTGCAGGGAGAGGTGGGATTGCCCATAGCTCCCCCTCCTCCACCATGGGGGGAGAGGGAGCTATGGGCTATCCCACCACGGGGGGAGGGGCTATGGGCTATCACACCATGGGAGAGGGAACTATGGGCTATCACACCATGGGGGAAACTATGGGCTATCACCACCATGGAGGGGAAAACTATGGGCTATCACACCATGGGGGGGAAACTATGGGCTATCACACCATGGGGGAGGAAACTATGGGCTATCACACCATGGGGGGGGAACTATAGGCTATCACACCATGGGGGGGAAACTATGGGCTATCACCACCATGGGGGGAAACTGAGGTATCACACCATGGGAGGAAACTATGGGCTATCACCACCATGGGGGGAAACTATGGGCTATCACACCATGGGGGGAAACTATGGGCTATCACCACCATGGGGGGAAACTATGAGGTATCACCACCATCGGGGGAAACTATGGGCTATCACCAAGGGGGGGGGGAAACTATGGGCTATCACCACCATGGGGGAGGGGGAACTATGGGCTATCACCACCAGGGGGAGGGGGAACTATGGGCTATCACCAAGAGGGGGGAACTATGGTCTATCACCAAGCGGGGGCAACTATGGGCTATCACCAAGGGGGAGGGGGAACTATGGGCTATCACCAAGGGGGAGGGGGAACTATGGGCTATCACCAAGGGGGAGGGGGAACTATGGGCTATCACCAAGGGGTAGGGGGCAACTATGGGCTATCACCAAGGGGGGGGGGAAACTATGGGCTATCACCAAGAGGGGGGAACTATGGGCTATCACCAAGGGGGAGGGGGGAACTATGGGCTATCACCAAGGGGGAGGGGGGAACTATGGGCTATCACCAAGGGGGAGGGGGGAACTATGGGCTATCACCAAGGGGGAGGGGGGAACTATGGGCTATCACCAAGGGGGAGGGGGGAACTATGGGCTATCACCAAGGGGGAGGGGGGAACTATGGGCTATCACCAAGGGGGGGGGGAAACTATGGGCAATCACCAAGAGGGGGGAACTATGGGCTATCACCAAGGGGGAGGGGGGAACTATGGGCTATCACCAAGGGAGGGGGAACTATGGGCTATCACCAAGGGGGAGGGGGAACTATGGGCTATCACCAAGGGGAGGGGGAACTATGGGCTATCACCAAGGGGGAGGGGGAACTATGGGCTATCACCAAGGGGGAGGGGGAACTATGGGCTATCACCAAGGGGAGGGGGAACTATGGGCTATCACCAAGGGGAGGGGGGAACTATGGGCTATCACCAAGGGGGAGGGTGGAACTATGGGCTATCACCAAGGGGGAGGGGGAACTATGGGCTATCACCAAGGGGGAGGGGGAACTATGGGCTATCACCAAGGGGAGGGGGAACTATGGGCTATCACCAAGGAGAACTATGGGCTATCACCAAGGGAGGGGGAACTATGGGCTATCACCAAGGGGGAGGGGGAACTATGGGCTATCACCAAGGGGAGGGGGAACTATGAGCTATCACCAAGGGGGAGGGGGAACTATGGGCTATCACCAAGGGGAGGGGGAACTATGGGCTATCACCAAGGGGGAGGGGGAACTATGGGCTATCACCAAGGGGGAGGGGGAACTATGGGCTATCACCAAGGGGAGGGGGAACTATGGGCTATCACCAAGGGGGAGGGGGAACTATGGGCTATCACCAAGGGGAGGGGGAACTATGGGCTATCACCAAGGGGGAGGGGGAACTATGGGCTATCACCAAGGGGGAGGGGGAACTATGGGCTATCACCAAGGGGGAGGGGGAACTATGGGCTATCACCAAGGGAGGGGGAACTATGGGCTATCACCAAGGGGGAGGGGGAACTATGGGCTATCACCAAGGGGGAGGGGGAACTATGGGCTATCACCAAGGGGAGGGGGAACTATGGGCTATCACCAAGGGGGAGGGGGAACTATGGGCTATCACCAAGGGGGAGGGGGAACTATGGGCTATCACCAAGGGGAGGGGGAACTATGGGCTATCACCAAGGGGGAGGGGGAACTATGGGCTATCACCAAGGGGAGGGGGAACTATGGGCTATCACCAAGAGGGGGGAACTATGGGCTATCACCAAGGGGGAGGGGGGAACTATGGGCTATCACCAAGGGGGAGGGGGGAACTATGGGCTATCACCAAGGGGGAGGGGGGAACTATGGGCTATCACCAAAGGGGGGGAACTATGGGCTATCACCAAGGGGGGGAACTATGGGCTATCACCAAAGGGGGGAAACTATGGGCTATCACCAAGGGGGGGGAACTATGGGCTATCACCAAGGGGGGGGAACTATGGGTTATCACAGCATGGGGGGGGGGAACTATGGGCTATCACACCACGGGGGAGGGGGGATTATAGGCTATCACACCACGGGTGGGGGGGGGGAGAATAAGGGCTATCACACCACGGGTGGGAGGGAGTATTATGGGCTATCACCACGGGGGAGGGGACTATGGGCTATCACACCACAAGGGGGAACTATGGGCTATCACACCACATGGGGGGGGAGAGTATTATGGGCTATCACCACGGGGGATTTATGGGCTCTCAACCACAAGGCTATGAACTAGCAACCATGGTGGGACAATCACCTTCACGGGGGCTATAAACGTAAACTACATGACTGGCTGTAAGCAGCAGTCAGTAATAAAGCGTACATAAACTTGCTTTTTCACCTGAGGGAACTGGGCCACTCCCACTTACTAAGTCATGCCTGCAGAATTTCCGAGGATGGAATTAGTCTACTTGCTTCATGGCCGAACCAACCCTCCAATGCCTATGAAATGCATACGGAAGTAACACTTAAATACCTAAAAAATACATGGGAGATCGGGCATAAGAACTAAATACTACATACCACGAGGTGTAGCCTAGGTGTGGTAGCCCTTGTGGTAGTCCCAGCGATCCGGCCAATATCTGACAAAATTAAGCACGCCTGAGATGACCCTGGCCTCTAATCACCTCTGAACCGCCACGTCACCACCACCTTTACCCAGACACGCAACTGTATCGTTTATTGTGTTCGACTTTGCTTCGATATGTTCGTCTAGTAAAGAAAATGAATCGTTAATGCAGTGGAGCAACGATGCCACCAACACCCAACTGTATCGTCTGATTCGGTATCTAAGCACTAGAGGTCGTATGAAGTAAGCTGATGTCTAGTATGTAAAGTAAATCGCTAACGGAGAGGTACTAGGAAGCCTTCTATGCTAGCTAGAATACGGTCCTTATTTTTAATATTACAGTATCCAGTCATAAAGTAACAGAAATCCTCCAACTCAAAAACTAATTAGAAAGGTTTAATCGAGGGGAGACCATGAGCTACACACACACACAGGTAAGAACAAACCATCGATCTATCTTAAATGCTGTTGGAACCAGATTACTATAAAATGATGCTGGTAACGAAGAGGTGCTATGGAAAGGGTGTAGAGCCGTAGCCACTGCCCTTTTCTCACAATGAGTTACATGGAATAATACTGAGAGAGAGAGAGAGAGAGAGAGAGAGAGAGAGAGAGAGAGAGAGAGAGAGAGAGAGAGAGAGAGAGAGAGAGAGAGTCATATTTAATTTATAATCACCAAATGTTCTTTACGTCTCCTTGTAAATATGTCATTGTACTGCACTTAATTATTGAGGGAAGAGAGAGTCATAATTTATAATCATCAAGATGTTCTTTACGTCTCCTTGTAAATATTTCATTGCACTGCACTTAATTTATTGCTTCAAATAAATATATCAATCAATCAATCAATCATTTCCTGTGGCACCCCACGGGATGCATAGGGCCTCAATGAACTCTCTCCACCAATATTTGTCTCTTGCCATCTCCTTCAGGTCCCACCAACACTCCTCTCCTGCTTCTTTTTTCATTGTCCTCAACCAGGTTTCCCTCGGCCTACCTCTACCTCTTCTTCCTCTAGCAATCCACTCTGGCACATCCTGTATTAAACAACCTTCTTTTCTGTATATGTGCCCCAGCCACTTCCAGCGAGACAGTCTCACATATTCATTAACTGGTAATAAATATATATGAATACATTTTGTTTTTATCAGTGCCTTGTACTCTGAAACTCATCTGAACGTGAACCCAGCAGACTGATGACTGAAGCTGCCCCTTCCCTGCAGTCTACCCCCTCCTTTTGGGGTATAGCGAAGGATTTGAGGGACGTTTGTATAACCAGGCAGCTCCACCACCTGGTTATACCAGTACCACCAAGTGAAGGTGTCCTCTCGAGCATCAAAGACAGTAAACATTACAGATCATTCTTAAGCACATTCTCTCTCTCTATGTTCGAGCTTGAGAATCCATACATCCTTCCTTACCCCCTTCAAGGAGCACACTGAGAACATTACCCCTTCAAGGAGTGCACATAGAATACATCACCCCTTCAATGAGTACACGGAGTACAATGTCCCTTCAAGGAGTACACAGGGAGCACATTACCCCTTTCCAGGAGGACACAGTACATTACCCCGTTCACTGAGTACACTGGAAGTACATTGCCCTCTTCAAGGTGTACACGAGGAGTAAAGTACATTACCCTTGCAAGGAGTACATTACACCTTTGAGGAGTACACAAGGAGTGCATTACCCTTTCAAGGAGTATATTACCCTTTCGAGAAGTAGACTAGGGGTACATTACCCTTTCGCACACAGGAGTACATTACCCATTCAAGGAGTAAACTAACCCCTTCAAGGGGCACACAGGTAGTACATTACCCTTTCAAGGAGTACACAAGTAGTACATTACCCCTTCAAGGAGCACACAGAAGTGCATTACCCCTAAAATGAGCACAAAGGAGTACATTAACCCTTCAAGGAGCACACAGAAATGCATTACCCCTAAAATGAGCACAGAGGAGTTACCCCTTCAAGGAGCACACAGAAGTGCATTACCCCTAAATTGAGCACAGAGGAGTACATTATCCCTTCAAGGAGCACACAGAAATGCATCCATCCATCATCCAATCCTACATTGCCCCATGAGGAGCGTAGGAGCCCGGGGCGAGGCAGTTGGTCCCGACATTTAAGATGACAGTGACCAGCCTCACTCATCCCTGAGTGGCATTACATGAGCAATAAACCCCAACCACCCCATTACCCCTAAAACTAGCACACAGGAGTACATTACCCCTTCAAGGTGTACAGAAAGAGCTCAGTAATCTCATAGGTTAAGGAAGCTCCCTAAAACCTCTTCCTCAGTTATTTATTTTTAGATATGACTGGTTAAAATAATTTTGTATGTTATTTATGCAGAGTAAGGCCATGTTTCAAGGATTTATATAACGCACAAGAGGACAGTTGGGTATTAATAAGCAAAATAAATAGCTACGGAAAAGGCATCAGGGAGCCAGAGAGTCCCACATTCACGTCCTACGATACGTTTAAGGCCGAACTGACCCTCCACTGTGGCCCTAGCTGACCTTCAACTGGTTTTTCTCGAATTTCTTCTTCCTTGCTTGACCCTCAACCATTCCACTGTTTCGTTTAAATTTCGAGTGTTCAAGCTGACTTCAACCTGTTAACTTGACCTTTGGCTGAATGTTCTAAAAAAAAAAAATAATAATAATAATAAACAGTAACAACAACAACAATAATAATAATAAAAACACCCGGGGCCCTAACATGTCAGGCCGAAAGATCTATCGCAGTTCTGGCTCAAAAGGGGGCAGGAGAAAATACGTACAGCCACCTCCACGTCGAGGGGACACGAATGTCCACCTTAGAAGGACACAGGGAGCCAGCGCCCCCCACGACCGGAAGTGCCTCTAGCCTGGAACTGTCACATATTGCCGATCGAGCCACCAGTACCAGCACCTAGCGACAAGGACTTGTCGACGTAGTGCTTGCTAGATGCTGCACCCCTGAGCTTGCTAGAGGCAGCTTGGCAGAAGGAGTTCCAGTGTTCCAGTGTGCTTGACACATGCGGCACCCCCGAGCTTGCTAGAGGTGGCGTGGCAATGCAGGAGTTCCTGCGTTCCAGTGTGCTTGTTAGATGTGGCACCTCTGAGCCTGCTAGAGGCAGCTTGGCAACACAGATGGTGTTCCTGTGTTCCAATGTGCTTGCCAGATGCAGCACCCCTGAGCTTACAAAAGGCAGCTTGGCAACGCAGAAGGAGTTCCAGACGTGCTTGCCAGATGCAGCACCACCGAGCTTACTGAAGGCAGCTTGGTAACTCAGAAGGAGTTTCAGATCATGCACTCCCAGAGTCCGGCAGCTTACCCCAACCTGACGATGAAGCTAGAGCAAGTCCCCCCTCCCACAGGTTGAGAGTGCCCTCTTATTCCTAGTAAAGGAATCTTGGGCTTGGCAACATAAAGTTGTTGACCTGATTGTCTTGGGTCCCTTCTAACTTCACCACAAGACCCACTCTGGGCACAAATCACACAACTCTATCACCAGAATGAGAGAGAGAAAGAGCCAAACATCGGGCCTCCACTCTTCTGGAGCCAGGGTCATAATCTATCTCCCCCTTAGCCTTATCACCATTAATTCACCACACTACAACACTTGTGCAGACGTAGAGTTAAACCCCGGCCCCCTTCCTTTTCCTGAGAATACCCTGACGGTGAGTATAGGTGTCATATCCAGGACATCTCCCTCCAGATTTCCCCCTCCCCCCAACTGGCCATTTCCTATAGATAGATTTCATGATCTCCGATGTACAGCTGTGCATAAAGGCTAGTGAAATAATGAATCTTTTGCCTTGCCATCTGGAGTTTCTGTATTTACACTGTACTCTTAAGGTGTATCAAGTCCTGCTTTTGTGTTCCTCCCTGTTTAGAAGAACCCCACTGGACTACAGTCGTTTTATTTTATGAAGGCAGTTTGGGTGGGGCGATCTGGGACCTCACACTGATAGCTCTGTTGTCACATCGTCGCCAACACACGTATAATTATTTGTGCTCACCTCTCTCTCACTCTCCTATTTTAAGCTAGTAACTACTTATAAATGAATTTTAAACACTCTGTACAGATGTAATTCAATAAAAAAGCTATAGTATAGTATAAATCTCATATGACTTGTCGGCGTTGCTTTCGTGACGTTGTCAGGTGGTGACACAAGGGACAGCCCTGCGTGAGCGGGTCATACTCGGTCAGTCTCCTGCCATGGAAGCTATAAAAAAAAAAAAAAACGCACCTATAGACTTTTACCTCAGGGGTGGTGTGGAAAAAAAAGTCGAAAACAAGAGAAAAAATAACGAAAATACAATTAGTAGTAGTTAATATAAATATGAGAGAGAGAGAGAGAGAGCGTGTGTGGCGACAATGTGGCAACAGAGCTAACAGAGTGAGGTCCCAGAGCGCCCCACCCAAACTGCCTTCATAAAATAGAACGACTGTAGGAAAATCCTAGCAAGACACTGAAGGCTAGCAGTGGTTCTAAATATGGAGGGAAGGCAAAGAAGTTTTGGCCACCAAGGTAAACGGTACACAGACTGAGGCCCCACATTCCCATCCCTAAGTATGACCCCGAACTGTATGATATCACTACTTATATGGAAATGGTCAGCTGGTGTTGGGCTTGGTTTATGAGGAGGATGTGCAAAAGATCACAGTATTACTACCCCACTTAGGGAAGTCAGTTGCCCTGGTAGCTGGGAAAGTGAATGCTGCCCTAACATGATCAGAATTCAGACAAATAGTTATCGACGCCGTCCAATCATCCCTCGGGGCAGTCGTCACACTGTCACAACTTAAGGACCTAAAGTTCGAGGGAGACCTGGACACTACCCTAGCGGATTTGTGGAAATTCACAATGCCCGCATATACCCAGCTTAAGGAGGAACAACGTAATCAGCACATTTTTGCCCACCCAATACGTGTCCTACTCAGTGCCGTGTAGGAGCATTTCACCATCCACGACACCCAAGGGTTCGATAGAGACATAGTAACAATCTGACGGCTGTTAGCAGCACACATGGAGAGGCAGAAACCAATCGGGGCTGTGCGCCACATTCCGACCCAGCCAAATTGTAAGGTCAAAGAGTGGCCAGGTGCAAACCACCCCTTCTATCCTCGCATCTCTCCATATCCACAGGACAAACCACCGAGGCAAGACAAACTTGATCAACCCTTGGGAGTTCAAGGCATGCAATGCGTCTTGTGTCCTACACAACATGCTGGAACAAATTAGGGCCTGATGGAACTGGCTGAATAGATGGGGCCCATCCCCACCACCCCATGTCGTGTGGCCAACAATGTCATCCATACAGAAAACACAGGTAGAACTCAAGGGCGAAGTGAAGCCAACTGCTCTCCTCCACAACGATGAGACTCCTCTGGAAGAGATGAACACCTCCGAAGCTGCTGGACTTTTAGACCCTTCCCCGTCAGTTCTGGCCCTGGTGGGAGCAACCAGCTCAAAACACCAGTCTATACAAAGATCAAGCTCCAAGGAGTCCCTGTCCGGCTCCTGGTGGACCCAGGCATCACGTGTTCCTGCTTGTACATGCGGTATTACCATAAAAATCAGGCACCCTTCCAGCCTCTCCAACCCTCGTCCACTGGCCTCATCGGGGCATGGGATGAACCATTGACTCTGTGGGGCGAAACTCAACCTCTCATAGTAACAACCCCAGAACCATCCGCCCACACTAACCACCAGTTCAGTGTTCGACTCCAGTGTACAGTGTATGACGGCTACCTGGGGATGGACCTACTACACAAACCATTGATTGCCAGCACAGGCAGCTCCAATTCAGGGGCCATCCCCATGCAGCCAGCCTATGCATGTGGTACAGGCAAAAAAAAAAAAAAAAAAAAAAAAAAAAAAAAGTGCCCTCATACCAGGCATATGAATACCTCAGCCCAGCAACCACTGCTCTTCTCCCTGCAGATGGACCGACCATTTGCCGCTAACTCTTTGATTTCCCCAGCCATTGTTTCCCCTCACCTTAGCACTGTCAGTGTCATGAATGTCTCTGACAAACCCTTCACTCTCCCCAAAGGACTAGTCACAGGAGAACTGGAAGCATCTGACACCCTTCCAAAATCACCAGGCGTGACAGGCAAGCCCAATCCCAGCACCCATCTTAGCCCCACCTTCCCTCACAGTACCAACAGGAACTGGAGCAACTACTCCTCCGATACCAGGAGGTCTTAGCCTCGCATCCAGATCTGGGCCGGACCGAGGTCTTACACCATCCCATACTACTGGACCCCCCATATACCTGCAATCGTGCCCCCTAAAAAAACAGTGCAACAACAACATGAAGACCGCCAGGTCCAAGAAATGCTAGAAGCGTGGATAACAGCACCCTCTAACATCTTCCCCCATAGTCCTAGTAAAGAAGAAAGAAGGATCTACAAGGTTCTGCGTCTACTACCGCCAACTTGAACAATGTGACCATAAAAGATGCTACCCTGCTTTCTTGTATTGACAACTCCTTTGACTCTCTATATGGCGCACAGTGGTTCTCCACCATAGACCTGCAGTTGGGCTACCGGCAGCTACCTGTCCTGTTTGAACACTGTTACAAAACCACTTCTCCACAAGCAGCGGCTGACTGTACCAATTTAACATCCTCCCTTTTGACCTGTGTAATGGGCCAGCCACCTTCTCCTGTCTCATGGAGTCAGTCCTGCGAGGCCTCACCTGGGAGATGTGCCTCGCTTACCTGGACAACATGATCGTATTCAGTCGCACCTGGAAGGAACACCTCGACCACTTAGGTCAAGTGCTGCACTGCATACAGACAGCAGGGCGTAACTCAAACTGTCTAAATGTGAGCAAGCCAGAGTGTCCATCACTTTCCTCGGCCATGTCATCTCATGTGAAAGGCTCGCCCCAGATCAGGAAAAGCTTCAAGCCATCACAGTAATCACCCCACCTACAGACATCAGATGAGTCCATACCTTCCTTGGCCTAGCCTCCTAATACAGGAGATTTGTTCAAAATATCGCCTCCATCGCAAAGCCCCTACATGACATGATGAAGAAAGGAGAGAACTTCCAGTGGACTATCCAGAGGCTGAAAGCCTTCGAGGCACTTAAGCACTACCTCACCACAGTGCCAATGGTCACCTTCTCGGATTATACCCAACCTTTCCGACCATTCAACAACATCTCCCAAGTCAGGATTGGTGGCGTCTTTGCACAAGTCTGGAAGGGCAAGAAACACATCACAGCATGTGCCAGTATGACACTGACACCAACGAATGTCAACTATGCCACTGTGAAACACAAGTGCCTCGGCGTGGTCTGGGCACTGAAGTACTTCAGATCCTACCTGCTGGGCACCTCACTCACCATCATCACTGACCACCAATCCCTTCAGTGGCTGTGACAATCCCAGACTACCCATGCCCTCTTAGCACGGTGGAGGGAAACCTTGGAGGAGTTTGATTTTGAGCGCTCCAGCAAACTCCACACTAACACCAATGCCTTGTCATGGCTTCCCTTTAATTCACTCCACGTAACGCAGAAAACAGGACACAGTGCACCACAGAACACCCTTATCCGACAGCAAGACACCAGCCAAACTCTGGCATGGATGCCCCACCATATCTTTACCAAGCTGGCAAGGGTAGGACACCACCTCTATACCCCTTCTGGTCATGTCATATTAGACCCGGAAGAAGTGGATGACCTCCTGACCCACCTTCACCATGGGAACGGAATCCACCTCAGGCAGCAAGTTGTTACAAACCTTTAGAAACATCTATTGGATGCCACATCCTTCAGCCACTGCCAAAGGAGTCATAGAAGCTTGTAGGGTCTGTGCCCTAGGGAAAGACATCTGTCGTACCCCAGGACCCACCAGACACTTAACAGCCACCCGACCCTGGCAGCTGCTGGCCGTGGACATCATGGGCGCTCTTCCAACAAAAACTGCGGTCCAATTTGTAATTACCTTTGTAGACACCTATTCCAAATTTCTATTCACCTGCCCCACCAAGTTCCACTCCGCTGCAGCAGTCGCAAAGGCTCTCGTCACTGATGTATTTCCCTAATTCGGCCTTCCGCAGGCCCTTCATTTGGATAACACCCCAGAATTCTCAGGTCAAGTCTGGGATCAACTGTCCCAACTGTTTGGACACCACCTCTCCCACTCCTCTCCTTACCACCCCCAGGGAAGTGCCATCTGCAAGAGAAGCCACCGGAGTCTCGCTAACCAACTCCAGACCCAGTTAGTCACCTTGGATACTGAGGACTGGCCCTCCCAAGAGAAACTCATACAATGGGGGATGAACACATATCCCTGAGTGGATGGTATCACGCCCCATAAGCACATCTTTGAAAAGCTCCCACTATTACTTCCATTTTGGCACTTAGCCCTGCCACTTACCAGCTCCACCACCCGAGATCCCCTCTCACACCTCAAGAACCAGCTCTGCCACATGCAATCTTGCCAGGAGCTACTGCAGGATGAGACTCCACCAGACAATCCCTATCCAGTAGGCCAGAGAGTCATGGTTGCTAGGCTGCCCCTCAACCACAAGTTGCAAACCAAATTCTTGGGCCCTTTTGAAATTACATGCGTCCTGAATTGTTACCAAGTCGTTGTTGACTTTCATGGCAGAGCCAGAGTCTACCGCAACCGGCATGTAAGACGATACAACCCACTCCCGAACGACCAGACCAACACCGAGCCTGGTGAAGTGAAAAACCCTTAAGTAACCCAACACTGTCGACAACCTACCCTGATCCCCTCCCCCCCTTTTAACTTTTCACCCCATCCCTCCCCGCCTGGAACCACCATCACCTCACTTCCTGCTTCTCCGCCTGGAACCATCACCTCACTCCCTGCCTCCCTGCCTGCCCCATCTGCTCCACCGACATCTAGTCCTATGACTCACCTGCCACTAGGGTCGCCACCCGCCTCTACCTCACCCCAACCAGCGCTTCTCTTCCACAAAACCCGAGCCACCAACCCACACCAAACAGCGCCAGATCCCCAACCCTGTGCTCCCCGCCAACCCCCCCCCACCCCACCCCTCCCCTAACCACCCCAGCACCGCTTCATCCCTATCTCAACTCACCACCATCCCACCCCGCTCTGTGCTTTCATCCAGAGATTCTTCCCCGTCACTCACCACAAGTTCCACCCCACCTGCCTTCTCACAGCCCCATGGCCTTCCTCAATTTCTCCCTCCCCTCGATGCTTTAACTCAACCTCCAGCTCCACGTCCTCCTTCTCCCGATTGATCAACCGACAGAGTCACATTCCAATCTTCACCAGATCAGGCCAGCAACTGCGACCTCCAGACAGATACAGCCCCAAAACACCACCACACCCCGCAACGCCACCTACGGCACCCCCAGCAACACCACTCCCTCACCCTGCAGAACACCACAACCCCCGAAATCCAGTCACTCACACACACATACACCCACCCTACTATGCCAAAACCTACCCCCACCCCCTCACAGCAGTACTTTTGCATCCACTTCCATAGATGACAGGTCATCACCAAGTCAAAGGTCACAATCCGACTCCCTGCCACAACTAAAGCCACTACCATCGCCGCCTTTTCCTCACATCAACCACAGCCAAACCAAGTCAGCATGTTCATCCAAAATGCCTTCTGGGTCTCACAATATGGGCAACAAAGAAGAATTCAGAGGCCCCAGCACTTGCCGCGGTTGTTAGCCAGTTATTCCCACCTCAGCTCCTTGATCCTTCTCAAAGACCCCACCACAGAACCTGATGAGCGATCCCGCTCCTGGTACCGACTCCTCCACAAGCTCAAACCAACCCCCGTCACCAGCCAAGAGGAAATATTCTACCTCCTGGCACAAGGACATGGTTTACAAGACGACAGGGGTGGTAAAGTACTCAGGGCACCAACACGGCAGGTCGAATAATCTATTGTAGTTCTGGCTCAAAAGAGGGCAGGAGAAAATACATGCAGCCACCCCCGAGTCACAGGGATATGAGTGTCTGCCCAACAAAGACACAGGGAGCCAGCACACCATGCAGCCGGAAGACCCTCCAGCCCAGAGCCACCACAACGCCCATATCGTCGATCAAGCCAACAGTACCAGCAGCAACAAGGGCTCGTCAACTTAGCCCTTGCTAGAGGCAGCACAACTGGGCTTGCTAGATGCAGCTTGGCAATGCAGAAGGAATTTCAGTGTTCCAGTGTGCTTGCTAGATGCAGCTTGGCAATGCAGGAATTCAAGTGCACTTGCTAGACGAAGCTTGGCCATGCAGGATTTCCAATGTTCCAGTGTGTCTGCTAGATGCAGCTTGGCCACACAGGAGGAGTTCCAGTATTCCAGTGTGCTTGCTAGAGGCAGCTTGGCCATGCAGAAGAAGTTCCAGTGTTCCAGTGTGCTTGCTACATGCGGCACCCCTGAGCTTGCTTAAGGCAGCTTGGCAACACAGGAGTTCCTGTGTTCCAGTGTGCTTGCTAGATGGAGCACCCCTGAGCTTGCTAGAGGCAGCTTGGCAACACAGGAGTTCCTGTGTTCCAGTGTGCATGCCAGATGTAGCACCCCCAAGTTTGCTAGAGGTGGCTTGGCAATGCAGAAGGAGTTCCAGACCACACACTCCCTGTCGTCCAGCAAGCTTCCCCAATGTGATGCTGAAACTGAGCCAGTCCACAACACACACACCACATCCCCTTCCACAGGTAAAAAGTGCCCCCTTACCTCGGGAAAAGGAATCCTGGGCCTGGTGACATAAACTTGTCCCGACTGTCTCAAGTCCCTTCTAACTTTACCACTTGACTCACCCTGGGCACAAACCACACAACCCTATCGCCAGACTAACAGGGAGAAAGAGCCAGACATCGGGCCTCCACTTTTCCAAAGCCAGGATCATAGCCTATCTCCTCTTTAGCCTTATCAATACTAGTTCACCACACTACAGACGTCGAGTTAAACTCCGTCCCCCTTCCTTTTCCTGAGAATACCCTGGTGGCGAGTGTAAAAGCCATAGTCGGGCCTCCCCAATTCCCCTTTGCCCCAGCTGGCAATTTCCTCCAAATAGATCTCACGATCTTGGATATAAAACCTCGTGTCAAAATAAATCTTTCGCCTTGCCTTGTGTTTACCCTGTACTTTTATGGTGTATCAAGTCCTGCTTCGGTGTTCTTCCCTGTTTAGAAGAACCCCACTGGACTAGGAAAGTCCTAGTATGACAATATATATGTAAGATACATATACATACACTCAAACCTCAATTTAAGGGACCTCCATTTAAGGGATTTCGGATTTAAGGGACTCCTTATCTACCTGACAAACACACAAGACCATTCAAAAATTAAACATAATGTCTTGGTTATACACATTAATATGTTTCTTTATACAGTACCCGTAAAATAATATTCATAATCACATAAGTAAGATAAGTGAAACAATCATTGCATTTCATAATAAGATTGTCTTTATATGTGGTAAAACAATGGACAATTTCAAGTACGGGACAAATTGATTCCTCATTTAGTCCCTTAAATCGAGGTTTGAGTGTGTGTGTGTGTGTGTGTGTGTGTGTGTGTGTGTGTATATATATATATATATATATATCTCTCTCTCTCTTTACTCTCATCTTAATTGTCAAGACCAACTTGCCTAGCCCCAAGCTCCTATGCTTCTCAAGGGGCAACGTATGATTGGATAATGGATGCATATATATACATACCACACACACAGCTCTTACAGAACGTAATGTCTCCAGTGCAAAGAAAAATGGAAATACTGGAGCCTCTCGCCATTGGTTAATTACCCATTGGTCCAATTAAGCTCGGTCGCTTCGCGTGCATTTGTTGAGGCTCAGCCATAACTTTCCCCATGGTTTGCGTCCGCTAAGGGCGATCAGAAACAAGACGTTAGATATTGTTATTTGAGATGAATACAAACTTTTATCTCTTCAAAGTTGTTTTAAAACATACTGAGGATGTTGTTGTACTAATACAAATTAATAAGGACAGCTATGGGTGACGCCAGAATATAATTCAGCAAGGAAGAAACAAGTTAATTACTAAATGTAAAGCTTAGAAATATCCAAAGCCTAAGGTACTGAACAAACAGACCTTGATAGTTCCCCACAAAAATTAATTATTATACTGTAGTAAAGCTTAGAAATATCCAAAGCCTAGGGTACTGAACAAACACAGACCTTGATAGTTCCCCACAAAAATTAACTATTATACTGTAGTATTAACTAAGTATATTTATAAAATGGTGGAGAATCATCCAGGGTGTGAATTGTCCATGTTTTAACAGCAAATTGTCCAGGAACCCTCTAGACCACCAGGTGAACTCACTCAATATTTTCTAACATCTTGGCATGACAATTGGGGCTTATTACAGAATGATGAGTGTGCCTAACCAAGTAACCTAACATCATACAGCCAAACAATTATTCCAAATAGTTTATGAAATTATTATTAGTTAATAATCAGTCTCCTTTGTAAACCTAATATAAACTGAACTGCCTTTGTCTAACTGTCTGACAATGAGACTCCTAAAACCACTAAAAACCTTCCATGAGAGGGTTAACAGTACCAATATTAACTGGGGCTTCAATGACTACTAAATTAAATCATCTGGCATTGATTAGAATTACAGTATTTGTGTGTGTGTGTGTGTTCTTACTTAATTGTATCTTTACAGGAATGAGTCAAGCTCGTACTGTCCCGTGTCTTAAACCATATTTATCGTCTATCTACCTATCTATCTATCTATTGCCAGACGCCATAATCCCGTATGGGGTGGCCATTTGACTCTGAGTTATTTGTTTTATAGGGAGGGGCACTAACCCTCCACCAACCTACTTGACACGTAGGGAGCACGTATAGTTTGGTTGTATGGTTACCACCCAGCGTTGTAAATGGTTTCTTGGCTTACAGGAAACCATTTGGCTTGTCACTCAATGTAAAGCCACCTGTAACGGAAAGAAAAGCATCAAGTAGTGACAGGAAAGATGGGAGGAACAGGAAGAGAGTAGGGCAGGCACAGAAAAAGAATGATACAGGCTAAGGAAGAAGTAGGCAGCATTACATCAAGTGAGTGGATGATGGTCGCCACCACCTTCCACTACATATCATTAAATTTATGAATTGTTTTGGCACATACTATTTCATTCGGTAGTGCATTCCACTGATCAATTGCTCTATTTGGGAAACTAAATTTCCTTACGTCTTTATCACCTCTCTTTTTATGCAGTTTTTTGCAGTGTCCTCTTGCTGATGCTTCCCCATACATTAAGTGATCATTTATGTCTATTTTCTCCTTCCCTGATATGCATTTATATAGCATAATCATGTCATCTCTTTTCCTTCTCTCCTCTAGTGTTAGTAGATTCAGTTTATTTAGTCTTTCTTCGTAGCTTAGATCCCTTAAGCTTGGTACCCATCTTGTAGCGGCCCTTTGAACTTTTTCAATCTTGTCTATATGCTTTTTGAGATGAGGACTCCAGACTACTGATGCATACTCCAGGGTTGGTCTGATGAATGATGTTATTATCTTTCTTAACACGTCTTCATTTATGTATGTTGTTACATAGCCTATGATTTCATCATCCTTTGTGATTTTTAACGCACAGTATGCTGCATGTTTGATCACGAGCGTGTTCTGCCTCAGTCCCCCCCTTCTACCGTTATAGTAGAGTAAGTCGACATCTCTGTTATACTTTGCGGGATTGTCATCTCTTTGTCCCCATGGCTTCATTTGCGCGTCCTCATTACAAGTTGTATCAAGCTCTCCTGGCCCCTATATAATGAGCTCAGTCTCTGCATCATTGCCACTTAGATCTGCTCCTCATTTTGTTCACATCTCTGTCCTCCCCTGTACAGATATTATTATTGTGAGTGCTCAAGAAATCTCCAACCATCTAGCAGCTGTGTGTAATTTGAGTATAACTGTTGTTGTATTTTTTCTTGTACTGTATAGCATAAGTTTAATTTGTAGGCCTAGTGAAGTTTTTGTAATTCGTGTGGGGTTCTTTGTCAGTCATTTATGATAATAGTTTGTATCTGTAATTATTTATCTGGCATTCACTGAGTATTATCTGGTATCTCATTTTATCAGGGCTGACTTAGATAAATTTATTCTTGCTAATTTCGTGTTAATAGAGGCTATTGCAGTTAACCATATATTTAACCTGTTTATTTGCCATTACATTATCCTTATGAGTCCTGAATGTTTTATTGTTAGTTTGTGCATTAAACTTTAACTTGTAATTTTACCTAACTCTTTTGTTTTGAACCTGGAACTTTACGGGACAGTAGTGATTTTTAGCATTCTCACTTAAAGTGTACATTATCTTTCTCTGTTCCGTAACATAAATTTGGCGACCTCATATCAGGATATTCAGGATATTATCATAAGGATATTGCTTGATATTTTGTGACTGTTACTTATTCATGATGGCTACTATTTCTACACTTGATGAAGCCAAGGATTTTTTGTCAAATGTGCAAACAGTGTGTGATATAGAAAACAGAACAAAGAATGAACTTAAGCTTGTTGCTCAACAATTGGGAATTGCAGTTCACTCTCATCATTCTAAGGATCAAATTGTTGGCATGATTAATAAAAGCTTGTTTAATGTAACTCCTCCAAATGAGCAAACGCAGATTGAATTAGCTAAGTTACAGCTAGCTCTGCAGGAGGCTCGTGCTAAAGAAGCTGAATTTCAGGCAAATGCTAAGCAGGCGGAGTCTCAGGCTCGTATTCAGGAGGCTGAATTTCAAGCACGTGCTAAGGAGGCTGAGTCTCAGGCTAAGGAGGCGGAATCTCAGGTTCGGATTCAGGAGGCACAGATACAGGCACAAGTTGAACTTGCTAGGATTCAGGCAGACCATGAGTATCGCATGAAACAAGGTGGAACTGGATCATCTAGCTCTGATGATTTTGATGTGGCTAAAAATGTTAAACTTGTCCCTCCTTTTAATGAATCTGATTTAACTAAGTATTTTCAGTTGTTTGAGAGGGTAGCTACAGGTTTTAATTGGCCTAAGGAGTATTGGCCAGTACTCCTTCAAACTGTTCTCACGGTAAAGCTCAAGTAACTTATGCATCTTTGCCTCAGGATCAATGTGATAATTATGATGTAGTTAAGAGCTTGATTCTTAAGGCCTATGAGCTTGTTCCTGAAGCCTATAGAGTAAAATTTAGGACAACTTACAAGCAAGATAAGCAATCCCATGTTGAGTATGCAAAAATCAAAGAAGATCTGTTAGAGCAGTGGTTAAATTCTAAGAATGTGGATTCTGATTTTGATAAATTTAAGCAGATGATTTTGCTGGAGGACTTCAAAAGGTGTATTTATAAAGATGTAAGCCTATATCTTGATGAGAAAAGAATAGATAATTTGTCTGATGCTGCAGTTTTAGCTGATGAGTATGTTCTCACTCACAAGAGATATTCTAGAGAAAAAGGGAAAGCTGAGAGTAAGTACGTTGCCTCTACTCAGAGTACAGGTAACAGGAAAGAGAATAAGGATGATGTTTCTCAGAAAGTAAATACCAGCTTCACCTCTAGATTTCAGAAAAGTAAATGTACTTATTGTAGTAAGCTTGGTCATACTACGGAGAGATGTTTCAGGAGACAGCGTGATGTGAACAAAAAGGAGTCTTTAAATATTCAATCAATTGGTCTAGTGTCCACTCTTGAGAGTTCCCAGAATTCTTTAACTGAGTTAACTGAACCTGCTTTGAGGGGTAACTTAAATTCTCATGATGGAGCTCCTCTTTGAGCAGTAACGTGGGTGACACTCTCAAGAGTTCATGTGCTAATTTCCTGTCTGATGGTTTTGTCAGTCCTCTGGACAGTAATGACAGGAAATCAGTTCAAATATATCGTGATACAGGTGCTTGCCAATCCCTTATGCTGACCAGTGTTCTAGGCTCTAATTTTAATTCCTCTGATGAAACTGTAATCTTACAAGGTGTAGGACATAATTACTTCTCTGTCCCTCTGTGCAGAGTGAATTTAGAGTCTGGTTTTGTTAATGGTTCCGTTATGGTTGGGTTGGTTGAGACACTCCCAATGTCAGGTGTAACTTTCTTACTTGGAAATGATATTGGTGGAAGTCAAGTGTGTCCAGCTCCTCAGTTGTCTAGTGAGCCAGTGGCTGCGTCCCAGAATTGTGATGTCCCTGATGTGTTCCCTGCATGTGCTGTCACTAGGGCTAGGTCTAAAGTTTCTGGTGATTTAGAGGATAATGATGATGATGATGTTATCCTAGCTGACACTTTCTTGCTAATTTTGACCACTCACCGGATGAGGCAGTGCCCCGTAGTGTTGATGATTTGTCTCGTCAGGAGTTGGTTGAGTTGCAGGTTGCTGACCCTGAGTTGAAAGGTCTAGCTAACTCTGCTTACAGTGAAGAAGAGTCAGCCGGTGCTTCTACTTGTTATTATGTAAAGTCAGGAGTACTTATGAGGAAGTGGAGACCCCCAACAGCATCAGCCGACTGTGAATGGGAGGTTGTACATCAAGTTGTCATCCCTCGTGTTTGTAGGCAGGATATCATTCGAGTGGCTCATGATACCAGTTTGGCAGGACACCTTGGAGTGAGGAGACTGTGGCACGCATTTTGAAACACTTCTACTGGCCAGGTATCTTCAGGGATGTTTCCTGGTATTGTAAGTCTTGTCACACCTGTCAAGTTGTAGGGAAGTGTAATCAGACTGAAAAGGTTGCACCTCTAGTTCCCATTCCTCCTTTTGAGGCGCCTTTCACCCGTGTGTTGGTGGATATTGTGGGCCCTCTTCCTAAGACTTCTTCAGGATTT
Organism: Coenobita brevimanus; assembly: GCF_032717465.1. Taxonomy (NCBI): domain Eukaryota; kingdom Metazoa; phylum Arthropoda; class Malacostraca; order Decapoda; family Coenobitidae; genus Coenobita; species Coenobita brevimanus. The sequence continues at coordinate 28,829,601 of NC_137039.1, read as the reverse complement.
TCTTATGTGTTGACCATGATTGATATGGCTACTCGTTATCCTGAAGCCATTCCACTTAGAAATATCTCAGCAAAGAACGTGGTTAAGGAAATGCTAGGGTTCTTCACAAAGTTTGGTCTGCCCAAGGAGGTACAGTCAGACCGGGAAGTAATTTCATGTCAAACGTTTTCAAGCAGTCTCTGAAAGAGTTGGGCATCACCCAGATCACGTCTTCAGCTTACCATCCCCAGACCCAAGGAGCGTTGGAGAGATATCATCAAACACTCAAATCGATGCTCAAGAAATACTGTTTGGAACATCAGAAAGACTGGGATAAAGGTCTTCCATTCGTTGTGTTTGCTGCAAGAGAATCTCCAAATGAATCACTGGACTTCTCACCTTTTGAACTACTGTTTGGCCATGAAGTAAGAGGACCCCTTAAGCTACTCAAGGAATGCTGGCTGTCGGAGGAAGATGACGTCAACCTGCTGGAGTATGTGATGAATTTCAAAGAACGGCTGTCCACTGCTTTACAGCTGGCGAGAGAGAATTTAGGAGCTGCTCAGGAGAAGATGAAGACTTGGTATGATAAGAAGTCCAGGTTGCGCCACTTTCAGCCAGGAGATCAGGTTTTGATTCTGCTACCAGTTCATGGGCAACCTCTTCAAGCCAAGTTTAGTGGCCCTTATTTCGTGGAGAAGAAACTCAGTGATGTCAGCTATGTCATCGCCACACCAGATCGTAGAAAGAGCAAGCAACTATGTCACATCAACATGCTAAAGTTATATCACAGGCGGGACGAAAATAATCCAGTCTGCACTGTAGCTGTTCCACCCGAGTCTGCAAGTGAAGCTCTCCCATGCAGTATGAGCCTGAGTGATAGTTTGGGGAAGAATCCTGATATCATGAATGATCTCCAGACTAAGCTTTCTCATCTACCACCCAAGGAAAGGCAGGAGTTTTCGGCATTACTGCAGGAGTACCCGCAAGTGTTCCGTGCCACTCCAGGAAGAACCACTGTGTTGATGCATGATGTCGATGTTGGAGACGCAAAGCCAATCAAATTGCCTCCTTACCGTGTGAACCCAGTGAAAGTTCCTCTCATCCAGAAGGAGCTTGGCTACCTGTTGGACCACAAGATGATTGAGCCCTGTCAGAGCGAGTGGAGTTCTTCTGTCACTCTGGTCCCTAAGCCAAGTGGGTCACAGCGGCTTTGCATTGACTACAGACGTGTTAATCAGATCACCAAAACAGACACTTACCCTCTCCCTCGTTTGGAAGATTGCATAGACAAGATCGGAAAGGCTAGGTACATAAGTAAGTTTGATTTGTTAAAGGGATACTGGCAAGTACCTATGACTGAACGTGCTAGGGAGATCTCATGTTTTGTAACACTAGGAAAGGTTTTTGCATGGTCTGTAATGCCATATACAGATTGTTTTAGAGTAATAAGAAATTTCCTTTGTAAATTTCTTTTTTCTTTGTGGGGAGGTGTTACATAGCCTATGATTTCATCATCCTTTGTGATTTTTAACGCACAGTATGCTGCATGTTTGATCACGAGCGTGTTCTGCCTCAGTCCCCCCCTTCTACCGTTATAGTAGAGTAAGTCGACATCTCTGTTATACTTTGCGGGATTGTCATCTCTTTGTCCCCATGGCTTCATTTGCGCGTCCTCATTACAAGTTGTATCAAGCTCTCCTGGCCCCTATATAATGAGCTCAGTCTCTGCATCATTGCCACTTAGATCTGCTCCTCATTTTGTTCACATCTCTGTCCTCCTGTACAGATATTATTATTGTGAGTGCTCAAGAAATCTCCAACCATCTAGCAGCTGTGTGTAATTTGAGTATAACTGTTGTTGTATTTTTCTTGTACTGTATAGCATAAGTTTAATTTGTAGGCCTAGTGAAGTTTTTGTAATTCGTGTGGGGTTCTTTGTCAGTCATTTATGATAATAGTTTGTATCTGTAATTATTTATCTGGCATTCACTGAGTATTATCTGGTATCTCATTTTATCAGGGCTGACTTAGATAAATTTATTCTTGCTAATTTCGTGTTAATAGAGGCTATTGCAGTTAACCATATATTTAACCTGTTTATTTGCCATTACATTATCCTTATGAGTCCTGAATGTTTTATTGTTAGTTTGTGCATTAAACTTTAACTTGTAATTTTACCTAACTCTTTTGTTTTGAACCTGGAACTTTACGGGACAGTAGTGATTTTTAGCATTCTCACTTAAAGTGTACATTATCTTTCTCTGTTCCGTAACAATGTGAACACTATTCTCATATTGGCAAGCAGTGTATACATGTTTCAAACCTTCTCACTGATGTGGTCAGCCGGAGACAGTCTGTTATTGATAATTACACCCAGGTCCTTCTCTCTTTCTGATGTGTGTAGGGTTTCATTTCCTTATAATCCCAATCAGGTCTTTTTCCACTTTTACCAAACTTGATTACATGACACTTGTCCACACTGAATTCCATTTGCCATGTATTACTCCATTCATGAAGTTTATTTAATTCTTCTTGTAGCTCTTTACAAGAGTCTGTGTTAGTAATTCTCCTTTGTACTTTTGCATCATCTGCAAACATATTTAGATAGCTTTCATTTCCAGTGTTACTGTCTATATCATTTATATACACTAAAAACATGATTGGTGCAACACTGAGCCCTGTGGTACTCCACTAGTCACTTCTTTCCATGATGAGTAATTTCCCCTTAGTACTGTTCTCATTTCTCTTTTCACGAGAAAATCTTGCATCCAACAATACAGTTTGCCTCGAATTCCTCCTTGATGGTACAGTTTCCATATAAGTCTTTGGTGTGGTACTGTGTCAAATACTTTCTTGAAATTTAAATAGATACTCTCCACCCATCCTTCTCTTTCCTGTAATATGTCTGTTACTCTGTCATAGTAGCTCAACGGATTAATAACACATGATTTTCCTTTTCTGAAACCAAACTGTCTTTCTGTTATCATACTGTGCTCTTCTAGGTGATTTACCCAAGCTTTTCTTATAAGCTTTTCTAATACCTTGCTTACAACACTGGTTAGTGATACTGGTCAGCAGTTAAGTGGATGTTGTCTATTTCCTTTCTTGAATAATGGAACAATGTTTGCTTTCTTCCAAATATCAGGTAGTTTACCCTGACTCAAGGATTTCTTGAAAATTAAAAATAATGGTTTACTTAACTCCTTTGCACATTCATGTAGCACCCAACATGAAATTTCATCAGGACCATTTGCTTTTCCTTTGTCTAATTTACTTAGCTCCACTTGTATTTCTTTTTCTGATGTTTGTATATCTGGTAGAATGTGTGGGCATGCATGTTCCACATAATCCCTCTCAAAATTTTTTTCCTCTATAAAAACTGATTGGAAATTCTTGTTTAGTGCTTCACAAATATCCTTCTCTTATGTATATGTGATTCCATCGTCCGTAATGGATTGTATTTTATCTTTTACTTTGGTTTTGCTTCTGATGTAGCTGTAAAATAGCTTTGGTTGATCACTACTTTTATTTATGATATCCTCCTCAAACTGTTTTAGGGCTTCCCTCATTCTTGTATAATCGTTTCTTGCCTGTTTGTAATTATTATATGCCCTTTCACTATTGTGTTTTCTGTAGCTATTTCACAACGAATCTCTTTTTTCTTTTGATTTTTTATATTCTGTATTGAACCATTTTTTTATTTTATTTTCTGCTTCTTTGTGCTGTGGGATGTACTTCTGGACTCCTATTTCATAAAGTTCACAGAATTTTTCATATACAGTATAGCATTTAAATCTTTTCCTCTAAGCTCCTTTTCCCAAGCAATTTCTAAGAAGTACTTCTTTAGGTCATGATACTTTCCCTTTTTATAGCTTAGGCTCTTTTTGTAACTTTCATTGCTGTTAACTATGTCATATGCAATCCTGAAATTGCAATTTAGTACCGCATGGTTGCTTTTGCCGAATGGAGGGTGATATATTAAATTGTCAATACTGTTTTCTTGCCTAGTAAATATGAGATCTAGCATTGAGGGCACATCAAGTCCTCTTTTTCTGGTGCTTGGTCTTACATGTCGCGTTAGGAAAAACTCTTGCACAAGATCCAGGAGCTTTTGGTCCCAACAGCTTTCTTGGCTTATTATATCTAAAGTATTCCAATTTATATTTGTATTAAAATCTCCAGTTAGTATAATTCTTTCCAATTTCTGTTCCATTTTATGTAGTAATGCTCTTAAACTCTGAATTGTACTCTCTGCCAGGTCCTCATATTTGCCTCTTTCCCATGTGTTTGATCTGGGTGGCATGTATAAACTGGCTACAATTACTTTCCCTTCAAATGTATTGATCTCTACTACAATCAGTTCTACTTGTGAGGGTATATCTAGTTCTATTTCTTTGACTTTTAGATTTTTCTTAGTTAATACTATAATTCCTCCTCCTTTTTTTAAGTTCCCATATCTTCTCCATATATTATATTCCTCTAAGTTTAGGATGTCATTTGATATCCTTGGTGTTAATTTTGTTTCAGTTAGGCATATTATATGTGGTTCATTTTCTCTGACATAATCATTCATCTCTAATAATTTAGATACCATTCGATCCACATTTGAGTACATCAACTTAACCATCTTGTTTATATACTTGTCATGACTCGGTTCCACTACCTTCCTCCTTTTTATTCCCTCCTGTTTATGTGCCACTTTCGTACCTGCAATCCAGTTACTTTGTAAAAAAAATGTATTCTTCTCCTCCTCTGATCTTCCCTCATTTTTTTTTTTTCTTGCTTCCTCCCTCTTCTCTTTCAGTAATTCCAGTTCCTCTTGTGTTAGGCATCTTTTTATCCATACATTTTTGAACTCCTCTTTTTCTATAAGATTCTTTGCATTTTTTATTTTTTCCATGGCATTTACACTCTGGAAGGTTACCTTTAGGGGTCTTGACTTGCTTTTCTTGTATTTCCCTAACCTTTTGTGTTCCTCTATGTCTTTACTACAGATTTCCTCTGATACTTCTTTCAATATGCCCATTACATTTGCCATCTCCTTTTTGCTCTTGAGATCTTGTTTTTTACTTCTTCCTCTTCTATAGCAGTGATTACTATAGATTTGTTGATATCTACTGAATCTCTGACTAACTTAGGATTGTTTTGGATTATTCTTTTCACTTCCTTTTTAATGCTTTTTTCTTCCACCCTTGTTTCCAAGTCTTTCTTTACTTTCACCATTTCAGCATAAGTGGTTTCCACATCATTTTTGTAGCTTTGCACAGCTTCATTCACCTGTGTTATTTTCTCAATATCACTGCTCTGGTCTATCAGACTGCTTACTTGCCTAATTGTCTCTGTATAATTTTTTAACTCTTCCATAATACTCTCGTGGTTGACTACTGTACTTGCCATTTCACTAATTTTCCTCTTAAGTGTACCCACTTCAACTGTTAGCTCATCTATGGTTGTGTCTTTCTTGTTGACTTCCTTTTCTAATTTTTCTATTTCTTCCTTTTGCAAGTGCATCTGTTTCTTAATTTCATCAATCTCATTTTGAAAAGCCATCTCTAGCCTGTGTACTCGTTCCACTAGTTTATTGTGAGTCTCCATTTCAACCAGTTCTTGGTAGAAATCATCATCCTGCTTTCTACTTTTATCCCTTTTCTTTTCCAAATTTGCTTTACTAAGGTATGTGGTCATATTGCAGTACTAAAAGTGCATACAGTACTTACATTCCCTGGGGCAGTTGTAGACTAAACAACGATCAGCTAATTGTGCGCATTCTTGCGCTGCTTTGTTTTCTTTTCTGTTTGACCAAGTCTTACTTAAAACTTCTTCTTTTTTATATTAGAACACCATTTAGTCTAACCTTGTACAGAGCTTGACTCATATAAAGTTACTATCTATCTATCTATCTATTGCCAGACGCCTCAATCCCGTTTGGGGTGGCCACAAACAAATCGCCTCCAAGTCGCCCTGTCCCCCGCCATTTCACTACCCTGCTCCCAACTCACACCCCCCTCTCTCATATACCTCTCCACCCCATCCTTCCATCTCATCCTCGGTCTCCCCCTCCCCCTTCCACCCTCCACCTCACTCACATACACTCTCTTCGTCAGTCTTTCACCCTCCATCCTCTCCACATGGCCAAACCACCTCAGAGTGTTCCTCCTGGCAGCTTCCCTATCACATCCACATCAACACCACAACGCTCCTTTATATCCTCATTCGTCAGCCTGTCTCTCACGTGACTCCACAGGCTCCTCTTAAATAACTCATTTCCACTGCTCTCACTCTTGACTTGTGTCCTTCCAACAATGTCCAAGCTTCACTTCCGTACGTTAGAGTTGGTATCACAATACTGTCATGTAGTAACTTTTTTACTTCCATGCTCACTTCCCTGTTTCTTATCACTGCTTTCAAGGAACCAGCAACCTTTCTTCCCTGCTGTACCCTTTCAAGCACTTCACACTCAAAACCTCCATCCTTACTCATCACACTACCCAAATACTTAAACGTACTCACATTTTCCAATTCCTCACCATCCAACCTCGCTATACATTCACTGACTTCACCTCTCTCAAAGACCATCACTTTACTCTTCCCTACATTCACCTTTAGGTTCCGTTTTTTTACACACTCTCTCAAACTCAACCACCAAGCCTTGCAGCTCCCCTTCGTCTTCACTCAACAACACAGTATCATCTGCAAACAACAGTACAGGGAGTTTCCAAACACTATCCTCTCTCACCAGGGCCACTCCAACATCCACTACCCTACCTTGTACCTCTTTTATTACCCCATCCATGTACAGATTGAACAACCATGGAGACATGACACATCCCTGTTTCAACCCAACTTTCAAAGAGAAAAATTCACTTAGTTCACCATCCACACGCACTGCAGCCTTAGCACCATCGTACATACTCTTCACAGCATTCAACAACTTCCCATCTACTCCATATATTCTTAACACTTTCCACAATCCTTGTCTATCCATCCTGTCATATGCTTTCTCCAAATCCATGAAAGCCGCATACAACTTCTTTCCCTTCTCTAGAAACTTTTCCACTAAAGATCTAAGAATGAATATCTGATCTACACAACCTCTTCCCTTCCTAAAGCCTCCCTGTTCTTCTCCAACTAATTTCTCTGTTCTTTCTCTAACTCTGTCTATAAGTATCCTACCATACACTTTTCCTATTATACTAAGAAGACAAATGCCCCTATGATTACCACACACTTCTTTTTTCCCTTTTCCTTTGTACAAGGGAATAATTATACCTGACTTCCAATCCTCCGGGACTCTACCTTCCTCCCAGGCCAATCTGCACATCTTCCACATCCATTCTACTACTATCTCTCCCCCATGCTTCAGCATCTCACCACACACTCCATCAATTCCTGGGGCTTTCCCCGATTTAACTTTCTTCATTGCTTCCACAACCTCTATCCTACTGATTTCTTCCTGTCTTCTCACCTCCCTCCCTCTCCCAGCCATTCCCCAGCCACTTATACTCGCATTACTTCCATCCTCTTCGTTCAACAATTCCTTAAAGTGTTCTCTCCATCTGCTCACTTTTTCTCCCTTCTCCACTAGTAATCTACCATGTTTATCTTTCACTCCCCTGCTAACTTCACTTCCACCCTGTCTTACTCTTTTCACTTCTCTCCAGAACATTTTCTTACAGTCCCTCCACTTTACACTCAAATTCCTTCCAAATTCCTCATCCACCCTCTTCTTACTCTCTCTTACTAATCTTTTCACCTCTCTCTTCCTTTCCACATATAACTCTCTCTTCCGCCTCTCAACTTCTTCCACGCCCCTATTTCTCATCCATTCATTGTATGCTTTCTTCTTTTGTGCCACAGCCTGTTTCACCTCTTCAGTCCACCACGCTGTTCCTTGCACCCCCCTCCGTCTTCTCTTCCTTCCACACACCACATCACATGCTGCACATATTTCTTCTGTAAATATCTTACACACACCTTCCACGTCTCCCATCTGCTCCAATTCATATTTGCCCAATCGTTCCTCCACTTCTCTCTTATACTCTGCCTTTTTTCTCATCCTCTTGTAACCTTTCCACTCTCCTTGCAACTACTCCTTCCTCTCGTCTTTCCCTTCTTCTATTCCTCCATCTTACTTGCATCCTAATTCTGGCCACCACCAAGTAGTGGTCAGAAAGTCCACTCCCCCAACCTCTATACACTCTTGCATCCTTTACACATCTTCGCATCCTTTCATCCACACACACATAATCAATCATTGCCTTCCTTTCATTCATTTCACCACCCACCCTTCTCATCACTCGCCATGTATACCTGTGGATCATTTTATGCCTGAAGAGGGTATTGGCTATTACCAACCCCCTCCCAGCACAAATGTCCACTAACGCACTCCCATTCTCATCTATCTCAGCAGGCACACCCCACTCACCAACTATTCCATCCACCTTCACATTACCAACTTTACCATTCATATCACCAATCAAAAACACTCTCTCATTCCTTCCAAACTTTTCCATGCACACTTACTAATTTAGGTAATGCCACTGGCCAAGTTGGCCAGGTATAGACGTGCGTCTGCTCTCCTCGGTATGTGTGTGTTCTTACCTAATTGTATCTTCAGAGGAATAAGTCAAGCTCATACTGTCCCGTGTCTTACACCATTTTTATGTTACATATCTTTGAATTTATGAATAGTTTTGGCACACACTACTTCATTTGGAGGTGCACTCCACTGATCACTTGCCCTATTTGGAAAACTGAATTTCCTTATGGCTTTATCTCTTCTCCTTTTATGCAGTTTTTTGCAATGTCCTCTTGCTGATGCTTCCCCATATGATGTATATTCATTTATGTCTATTTTCTCTTTCTCTGAGATGCATTTATATAGCATAATCATGTCTCCCCTTCTCCTTCTCTCCCGCAGCGTTGGTAGAATCAGTCTTTCCAGTCTTTCTCCACAGCTTAGATCTCTTAAGCTTGATACACATCTTGTGGCTGCCCTTTGGACTTTCTCAATCTTGTCTGTGTTTTTTGAGATGAGGATTCCAGACTACTGATGCATACTCCACGGTTGGTCTGATGAATGATGTTATTATCTTCCTCAGCATATCTTCATTTATATATGTGAATGCTATTCTCATATTGGCAAGCAGTATATACATGTTCCGTACCTTCTCACTGATGTGGTCAGCCGGAGATAGTCTGTTATTGACAATCACACCTAGGTCTTTCTCTCTTTCTGATGTGTGTACGGTTTTATTTCCTAATGTATAATCCCAATCAGGTCTTTTTCCACTTTTACCAAACTTGATTACATGACACTTGTCCACACTGAATTCCATTTGCCATGTATTACTCCATTCATGAAGTTTATTTAATTCTTCTTGTAGCTCTTTACAAGAGTCTGTGTTAGTAATTCCCCTTTGTATTTTTGCATCATCTGCAAACATATTTAGATAGCTTTCATTTCCAGTGTTACTGTCTATATCATTTATATACACTAAAAACATGATTCAAGCCAGCACTGAGCCCTATGGTACTCCACTAGTCACTTCTTTCCATGATGAGTAATTTCCCCTTAGTACTGTTCTCATTTTTCTTTTCATGAGAAAATCTTGCATCCAACAATACAGTTTGCCTTGAATTCCTCCTTCATGGTACAGTTTCCATAAAAGTCTTTGGTGTGGTACTGTGTCAAATGCTTTCTTGAAATCTGAATAGATACTGTCCACCCATCCTTCTCTTTCCTGTAATGTATCTGTTACTCTGTCATAGTAGCTCAAAAGATTAGTAACACATGATTTTCCTTTTCTGAAACCAAACTGTCTTTCTGTGTGTGTTTGTTTGTGTGTGTGTGTGTGTGTGTGTGTGTAATAACTACAGCTTGAATAAGACTGCTAAATTCAATTATCTGGCACTGGTTAGTATTACAGTGTGTGTGTGTGTGTGTGTGTGTGTGTGTGTGTGTGTGTGTGTGTGTGTGTGTGTGTGTGTGTGTGTGTGTGTGTGTGTGTGTGTGTGTGTGTGTGTGTGTGTGTGTGTGTGTGTGTGTGTGTGTGTGTGTGTGTGTGTGTGTGTGTGCAGTTGCTCCAATTCTTAGAGGGTTGCCAAGACTCTAAGGTCAATCAGTACCGAAAATACTTTTAGGTTGTAGTTACCTGTATGATTAAGTATGAAAAACCACTGAATACAGACTACAGTTACAAGTTTGGTTATGAAGTGTTTGGTAGTTGTTGTTTATGCAAGTAGCAGCAAACAAACATACAAGAAAGTCTGTGTACCCTGACCCAATTGACTTATTGAAGTGCTTGGTTACCATACTGCAGATGGAAATTTGAAGTCTGCTTGCTACACTAACAAAACATTAACAAGACTTAACTGATTTTGACATCAGCTGCCAGTCTTCAGGATGGAGCAGAGCAGGCAGAAGAGCAGGGGACAAAGAAGTAGAACAGGATGCAGGGGATTCTGGGTGTCAAAGTCCTCTTCAACAGCATGTACTTGTTGTCCAAGGGCAGGAACAGCCAAGACCAACAACTCAAAATAAAGTCTGGATTACTCTATATAAATCATCACATTAAAAAAAAAACTTCAATTCTAATCTCATTCATTAAGTCAATCTGACAATAATAAAACCATCTCAGTTCAGTGCATCCTATCTCACCCAAGCTTGTGGTGCAGTGCCTGGAAAAGACTTTTGGGCCCTGGTGCTCCTGACGTTGTTTCCCCCCCCCCAAAAAAAAATGATTCACTGGTGGTGCATAATTAACTAAATAACTAAAGGAAATTACAAATTCATCTCTATTTCTTCACTTAGGATGTTTTAAGTTTATGACTAAGCCTCTAAATGTCACTGAACTTCTATGTAACATTGGCAAGTACCTCCTAAAACGTCACCAAACATCTAAGAAATAACAAGAACCTTTAGATGCCACTCGTACCTTAAGATGTCACCAATTTTGTACCTTTAGATGTCACCAATGACTTTACATGCCACCAGTACCTTTAGATGTCACCAGTATTGTACCTTTAGATGCCACCACTACCTTAAGATGTCACCAGTACCTTTGGATATCACCAGTACTGTACCTTTAGATGCTGCCAATACCTTTAGATGCCACCAGTACCTTTAGATGTCACCAATACTGTTCCTTTAGATGCCACTGTAATGACCGCCCTGACACTTAACAAATTAAACACACTGGTCTGACCGAGATTTTATCTCAGGCCCTCGCGCTTCATAGGCGCAACCACTGAGCCAAAGAGAGGATCCCGGCTTTGTCTCTAAGCAATGCAGGCTTTTATACACTCCATTACATCACCAGTACCTTTAGATGTCACCAGTACTGTACCTTTAGATGTCACCAATACCTTTAGATGCCACCAGTACCTTTAGATGTCATCAAACATCTTACATCACCTAGCACCAAAAATCACAATACCTCTAAATAATGTCATGAACTTTTCAGGTTTGTCATCAAACCCCAAAGTAACATGTATTTATACGATATCACCATATATCTCCCCACTTCTACTAAGCACCTCTGTGTCACCAAGCATACATTTTGAAGCCACCAGTTTTAATGCCTTTAGATGTCACCAAACATCTTACATCACCTAGCACTGAAAATGTCACCATACCTCTAAATAATGTCACCAAGTTCTTAGGTTTGTGTCACCAAACCTCAAAGTAACAGGTATTTATAAGTTTTTAGGTTTGTGTCACCAAACCTCAAAGTTACATGTATATATAAGTTTTCAGGTTTGTGTCACCGAACCTCAAAGTAACATGTACAGGTATTTATGTCACCAAACATCTCTCCACCTCTACTAAGCATTTCTGTGTCACCAAGTATATATTTTAATGCCACCAGTTTTAATGCCTTTAGATGTCACCAAATATCTTATGTCACATAGTACTGAAGATGTCACCATACCTCTAAATAATGTCATCAAGTTTTTAGGTTTGTCATCAAACCTCAAAGTAACAAGTATACAGTATACCAGATGTCACCAAACATTTCCCTACCTCTACTAAGCACCAGTTTTAATGCCTTTAGATGTCACCAAACATCTTAAGTCGCCTAGCACCGAAAACATCACCAGACATTTAAATGTCACCAAGTATTTAGGTCTATCATCAAACTTCAAAGTAACAAGTATTTATAAGATGTCACCAAACATCTCCCCACCCCTACTAAGCACCTCTATCACCAAGCATATATTTTACTGGCATCACTTTGATGCCTTTAGATGTAAGATGCCCATCCCAGCCACAACGACCACATGGAGTGTGGTTTGATATCAAACTGACACCAACTGGTGGGGTGTGTATGTGTAGACTATTCTAAGCAACCCAGCCACCCAGTCTTCATGTGAGAACAAAAAGAATAGCAAAATGGTACATTTAATCAATTTAGCTAAAGAAGACACCTGATATTCAGTAAGCTACCTGTAAATGATAAGGTACCATGATGTGTCTGGGCTTTCTAAATTTTTACGGCCGGATGCCCATTCCTGACACCAACCCTCCCCAATTTATCCGGGCTTGGGACCGGCATTGAGTTTAGCGAGATTCCTTATCCTCGGATCAAGCGCAACTCAATGGCTGGGTTGAAATGTCATATACTCCTTTAAATTCAACTTGACCTTTAATTCTACCTAGTATGAATAAATGAGAATAAGAGTAAAGTGAAGAAGTGTACGAGGTTGGTAGATGGTAGGGGGATGAATATAGCTTTGAATGGTGAGTTGCTTGAGGAGGTAGAGTGTTTTAAATATCTAGGGTCCCATGTTGCTGTGGATGGAAGAATAGATGCAGAAGTGAAGTTTAGAATAAATGAAGTAGGAAAGGTGCTGGGAGGAATGAAAAAAGTGTTTAGATGTCGTTCGCTTAGAATGGATGGAAAGAGAAAGTTGTATGAGGGTGTTGTGGTACCGACTGCGTTATATGGGGCTGAAACATGGAATATGGGTGTAGCAGAGAGGAAAAGTTTGAATGTAATGGAGATGAGGTGTCTGAGGAGTATGTGTGGAGTGACGCATATGGATCAAGTGTGAAATGATGAAGTGCGAAGGAGAACTGGAGTTGTTCGGGAGATGGCTGGTAGAGCTGAGCAGAGGGTGTTGCGATAGTTTGGGCATATGGAGAGAATGGATAATGAGCGATTGGTGAAAAAGATAACTAGATCTGATGTGAGAGGTGTAAGGCTGAGAGGAAGACCACGAATAGGATGGATGGACAGTGTGAAGAGAGCACTGGATGAGAGGGATGTCTGTTGAGCAAGGAAGAGTGGCTGTGCGTGACAGATATAAATGGAGAGAAATTGTGAATGAATAAGTGATGACGCAGCCCTGAGGGGATATTCTCCCGGATTTGGTCTGATCACCTAGTCAGGTCAGGTGCGGGTAAGGGGATGGGTCTGTTATGATGTGGCAGGGGTAAACCAGCTCTGCTGTCGGGCCCTGCTGCGGATGTCACTGATTGCATTGCACAGTTGACCCTTGTGTGGTGTGGTGCGGTGAGGATCTGTCCGTTCTCCCCTTGGGGCTAAGATGCGAATGAATGTGTTTGAATGGATGAGTAAATGGGGAGTGCGTCGTCCTGTCTCAGCTACCTCCCTTTCCTTGGGGGAAGCAGCCTAGGTATATAGATAGATGAATTCTGAGTTCTGGCAAGATTAACAAATGCTATACTCCTTTTACTCTAACTTGAACTAGAACATCCATCCATCCACCTTGAACACTGAATTCTAACATAAACAACTGAATATAGAGCTAGTCATGAAAGTGCTATGAAAAGGATGAAAAGCCATTGCATTGTAATTTTCTACCGATGAGGTATGTGATATAAGCTGGAAAAAGACAAAATCAAGGTCAAGGCAACAAAAGTATAGTGTGTAGTTCACTTTAAATCTTTAGAGATTTTTGTTCTTTTTCAGCATAATTGTTATAGCTCAGTGGCAGAAGACATCCTTTCCATTGAACTACTTCATTAATAGCACCATATTACAGTGATGATGATCTGATACAGCTCAAAATTCAAGATGGACTGGTGACAAATTTACACCTAGATAAAATGAGCCATGTTTAGACGATGCAGAGTGATCAAGTGAGTTAAGCCACTGCAGTAGGATGGGGCCAGAAAGGACTTATATCTGAGGGACAGTTGAAGTTTACTGATAACAGTGCCATTCAGGTGTAAATGAGACTGGTCATCCTTGTCCTAACCCCTCTGTGGCAGGCAACATAAATAAACTGTATGCAATGAAAATTATGTATGTCCCTCGTCCAGCTTAGTTCAAGCATTCTGGTGGCAAGGTTGGGCAGACCAGCTGTGCTATCAACTCCTGTCTTTATGCCTGCCACCCCTTACAACCTTACTTAAGACTGAGATCAGCTAGAAGTTAACCTATGGTATTGCTTTTTCAAAACAACAGAACAGTATCAAGGTCACATGTAAAGGTAATATCACCAACCTAAAACAGCAACCACCACTTCACTAACAAAGGTCACCTCTAAGCCAGACAAAAATCACTGATATAAAAATCAAGCTGAAAATAAAATCACTGGATACAATAGCTACTTTGTGTTAATCTGAGCCAAGTTTAGGTGGAAGGACTACAAGAGGAAGGAAACTACTAAGATGATTAAATAGGAGATAAAGGCACCCACCATCCTCACTCGATGTAGTGCTACTTTGGGTGTCTGCTCTTTCCTCTTGTCCTTTCTTCCTTTCCTGTCTTTCTTTCCACTTACGTCTGCCTAAGGGTAACTTTACATTACCCCTTCTGTCTTTCTTTCCGTCATTTTTTCTCCTTCCTTCTGCCTATGGATGACTCTACACTGAGTGACATGCCAAACAGTTTCCTGTACACCAGGAAACCATTTGCTACACTGGGTGGTAACCATATAACCAAATTATGGTGCCTGGTGGTTTAGCAGGTAATTAAGATTCTCCAATCATATTAAGCATGTCTTGTTTATATCCATGGGATGGTTGGTGTTTATTGTTCACGTAATGCCATTCAGGGATGAGTGAGGCTGGTCGCTCTCATCTTACATGTCAGGACCATCTTGCCTAACCCCAGGCTCCTCCGCTCTTCATGAGGCAACACAGGATTGGATGATGGATGGATGGACATACTCTCTGCGCTGCCCATGTAAATCTGAGTCAAGTAAAAGTGAAAGGACTATGGAAACTGACTAAAAGCTGAAAATAAGGTGTAAAAGTAATGCATCATTCAAGAATATCTGGCCCAAGTTAAGGTGAAATGACTATAGGTCAATGAATATAAGGCAAAAAGTACCCCACTGTTCATGACACGAATAAAGTACATACACATTACAGTACTGTATCTTCTTGCCGATACTGTGAATGATGTAATGATGCTTTGAGCCTATGTTATGGGATTAATTGTGTGTGTGTGTGTGTGTGTGTGTGTGTGTGTGTGTGTGTGTGTGTGTGTGTGTGTGTGTGTGTGTGCGCGCACAAGAACACCAATATGTAGAAATTCCTCAATCATCTTGTACACAAGTAATTATACAAAATACAGTAAAAAGCTATTAATTTTAACTAGGAATAAGTTCCCATCTTTCCATAAAACTAACAATAAATTAACAACAGAATATGATACTAGTTACTCCATATTTCATTAAGACTGAACTGGAGCATTATGTATAGCCTTCACTAACCTTCATACTACAGGTATGAGACTGATGCTGGAGTAGGGAGCCTTCCTGTGGTGGCACTGATATAATGGGGCAGTTCAATTGCCATGCTATGCAAATATCCATCAGCTACTTCCCTATTCTCTAAAAGGAGGAAGATGGATTGTATAAAGGACTGAAGCCTGCTGTCCACCAGGTTCATATTTCTGATGAATCTGGGACTACAATAACAAGTGGGGGACTAGTGTACACTGAATAAAATCATGTAGACAGGAATAAGATGAAAGTGAAGTAATCTGATTTGCCAATGTTGTCATCTAATTATACCTGTCATCAAAAGTACAGGGACCAGGTTATGCTATTAATCAGTATTAAAGGCAAGGGTGGCCAGCTACTTACTCAATGGCATTATGTAAGCAATAAACCCCAACTACCCCTAGGATTTTAACCATTACTGGCCTCATCCACATGCAGCACCATAAGCATTTATCTGGTAATTCTGATGTCATCCAATATAACCACTATTTTTATTATACTGTGTATGGATAAAGGCAATATTTTCAAACATCCCTAAAAACTACGAGTGTCTTTACCTGGTATATATCTGAAAACTCTGCTTAACAGTCATTAAAAACCTACCTTTGCCCAGGTGACTGATGTACAACGGCACTACTGATCCGCTGGAGACAAGGCAGCCTGACAGCAGAGGACACAGTGACTACAGCCGTGGACATGGTGACATATAGGCTTCTGGAATTCAGACATGGTTCCAGATATCATTCCAGCAAAGCAAATACTTATTAATGTACACTGTATGTAGTAGGTGGGGGAGCTCACCATCCACTCAATGTAGTGCTTCTCTTGGGTGTCTGCCCTTTCCTCTCCTCCATCCTTTTTTCCTTCCATTCTCTTCTGTCTTTCTATCCTTCATTTTTTCCTCAACCTTCTGCCTACAGGTGACTTTCTACTCTCTCTTCTGTCCTTCATTCTTTCCTCTTCCTTCTGCAAGTGGGTTACTCTACACCAAGTGACAAACCAAAGGGCTTCCTGTACACCAGGAAACCATTTACTACACTGGGTGGTAACCATATAACCAAGTTTTGGCGCCTCGTGGTTTAGTAAGTAATTATGACGCTCCAATCAGATTGAGCTGGTGAAGCTTTATATCCTATGGTCCGTCTATTTTATGAAGAGCGTTTGGGCGTTGTCCCTCCTGGGAAGTCCCCGTCCCACAGTGTTGCCATACTTTGTACTGGGCAACTTAATTGGATTAGAATAAAGGCGCTAATGACAACTCTCCCTCCCAGCACACCACTCTCCTCTCCCTCTCTCTCTGCATATAGAAATTGCATTTTTTATATATTTATTTCTATAAAAAGTCTATACACTTTTATGAATTTTTAGAATTTGAGGAAAAGCCTCCAGACTGACTGTCTGTCTGTCTTGTTGCGCTCTTATTCATTCCCTTTCTCCCTACTCTCTGTTTCTGTCTGTCTGTCCGTGTGTGTCTCTCTCTCTTTCTTTCT
The DNA here is from genome assembly GCF_032717465.1 of Coenobita brevimanus. Classification (NCBI taxonomy): domain Eukaryota; kingdom Metazoa; phylum Arthropoda; class Malacostraca; order Decapoda; family Coenobitidae; genus Coenobita; species Coenobita brevimanus. Next base: position 28,812,427 of record NC_137039.1, on the reverse strand, counting down.
CTCTCTCTCTCTCTAACATTATTTTTTATTATGACTGTGATTTTCTCCTTAAAGTGTGATGTTTATTTGTGGTTTATAACAGCTTTTGAGGGAACAATTATAGGTCCTCTGTTTGCCTTCTCTTCTAAAAAATACTTATTTACGTTGTAAATTATCACAGTTCTTTTTCTCTATTGTGGAACACATGAGAGCGAGTAGCAGGAGTAAGAGCATCCATTTCAGGCGGCGGCCAGAGTGGAAATGACCTGGATTAACACGGTCACTCTACCCTTACAAGCGTGGCAACGTTGCTAAGTGTTGTGGTATTTATAAAAAGTAATTGTTATTAAAAGAAAAAAAAGAGGCATTTATAACACTATATAGCCTTATTAAAGAATTAAATATATATATACTGTAAACAAACTTCATTTAGTAGTAGTAAATAGCTGACATGAGACAGAAAGGTGTACACATTTGGCAGAGAGGTGGCCTAGGAAATTCCCAAGAGGGAAAACTCCCAAACGTTATTCATAAAATAGACGGACCATAGGGGTGATTGGGGTTTATTGCTCACGTAATGTCACTCAGGGATGAGTGAGGCTGATCACTCTCATCTTAAATGCCAGGACCAACTTGTCTAGCCCTGGGCTCCCACATTCCTCATGGGGCAATGTAGGATTGGATGATGAATGATGGGGGAAAAAAAAAAAAATAAAAATAAAAAAAAAAATAAAAATAAAAATAAATGTACACTATGTCATTTTTCAAAAGTTCCTTCTTCACATCATCTTGATGGAAACAGCAGGGAGATAATTATGATCTTTTCAAACTGTACAGACAAAGAGAAAGATTATTTGAGTTAACCCAATAGCTGTGACATGCTTCATATAATGGAGAACTTGTAGCTGCAATGTACATCATATGAGCAAGCTTTATTTTAAATGGGCACACTACATATTTCTCCCACATGTCCTCTAATGCTGTTTGGCATCTCAACTGTGCTATTTCTGTCACTGCCCGTACATCGTGCCACCACCCACGTATCCTCAGCATCTCCCTAGCCAGTATGGAGGGCAGAGGTCAGTCACTGCTGCAGGACCCACAACCTCCCACTTCTCGTGGTGCAAGATCGTTTTCGTTTTCGTTTTTTAAGGCTCCAACATGCTTGCATGCGTCGGCCTTGGTCACCTAATGGCGGCTGTCCATGCTGCACGATCCATTGCAGCCTCCCTGTTCAGTCCTTTAACCCTGAGGTCACACTTAATGACCTCGTCCCATGTCTTTCTCGGTCTACCCCTCGTAACCCCACCCCCAATATTAACACTTCTCACCTTCCTCACCCAATTATCATCCCCCATCCTCTCCACATGTCCAAACCATCTCAATCTACCCCTCCTCATCACAACACCAATACACTCCAGTCCCATCCTACCTCTCAACTCTTCCATCGTGAACCCAGCCTCCCCAGACCTTGGACGCAGGGACGCACTACACATCCACCTAATCATTGTCATTTCTGTATGTCTGAGCCAGCGAATATCCTCCTCCTTCATTGCCCAGGTCTCACTACCATACAGCATTACACTCCTAACACATGCTGCATACAAAGACCCCTTAGCACGTAGGGAGAGTCCTCTCATTGTCAGGAGAGGCAAGAGCTCCCTGAACTTCTTCCAACCACTTCTCACCCTAGCCACAGAGCTAGCTCCAGCCCCACCTCCAGCACACATGTCTCCCAAATAACAAAACTCTTCCACACACTCAAGAGATTCACCAGCAAGTTCAATTCTTTCACGTCTGACAATCTCCACCTGCTCTCCCCGACACGCCATACACCTAAAATCAGCATTATCTCGCAGTCTACCTCTGATACCACTACATCTCTTATGCACCCATTTATCACAAACACCCACAAGATGGAATTACTTCCCACGTCCTTGTGACAAACTGCACATGGCCACTCTCCCTTGTCTTTGACAGTACTGCCACCAACCCTAGATATCATCACTTTTGTTTTATCTGCATTTACCCTTAAGCCCTTGTGCCCCATACCATCTCTCCACTTCCTAAACCTTTCCTCCACCTCCCTTTTGTTCTCTGCAATCAACACCAAATCATCAGCATACAACAACTCCCATGTTTCTAAAGTCACATGAAAGGGCTTCAAGTACCATGATAAACAACATGGGACTCAAAACTGACCCCTGATGCATACCAACATTCACGGAAAACCCATCACTCAAATCTCCATTCACTCTTACCTGGGTGTGAGCACCCACATACATAGCCATAACCACCCTAACCAGCCACTCCTCCAAGCCAAGCTTTCTCATTGCCCACTTCACCACCTCTCTAGGGACTCTGTCAAAGGTCTTTTCCAAATCAACAAAAACAAAATAAAGATCCCTTCTCCCGCCAATATATTTTTCCTGAAGCTGTCGAACAATGAAAATGGAATCAGTGGTCCCCCTACCTGGCATAAACCCAAACTGCATCTCATCAATATTCACTTTTTCACTAATCATACCTTCTAAAACTCTCTCCATTACCTTCATTATCTGATCTAAAAGCTTTATACCTCTATAATTTCCTCTTTCCAGGGCATCACCCTTCCCTTTATACACATTTACAATTACACTCTTCAGCCAATCATCTGGGACAACACACTCATAAATAATCCTATTTATCAGGTCAGTGACTAACTTTACCCCTATATCGCCTGAGGCCTTCAGCATTTCGGCAATCAACCCAGACACACCTGCTGCCTTCCCCACCTTCATCCTGCCTATTGCCTCACTCACAGTAGCAGCATCAATCAAAGGCCAAAGGCCAGACACTGGATCTGCTGGCTCCAAACCTTCTCTGTCCCAGTCAAACTCCTCATTCAACAACCGGTTTTAATGCTCTCTCCATGCATCTTTAATATCCTCACTGTTCACCACTACCCTACCTTCATCATTCTTCACACACTGCTCACCTATAATATCCCGATTATCCCTCTTCACCTGACCTGCCACCCTAAATATCATATTTTTCCTTTCCCCATGATTTAGGTTATCAATTAAAGTCTCTGTGACTCAGAGTTTGCCCTGTATACCTCTCTTCTAGCCCTACATTTGGCAGCCAAATATTCCTCTTTGCTACCACCCTTCTTCCATTCCCAGAAAAGCCTTCTTTTCTCCTTAACTGCAGCTTCTACACCCTCATCCCACCACCAAGTTACTTTATGTCTTGGTGGTCGGTCCTTTTGTCCAACCGCATGTTACATCAGTAACTCTCAAGAGATTGTTCTTGAGGGCTCTGTACTGTTCATTAACGCCTCTGTCTACAGCTCCCTGTTCAGCCACCACTCTCCTCAACTCGCTATAGAAGGCATCCCTTACTACTTGGTTTTTCAGCTTCCATATTTTCCTCCAAGGTACATAAGTCCTCTTTTTCATTGCTCATTCTTTAAGCACCATATCACAAATCAGTAGTATGTGCTGCTGCACAAACTCACTTCCTATAACTTTAACATCCCTCACTAACCTCCTATCGGCCCTCCTAACCAGAAAACAATCTACCTGACTGCTATTTCCCCCAGACTCATACGTAATTAACCTACTGTCTCTTTTCCTAAAATATGTGTTGCACACAATCATGTCCGTTGCCTCCCCAAACACGAGTATCCTTTCCCCTTCTGCATTCCTTGGACCATATGCACATCCCCCATGCACTCCTTCATAACCTTGTGCTGCTTCACCTATATGACCATTTAAATCCCCTCCCAAAACCACTGTCTCATCATCCCGCATACCACCCACTACACGTATTAAATCATCCCAAAATCTATCTTTCTCTGCTTCATCCAATCCTGCCTGTGGAGCATAAGCCGATATAATCGCAGCTACCCTTCTATTGAACAGAAATTTCACTACCAATATCCTATCGCTTACTCTCATAACATTCATAACATATTCCACCCATTTCTCCACAACCATCACACCAACACCTCCATATCCGTCTGTCCCCCCTTGCCAAAACAACTTATGGCAACAGTCCTTCCCAACAATCTTTCTGGCTGATCCACCCCTGTACCGGACTTCCTGCAAACATGCCACATCCACCCACCTCCTACTGAATGCCTCAACGACTTCCCCCGCTCTTCCCCACAAACTTCCCACATTCCATGAACCCACAGTACCTATGAAACAGATGCAATCAGTGGATGATTCAGGCAGCAGTAGTGATGAACAAATTGTGGCAAGGTCAAAAGAAAATGGTAAAGGGAGGTAAGTTATTGCCCCAGGTGGTAGGTCTAGCAAGCCTGCCGCTGCTCCTTGTGGTTACGTTCATGGAGCATCCAAGCCTACCACACCTTCTCATCCTAAATACAGACACAAAAGATGAGCACCTTTGACTCCTTCAAAGTATTTGTCTATGATTCATGAGAGTGATGGGCAATCCCTGTCCTCTGACTGAAGATTCAGGCTGGGATACTGAAAGTGCAGGGGAAGAGTGAAGAGGTATATTATGAACTCATATTCGTTTTTCCCATACTTTTCCATGCACTCTTTCATTTCATATGAGCAAAAATTAGTTTCTAGACAAAAATTCTTTCCCATTTTTTTGCATATGGGGGGTAAACTTGGAAACCTAATGCCACAGTTGTTGGGTTAAATATTCCCCTGGAGAGCCATAAACAGATATGACATTTCTTCATATTTAATCTGGTACAAGAGGTCTTTGATATGTCTGGCATATGTTCCAAAATATCAATCAACAATGGAATATTAATTGGCATATTTTTCTGTCAGTTACTGTGGATCTTATGACAAAAAGGACTACACATGAGGGCCTACAGTAGTACCACAAGCAAATATATAACCAATAATCCCCTGACAGCATCATAATATTTCTAGTTCCTCCACAACTGCCGAAGAACATCCATACCCCTCATTGTTTTTTTTTATGGTATACCTCGATATCTCCTGTAAAATTTTGTCACAATACAGTGCTAAAACCAGCGTTAAGGGTCAACAATTTCAATCATGATACTATCTCAGACTTTAGGGCATCCAGTATCACGCCAGTTTGTGTATTTCTGAGTACTACAAAATACCAAATGATATGCCATCCAACCATGCATCCACTTCTAACTTGTGCCATATTTCAGTAATGTTCACTCTGTAGTTTGATATCTAAAGAGGGTTCAAACTGGGACAATTATGACTATTATGTGCCAGCAACCTGCAGGATTTTAGTTCATCTATGAACATAAATTCTTGTTAGAGATGTTAAATTATCTTTTCATACACTAGGTACAGTCAAATGCCAAAGTCTGTTTGTATCCCCAGTCTCTCACTGCTTGATTCACTGATGCTTCAATGAAAGGTATTGGACAGAGGTGCATATTATCACCCACAGAAGGATGATATACACCTCAGTCTACTTCATTTCATTCAAGATTTTATGAAGCCAGTGGTAAAACAGAGACAGGAGAGGCAAACTGAATTTAGTACAGTGTTTGTACACTGGAAATAAGATAAACTTTAAAATCATTAGGATACACATTCATTTTAACTTGGTCTAAAATTCCCATTTCTCCATCCTGAATGCTGAGGTGTAACTAGAGATTATTGCTAGAATATGGTGCTAGTCACAAATGCTATGGAAAGAATGTGTATATATATGTATGTATATATATACACACACACACACACACACACACACACATAGAGAGAGAGAGAGAGAGAGAGAGAGAAGAAAGAGAGAGAGAGAGAGAGAGAGAGAGAAGAAAGAGAGAGAGAGAGAGAGAGAGTGAGAGAGAGAGAGCCTCTGTGGTACAGTGGTAAAGTGTGCGTTTTCGTACACTGAAGAATGAGGGTTCGTGCCCCACCAGGGTAATACACTTTGAGGGCGTTCTTCTGGCCACGTACTGCATTGGCGGACACAAGGGGTGCTGTGGTTGAACCAGTGTTGCATACTATAAAGTATGCTTGCATCCAGTTGGCTTTCGCGGGCTGATTACACTTGGTTCACAGACTACACACACATCTAAAGCCACTCCAACACAACAATTACACTTACAAACACTTCTCACCCCACATACAATCTCTATTATACAGCCTAAGCCATTTGGTAGAGATACATTGGTTGTATCGTCCCCACTTCGGTAGGGATAGGCCGGTCCTGCAGTGGACACTCAAACAGCTGATGAGATGAGAGATGAGATATATATATATATATATATATATATATATATATATACAGTATATGTATACAGCTACCGCAAATTGACTTAGAACCTCCCCCCACAAGGTATTAAAAAACACAGAAATCACAGTATATCACAATGGTTGTTCATGAAATGCCATTCATTAATGAGAAATCATGTTTCCCTTGTTTTTCAGGACCAGTTGGATGCGTTTTGTCATGGGATCACTTAGATCTCTAAAGTACTCTAAGAAAATTTCTTTGCACCAAACATTTGTCAGTTCAGTATTGAGGTTGTCCAAATTGGGTGTCTTCTTCTCTGCCATGATTTTCTTCATCTTTGCCCAGCAGTTTTCTATCGGACTTAGATCCGCGGACTATTGCCAGGCCAGTCGAGGACCTCAATCCGATTATCCTGAAGCCATTTAGTTACCTTTCTTGACTTGTGACATGGAGCTGAATCGTGCATGTAAAAGTCGCACACATGAATAGCAAAAATGTTTAACAAATGATCTTTCAGAACTTGAATATACCGGCCACCATTCATCATGACGTTTTTAGGAAGAAAGTAGAGGCTCCCCCTTCCCATTTCACCAGAGAAACACCCCCATACCATTACTGATTGTGGGTGCTTAACAGTCGGCACCGTGTAAGCAGGGTCATATCGACTATGGGAGGCAAGGCAACAAACCTTGGCAGAAAGCATCTGGAACACTTGAAACGTGCTTTCATCGGAAAACATAACTTTTCTCCACTCATCTGATATCCAGTGTGCATACTTCTTGGCAAACTGAATGCGCTGCTTCTTCATGCGGTCAGTGAGAAGCGGTTTCTTGGCTGCAGTGCAGCTTGGCAAACCCAGCTCCTGCAAGTGGTACTGGATAGTTCAAACTGAGACGTTTTGTAACAGCTGAGGATGCATTCTCTTCAATTCTGCTGCTGTCAGTCAAGGATTCTTGATTACTTCCCTCTTCAGATGCGTATCTGTACCTCTGGAAGTCATCCTCTTCTTTCCATCGCCATGCTTGTGCTCTGGTACGACATCAGGTGACAGGCCACGTGCTGCAGCAAGAATCTTCATGATGGCTGACTTTGTGCGTCCAGTAAATTCACAAATCGTGTTGATAGGGACATTATCCTGCCTCCATGCAATGATATGGACCCTCTCATTCCTCAAGCAGTACTTTCCAGGTTTGACAACTCGACTCTAGGAAAATAACGGGGTAAACAGTAATCCATCCATCATCCAATCCTACGTTGCCCCAAGAGGAGCGTAGAAGGCTGGGGCTAGGCAGTTGGTCCTGACATTTAAGATGAGAGTGACCAATCTCATTCATCCCTGAGTGGCATTACGTGAGCAATAAATCCCAATCACCCCTTGGATATAAACCTTCACCGGCTCAATCGACTGGAGCACAATAATTACCCACTAAACCACCAGGCGCCAAAATTTGGTTATATGGTTACCACCCAGCATAGTAAATGGTTTCCTGTACACCAGGAAACCATTTGGCTTGTCACTCAGTGTAGAGTCACCCATGGGCTGCATCCGAAAAAAGAGGGAGGTGCAAGCTAAGAGCAATGGGAACACATACTCCCACTCTCGCTTCAGGGCAAGCACTGACATACTGAGTGTTTCACCACCTCCCGCCAACACCAGATGAGTTGCCAGTAACTTCTTGCCCAAAAAATTCACTTGGTAGACGTGGAAACACAAAGCAAAGACAGGCAACTCTCCCATATAAATTCTGTGTGTAGGTCCTAAGTCAATTTGCAGTGGGTGTACATACATACATTTATACTGTATATATATATACAGTACCCTCGCATCCAACAAGGTAATATTGTCATGCACAGGTCACGTGTTGGACCAAAAACGTGTTGGACAAAGAACAGAGCCTATGGGGAAAAATGAATTATGTCAGCAACCCTAGGAAAAGTTACCCTAAATACCTACCATATACCTTCACATATATTGGTAATACTGTAATTATATTAAATGATGCTGTACTATGAATGATAACTAACCTTTTAGGATAGTGTTGGTGGGCTTGCTGGGAATGGAAGGTGGTATCCAAGGCTGTAGGTAGTCCTACTGGGTCCCCGGAGGATGGCTGCTGGCGTCACTAGCGGGTAATGGCCGCTGCTCCTCCTCAACCTCCCTCATAAATCCTGCGAAATCACACTCAGAATCACTATCCTCATCCGCATCCATGAAAGGTCCTGCTTCTGCCTGTCCTAGCACTCCGTCAGCCTTCACTGCTCCCAGGATCTTGTCTTGGTTTTTTATTACTTCGTATGGTCCTCACACTGGCTTCATTCACGTCGTAGGCCTTGGCGATGTCCACTTTCCTCTCCCTTCTCTTCTTCCTCTCGATGATTTCTAGCTTGGTGGCCTGAGGGAGGTGCCGCCGCTTCTTGGGGTTCTCAGAAGGCTTCCTAGGCACCGTGAGCAGCATAAAATGCAGTAGCAAGGGCAGAAAATGCAGAGAGAAAAAAGCACCTTCCAATGCGAATTATGCGACTGAGTGGCACTGTGGCGGAAAAATTTAAACAAAACATCACGAAAGAGCAGAAGCATTTTTGATTGGGCGACATCACAATCACGTCACGATAGCGGGTGGGGGAGGCAACTTGATCAGAAGTTTTGAATGGCTGTCAGCATCACAGGAACGTCCAGTATGACCGTGTTGGACAGGGGGTGATCGTGCTAGAGGCGAACTTTGCGGATTTCGCCCACTTCTCGGAGCTCCGTGCGTGTTATACTAATGCACCCATGTAACAGTAATTAAATTGTATTAAATTGTACTAATTTTTTGCTCTCCGTGCTGGACACGAATCGTGCTGGACAAACGCATGTTAGACGCGAGGGTACTATATATATATATATATATATATATATATATATATACAGGTAACTCGCACGGAACACGATCTCACGGAACGCGCTCGCAATTATACACGGTAAGGGCTGGGATACATATAAGACAACGTAAGATTAAAAAACCATTATGAAAACTACAAATTAACGCAGGAGAGGCCTTTGAAAGATCAAATCCTCGAACGTCACCACAGCGCGCGGTTTGTTTTGATTACGTGACGATCTAGGCGGGAAATTATTCAGTGAGTAAGACATTCCCGAGTACAGTAGCACAGTATTTATAAGTTAAATATTTACAGTACTATACTGTTCTGGTAAGTTTATGTGCAACTTAAAATACTATTAAATAACGTTAAAGCAAGAAATAAAGTCTTATAACCAGTTTACCTGATAGGCGTCAGAATATTGCCTTTTTTATTTGTTCGTTTTTTCCACAGTACTGTACAGTATTTGTAAGTTAAATATTTACTGTTCTCGTATGTACTGTACTTGTAAGCACTTAAATAAAGTTAAATAATTAAATAAAGCCTTGTAACCAGTTAACCCGAATTATATGATTACCCATGATCGGCGTCGGAATATTGCCTTTTTTTGTTTGTTCGTTAAACTCTTACTGTACTGCTTTTCTACAGTACTGTATTTGTAAGTTAAATATTTACTGTTCTGGTATGTACAGTCACTCATAAAAGAAAAGACCCCCCCTGCGTTAGAGCCAATATACCTCGGGGTATTCAGTGTTGGTAACAGTGTATTTGACGTCAGCCATATGGGGGGATGAGGAGGGGTGTTTGAGAGGAGGGCGGAGTTAATCTGCACGAAACACTGCTTCAATCCACATTTCGAGTCAAACATACATTATATCTGACTTGTTATCAAGGCATATGTATGTAACCCATCACATTTGAAAAAGTTTATCATTAGCTGAATAAAATCGTCACCCGGTGGCAGGAATAAGATGCAAATGAAACCCCCGGCCTCAAGAGTTAAATGAATGGGCTCGACACATTTAGAATGAACTTTGAATGAACTTCCCTCAAACGCAGCTTCACACCCCCTCACCTGACGTCATTTACAGTGTTACCAGGACTGATATCATATTGGTTGAAAGGTGTCTTGGCCGGGGGGGTCGTTTCTTTTATGAGTGACTGTACTTGTAAGCAATTAAAGCATTAAATAAAGCCTTGTAACCAGTTAACCTGATTTATATGATTACCACCAGTTAACCTGATTTATATGATTACCCATGATCGGCGTCGGAATATTGCCTTTTTTGTTTGTTCGTTAAAGACTTATAATAAGAGAAAAATACATTTTTGTCTTGGTATCTTTACCTATTTGCTCAGGTTTGCTGTAATGGTTTGGATCATTTGATGCAATGCAACGTGTAGAAAACTGTGAAAACTTTCGGGAAGTGAACGAAAATCTGGGACATGAGACTGACCTTGACTTCACCCTCTCATGTATCATCAGTCAGTTCACCATCTGCTATCGTGATGAGTGGATGTACGATTTTTTCGCTCATGGCCATGCCTAACCACACTTAGTTACACCCATTATCTCGACCCAGACAGAAAATACAATCTTTTTCCTACCTTGCAAAACACAATCAACCACCCTGTTTACGAGACAGCAATATATATTGCGAAAATAACAAGGTAAAATGATAAAGATGAACGTAAAATGATAGAGAAAGATGAACATGTTATGACGGAAGAAGTACGTTTTCCCCGTCTGTAAACGTATTTATTTCTGCTTTGTATCTGTATTCGTAATAATTAGACTTAATGTTAGTTCTGAAACTGCATTACGATTCTATTTTTAGCCATTCTCGTGAAGTGGGAGCTGGAAGTTGTGATACAACTTCATTATTGCTAATCGGACTGACCCTCCACTTTATTCTCCCGTGGCAGAGTCTAGCCTTGGAGGACGTACAGTTTTCTCATTTAGGACTGAAAATTCAACTCTTTCGCTCCCTTTTCCAAGCATGGGCACAACGATAAGGTAAAAAATAACTCAAAACTACCATAAACGTAAAAAGGTGAAAATGTATTCATAACATTTTTTTTTTTTTTCCAGCCATTCCTAACAGATTATGTACTGAAATCATTCGATATCACAGTACTGCATTTCTAAGTTAAATATGTACTGTTCTGGTATGTACTTGTAAGTTAAAGCACTGGTACCAGTTAACCTGATTTATATGATTACCTATGGTCGGCGTCGGAATGTTTCCTTGTGTTTACGTGCAGTATTTGTGTGTTGAAGTTTTGCTGTGGAGTACTGTATTTGTGAGTTATAACATTAAATAAACCTTCTAACCACTTAAAGTGCTTTCTAGTGATTACCAGTGACAGATAACAGCAAAACAACACATTTGGGGGGTCTAGGGAGCAAAATACGGAGTAGTTTAAATATACGCGATTTCGCACCTAACACGGCACGGTAGGAACGAAACCCACGTGTTCCGTGCGAGTTACCTGTATATAACTTGGGTCTGGTTAGTACTTGGATGGGTGACCGCCTGGGAACACCAGATGCTGTTGGCATCCCTACGTGTCAAGTGGGGTTGGTGGAGGATTAGTGCCCCTCCCTGTAAAACAATTAACTCCAAGCCCTTGGCCACCCCGTGTGGGATACATGGCGTCTGGCAATGAATGAATGAATATATATATATATATATATATGTAAGGAGCCTCTGTGGTACAGTGGTAAAGTGTGCATTTCGTACACGGGTGAACCAGGGTTTGCACCCCACCAGGGTAATAAACTTTGGGAGTGTTCACCCGGCCATGTACTACTTTGCCGGACACAAGCGGTGCTGTGGTTGAAACAGTGTTCACCCGGCCATGTACTACTTTGCCGGACACAAGCAGTGCTGTGGTTGAAACAGTGTCGCTTACTATAAAGTATGCTTGCACCCAGTCGGCTTGTGCAGGCCAATTACACTCGGTTCACAGACTACACACACATCCAAAGCCACTCCAATGCTACAGTTACACTTACAAGCACTTCTCACCATACATACAATCTCTACCAGACAGCCTAAGCCACTTGGTAGAGATACATTGGCTGTATTGTCCCGACTTCGGTTGGGATAGGCTGGTCCTGCAGTGGATGCTCAAATGGCTGATGATGATGATATATATATATATATAGTACACCCTTCATAAGTTGAACTATTAGAAGACGGAATCTTCAGTAAGTCGTACTCAGGCCGAGACCACGTATGTAAGTAGGCTGAGATGCAGAGGTAGGGGGACAAAGGTGGCACCAGGTGGACATGTGGCCGCCAGTCTACTGCTCGCCTGATTTCACTGGCTTTGAAGTCTCAGGTTATCTTGAAGTTATGCAAAAAGTCGGTGAGAAGAATATTAATGAAGATGATGTCATCCAGTGGCTTGAAATGGATGCAGATGGTCCTGGGCATCATCACCAAACAGAAGAAAAAAATTGCTAAGTCAGTGGCTGGGAAGAAAGATGATAATGATCATGACGACAAGGAAGAGAACAGTGATGTTGGATGCAAGAATCCATACAAATTATCCCAAGTTCATGAAGCAATGGATGTTGTCATATCTTGGCTGGATTATGATGATGATGCAGAAGCACAAAGTTTTTATACACATGTAAGGAAGTTGTGAGGCTTGGTTATTCACTGCCAGTATACGCACCAGAAGCAGGTGAAGATTCATGACTTCTTTAAGCCTATGCCAAGGCGTGGGCCTATCCTTCCTCCTGATTCCAGCAATGATTCTGCTTCTACAGCTCTTCAGATAGTCAGCACTTCAAGCAGTGTTGGCACAGACACCGAATAGTGTCTGTGTGTGTGTTTATGAAAACTGTAATTTGACTAAATGAAAAAAAATGTGTGCATGTGACTTAGCGTTAAGCGATCATGATTAAAGTTCAGTATTATCATTACTGCAAGTGTTACATTGCAGTTTATTATAGTGATTACATTTAAGTTTAATTATCAATGTTCAGTGAAATAAATACTGGGTATTGTTTAGTATGTTATGTTAAATTGTGAACTCCACCACTTCCGTCTCCAACACAAGCTGCCAATGGGTCTGTACTACCTCTAATGAAAGGTAAATAAGGTGCACTATTTTTTTTTTTGTCTTTTTTATTCATTTATACACTGTATATGCTCCTTTACTTTAGTACAGTATTGAAACGACAAGTAATAAGTACTGTCTTTGCAATTTGGGGGGTGAAAATCTATCTCCAACATAAGCTGCTGACAGGTCTGTACTGCCTCTGTGAATGATTTTCTGCCAGTTAAAGGTACATTAATTGCACTGAATTGTTTTTTGTCATAACTTATTTATTTGTATATGCTCCTTTAATTTAGTGTTGAAAGGACAAGTATTAGGTATTGTCTTAGCAATTTTCAGGGGTGAAAATTCGGTAAGACGGAAAATTTGGTAATTCGAATCAGGGTAGAGCCCCACATAGTTCAACTTGTGAAGGGTTTACTGTATATTTATATATGCTAAATCTTTATAAAATTATTTCATTATATGCTCCATTTCCATTTAATTATACATATGTTGTATGAGAGGGGGGGATGTAAACTGAAAGGGAGGCAGGAAAATGGCAGGGGAAATAGAGGCAATTTGTTTGTGGCCACTCCTTATGGGACTGAGGCATCTGGCTATAGATTTTTTTTTCAGTATATATATATATATATATATAAAGTAATTCCTCTAATATCCGAACGCCCAATATCCGATGTATATATATATATATATGTATATATATATATATATATATATATATATATATATATATATATATATATGCCACGTTGAGTACACCGCTTCCCGTCCGATAAGCGAAGTTAAGCAACGTTGGGTCTGGTTAGTACTTGGATGGGTGACCGCCTGGGAACACCAGATGCTGTTGGCATAACTCCCTACGTGTCAAGTGGGGTTGGTGGAGGATTAGTGCCCCTCCCTGTAAAACAATTAACTCTAAGCCCTTGACCACCCCGTTTGGGATACATGGCGTCTGGCAATGGATGGATGGATATATATATATATATATATAAAGTAATTCCTCTAATATCCGAACATCCCCACTAACCGGACATAATCGTCCTGGGATCCAATATTCCCAAAATGGGCCAAAAACCGCAAAAAAATTGAAAAAAATCTGACTTTTTTCCCACACGTAATTTGAAATTGCCGCCTGGCGCCGAACAGCTGTTACACCATGGTCCCTTCACCCCTTCCTTCCTCCCCCCTCCCCTGTCAGGGTTGCAATTTGGTATTTTTCATTACCAAGTGTGGGCCAATTTGGTAATGAAAAATTCGTTTGGTAATGAATCAGAATAATGCATTACCAAATGGATTTTTCACATGTATGAGGATACACAGGATGGAGATAGTGGATTGTTTGCTCTCTCTGATTAATCTGCTACCCTACATAGCGTGAAAATAATCAACATGGTGTTAATTATAAGGAGAGTGATTACATGTATTTCCACTTCTATATATAATTAGTGAAGAATAAATGCTAGCTTTACGAATTTGGTGATGAAAAGTTAAATTTGGTAATGAAAGTTGAGGAGATTGGTAATGTGGCCGTTGCAATCTGACAACTCTGTTACCCCGCCATCATCAACAGTAACAGTCTAACTCCGATCGAGAGCAGATGCTCATAGCAGTGCAAGCCACAGGTGCTTGTTTTTTGTGAATAAACAGTGAATAAACTGCAATACCTTGCCACTAGAACACACAGGAATTTACAGAGCTGTGCAGTGTTAAGAAATTAGAATTTAGAGTGCAGATGATTAACTGTGGACTGCAAACTGGCGGTTCAAACCAGTCCAGGAGCCAAGGACTTGTAAGTACCCAGAATGTTTAATATTGTATAAACTCACCTCTAAAACCTCATTTTATGGTTCTTTTGCATTTATTTCAGTCTTTTATGCCCCTTATTGGTGTGATTTGGGTCTTAAATAGGTGCAATGCACGTCCAGAGGGAGTTGTATAGGTGTTTCTCTCAGTAGGTTCCAAAAGTACAAGTCCATAAGCTGGGGTCCAATATTCGGACAGGACCACTATCCGGACCTTCTTATGGCTCTATTACGTCAGATATTGGAGGGATTACTGTACATATACATATATATATGCATTTTCATAAAATTTTTTCATTACACTGTATGCTACATTTTCATTCCACTTAACATGCCATTAATTATCATTAAGCAGTTAAGTGTGGAATGAAAGGCCAAGGTTACTACAATCGACATTTGCATTTCTCAATTTCACATTTCAATAGGTTATGGACTTGTTTACTCCACCAGATACACCTAATCAATCCAGAAGTTTCTTACTTTTTTGCAGCTTTGACCAGGATTTTCTTGAAACCTAACCCTTCAGCTATTATTTAATGCAAGGAAAATCTATCCGAAACCCTAAAAAAAAAAAGTTCCACAAAAACTCATCAGCAGAGGGGCTTACAAGGGGGAATTTGTGACCTCACATAGGTGGAGACAGGAATTTGTCAAGCGTGAGTATGCTAGACGTCTTAACTCGAAGGTTTTATGGCTGTCGCCCAATTGCTGTGGGGACTGCACATCTGACTGACCACACTTGCCATGGGTACTATGTACCTGACAAGTGCCCTGCACCCTACCCACTAGCATAACTAATACCATCTCCACTACAACTACTTCCACCACCACCACCACCACTTCAGCCTTCAAATGAAAAACTGGGCCATGTAAACGTGTGATACCTAATTACTAAAAATATTTCGTCTATACAAGTCTATCAATTATATAACTGTGCTGCAAAGACTAACAAAAAGATTGATTCTGTTTATAGATAACCTTCACGTGTAGTTATTCTTTATTGTATCTTACTCCAGACATTCACAGGGTGAGCTGATGGTGTACATGTTAGCATAACCAGCCCAAAACTGATAAGAACTCCAATGCAACACTGAAGCCAGTCAAAATCCTGATAGTGACTGGGAACTATATGAATTCCATTGTATCATGTAATTATTAAAAAAAATAAATAAATAAATAATTTGGTTTTACGCCAGGTATCCCTGAAGGGCTAAAGCATTGCCTCTGGGTAAAGGACTTTTGGACTGGGGCGTGTAGCATTTTATGACCGGATGCCCTTCCTGATGTCTACCAATGACTCTTGGGTGGATTCAATCCTCCGACCCTTCGGTCAATGAGGAGCGCTTTAACTCACTGAGCCACGGCTGCTACAATATTCTTGGAAAATATCAAGACTGATGGAGGGATGAAGTAGAGGTATATGAAAGAGGGGGGTGTAAGTTGGGGGGAGGGGGGTGTAAGTTGGGGGGAGGGGAGTGAAATGGCAGGGGATAGGGTAATGGAGACAATTTGTATGTGGCCACCCTTTACAGGATTGAGGCTTATGGCTATAAACAGATGATTGAGACAAAACTCAACTAGCCTTCAATTACCCTTATACAGTCATATGGGCATTAATCCTAGTCTTTCAATTTATGGCATTAAAATTTCTCTAAGTAGAAAAATATGGGCATAACTAATATTTCATGCACACTATGACGGATATTTCAATAATATAAACAGGAATAGGTTAAAAATGAATGTCTCTGAACATTAAATTGGGCCCATAATCAGTGGTAAAGAACTAACAGCTTCACGTCTATCTACAGCCAAATGCTTTAATCCTGTTAGGGGTGGCAACAAATTGCCACCATGTCACCCTCCCCCAGCTTACACCACATTTTCTCATATATCTCTACTCCATCCCTGCACCTCATCCTCAGTCTCCCCTCTCTTCTCCTCCCCCCCACCTTACTCACATACTCTCAATCTCTGACTCACCATCTCTCCACATGGCCAAACCACCTCAATGTACAGTATATCTCCTAATGCTTTTTGTCACATCTACATCCACACCACAATGCTCCTCTCAAACAACTCATTTCCACTGCTCCCTCTCTTGAAATGTGTTCTTCCAACAAGATCCAGGCTTTGCTTCCATATGTTGAGTTGGTATCACAATAATGTCATGCAGTGACTTTTTTACTTCCTTGCTCACTTTCCTATTACTTATCACTGCTTTCTGTGAACCTACAACCTTTCTTCCCTGTTGTACCGTTTCAAGTACTTCATCCTCTAAACTTCCATCCTTATTCATCACACTACCCAAGTACTTAAATGCACTCACATTTCCATTTTTTCACTATCCAGCCTCACTGTGCATGCAGTGACTTCATTTCTCTTGACAACCACAATTCCACTCTTCCCTACATTCAACTTTAAATTCTGTTCTTACATACTCTCCCAAACTCATTCGCCAACCTTGTAGTTCCCCTTCATCCTCACTTTACACAGTATCATCTGCAAACAACAGAAATGGAAGCTTCTAAACACAGCCCCATCTCATTAGGGCTGCTCCAACATCCATTGCCCTACCTTATACAGTATCTCTTACAAATCCACCAACATACAAGCGATAATTAACCACTGTCTTTCTTAACCCATTAACTGCGGCATTAGGTTTCGTGGTCGATCCCCCTTGCACAAAAAACAGGATTTTTTTTTTTCCTCAAAAATAATTTTTGCTCTTATGGGCTAAATGAAAGAGAGCATGGAAAAGAACAGGAAAACCAAACATGAGTTCATTATTTACGTTAATTTGGCCGTGGTATGCTATTTATGGACATTTGGGTGAAAAATGTAGCGTGCCTTAACACGAGACGTCCTGTCGATGTATGGGTACGTTGCAACATTTTGCATTTGCCAGTCCCATCGACGTACTGGTACGTTTTACAATTGCACGGTCCCTAATTTGCACAATTTTCAATTTTTGCGTGTGATTTTTTGTATGTATACACGGGACACCTTCCTCTATAAGATGCCAAGCAGGGACAATGCCTTACACCGCATAACCTCCCCCCCCCGGCATGCCATTGTCTTGGCAATTCACCTGTTACCAGTGACCTGGCCAATAAAGACATTCAGGGCCACAGTGATTCCCCAATCGATGACAATGTGGAGGACAAAGTTTACATAGCATTATAAGAAACAGTCAGAAATGATGATCAGGTAATGTGGCAAAAGAAGGTCAGGAATGGTGATGAGTTAGTGAGTGAAACAATGCTTATAATGCCTATATTACTGTTTGAAAACCAATATACTTTCATACTACAAATAAATTCGTACCAAATAAATAAATACCGTTTAGGAGTGGTGTGGAATAGTTATCCTCCCATACAACTCGTTTTCTTTGCAGCCAGCCTGATAGAAAACCCTGTAAGGTAAGGAGGTACTCCTACCTGTATCGAGTATTTTAAACCTCAGGTCAGCGATTTCTCTATGAATTTTCGGTTTCTCACCAAAAGCGGAGGTTTTAGCCAAAAAATTTTTTTTTCAAAAGTGGTTGGGACTGGGGGGTGTCGGAGGTGCAAAAATGGTCGGGACGTGACGGGTCTAAAAAAAAAAAAAAAAAAAAAAAAAAAAAAAAAAGAGAGCTTGATCATACAATGTATGTAGCAGTCGCACGCCATTCTTCATATGATGTACGTAGCAGCTATCGAGTTAAATCATTCTAATATCACCATACTCTGTATAAACACATGACATTAGCCAGTCATATCCAAAAATAAAACTGCTAGGAATATGTGGAAGAAACCTCTAACTAATGATAAGAAGAGCCTTAGAGTTCAAGCAATTGTTATGTATTTTGGAAAAAGGAATATATAGGAAAATTAAAATAGTTGTGGTATGCAGAGATGCACACTTCCACTTGCTCAATTAATTGGGGAGTAACCATATAAAAACAAACAGTGATCCAAAAGGGTTTGCTTTTATTTCCCAACTGACTGGGCAAGCTTTGGGTTTTATTGCTCAGTGTCAGTCAGGGATGCCAAACTGGTTGCACCTTAAATCTATGTATCTATCTATAGCCAGATGCCTAAATCCGACAAAGGGTGGTGACAAACAAACTGCCACCATGTTGTCCCGTCCCCTGCCATTCTGCTGCCCTTCCCCAAACTTACATCTCCCTTTCTTGTAATCCTTAAATGCTAGTACAGTAAAACCTCCATATAACGGACTTCAATAAGCCAGAATTCACTTTTATCGGACTCGAGGAGCTATCTATCTATCTATAGCCCGACACCCTAATCCCGCAAAGGGTGGCCGCAGACAAAACGCCTCCAAGTCACTCTGTCACCCACCATTTGACTGCCCTCCCCCTAACTCACCCCCCCCTCCCTCATATACCTCTCAACTCCATCCCTCCACCTCATCCTCGGTCTACCCCTCCCTCTCCCTCCCTCCACCTCACCTACTTACACCTTCTTAGTCAGTCTTTCATTCTCCATTCTCTCCACATGTCCAAACCACCTCAGTGTATTTCTCCTAATCTTCTCAACCACATCCACATCTACCCCACAACGTTCCTTCACTTCTTCATTCGTCAACCTGTCCCTCCACGTCACTCCACATGCTCCTCTCAAGTAACTCGTTTCCACTGCTCTCACTCTTGACTTGTTCCCCTCTTGCAAGGTCCACGCCTCGCTTCCATACGACAGGGTAGGGATCACAATACCATCATGCAGTGACTTCTTAACTTCCATTCTCACCTCCCTATTTCTCATCACTGCTTTCAGTGTACCAACAACCTTCCTTCCCTGCTGTACCCTTTCATGTACTTCATCCCCCAAAGTTCCATCCTTACTCATCACACTACCCAAGTACTTGAATGCACTCACATTCTTCATAACCTCACCATCCAACCTCACTGCACACTCTGTGACTTCATTCCTCTCAAACACCACAACTTTAGTTTTGTTTACATTAACTTTCAGCTTCCTCCTCCTACACACTGTCCCAAATTCATTCACCAAACCTTGCAACTCCCATTCATCTTCACTCAACAATACTGTATCATCAGCAAACAGCAACACAGGAAGCTTCCAAATCTCACCCTCATTCATTCGAGGAGCTACCGGACTAAATTCCTATACATCGGAAAAAGTCTGATAAAGCCAGAAGCAGTCCGAACTGCCTGGCCACTTCAGCAATGCTCACCACAACAAGGTAAATCAAAGACATGTTTATCAGTGTATAGTACAGTATTGTTATATATATTATACCATTTGATTAATGTAGTGAAGTTATAACACAGTACAGTACCACAATGGTAGTCAAGACAGTTTAAAAACTATTCATGCAATCCAGACTAATGTCTGTTATATCGGAAAAAGTCTGGATTATCAGGGGGAAGTCCGTATGTCGCTTTTATCGGAATTTCGCATTTTTCAGAAAGGTTTGGGCTCCAATTGGTCCGTTACAATGAGGTCTTACTGTACTACTGCACTAGGTCCCTTGTTTTTACAACTCACCATTATACAATCATTTCACATATAAGCTCTTCACATTTAAGTGGTTTCAATATACTGCACAGTTAGTTCACTTTACAATCACTATGATCTCCATGAAGTCATGTTTTATACATGACTGCTGTTTCACTTACATAATTGTTAAGTTCCATCACTGATCCAAGACAAGGACTAAAAAAAAAAAAAAAAAAAGGGAGGGGGAAGGGGGAGGCAAAACTAACTGCATTACAGGAAAAAAAAAAGGGGGGGGGGTAAACCTAACTGCATTACAAACAGTGGTCCTATGTACAGTACTATACCTTACTCTAATACGAAAATAATGCACAGCTGTAGAAGAATACTGATGCACATTAAAAAAAAAAAAAAAAAGAACACTGATACAGTCTTTGGAACCCACAGAATATGGTAAAACCCAGTGATACTGTCACTCCAAGGACGTGAAACATTTTAGTCTTTATTCCGAAGTTTTCCTCAGGGGAGACTGAACTGGATGATCATACAGCCTTCATTAACCCCCTTCAGTATGAGACTTCTAATTAGTAAAATCATTTGGTGGCAGGACTAAAATTAGTTATATTATCGGACTGAAAAAGTTAGGCTTCTGACATAACTTTCTCGTTCAGAGGCTCAAATAATCTAACCTAATCTTCATTTGGTACATGTTTTATGATTTATTTTACCATTCCCTTCCATAAACTGAAGGAACATACCAGTTTTAAGAATTATAATGATAGGGGTTCATACAGTTAACAAAGTAACACCAAATTAACCTTTAAAAACAGAGACTGGCAAAAATATTATTGCTCCACCATCTAAAGGCGAGCGATCATAATGGACACCGATCGTATTAAAAACGAAAGATTTAGCATAATTTATGCCGCTCTAGCATAATTTCATCGGCAATCTTGCATATTCCCGCTTTCTATTCACTCACAGAGAAGTAGGGCAAACCTCAGGATGAATTCTTTTCCTCTGCGAGTAACAATTGAAATAATTTACCATTGTGGGTCATCAGTGCTACATCACTTAACAATCCCCTCAGCTGGACCTCTCAGGTCAGATCACTTGCTAAAACTGCCTCAAAGAAACTTGGATTATTGTACAAAGTCCGTAACTTCACTGACCAGCAGTTAGCTATAATTTATGAGTCATGTGCGCTCTCAGCTTGAATACTGCTCACCCTTGTGGAATGGATGTGGAGAGGTTGCATTAAAACTAGACAAAATTCAGAGCAAAGCTGTTAGAATTATTAATAATCCTGCTATTACTAATAAACTACCTCCCCTACAAGGAGGAATGTTGCCTCCCTTGCATTTAGATATTTTTATAGCAAATGCTCAGACGAAGTTGCGTCCACTGTGCCACCTCTTCATGCCTTCCCTCGTGCTACACGGGCCTCTGGACTGGAATGTCATTCAGCCATATTACAGAACTTCTGCCTATCAGAAATCTTTCATTCCCCGAACTGCATCTTTCTGGAACTTGCTTCCCCAGTGTTTTTTCCCTCAAAACCTCAACCTACAACTGTTCAAGTCTGTTACAGATACTTTATGAACAGAAGACACCAGTAATCGAGTGTATGCATAATTTTTTTTTTTCCCTCTTGTTCGAGAAGTTCTGGCATGGTCAAGAATTTATATACAATTATAAGGCACGTATAGGCTACCTACCTTCCACCGTGATTGCTTTAGAGTCTCTTGAGCTGGAGTAACAGGCTCAGTAAAGCCTTATTCCAGAAATCTACAGTGAGTTACTGTGATACGGTACGTTTGAATACTATTTTTTCCATCTTCATAAAGCCATAAATATTATAGTATCCTTAGTTTTGTTAATGAAAACCAAACTGGTGTTGAACATGACATCACTGTTTTAGCTGGTTTTGGTTAGAACATACCCTCACAGCCGCAGTTCATTATCTGTCAGTAGTTCATGGGCTGCCACCAGACGGCAGGACATTTCGGTGCACACCCACTGACCGGAAATTTACCATCCAGGTCAAAAATACAGAAAACAAGCTGGAGGAATACGGATTGACCTGGTAACGTTTTGCTACTGCCTAAAGTACGGCGTTCTTTTACCTGCAATACTGACAGTGACCGATGAACTGAAGCTACAAGGTAAGAATAATCAAAATGCTGGTCTGGATTCCTTCATGAGCTGTCCGGCGTTTACCCACATATCTGGAGGCCTCTATATCTCTGCACATAGGGACTTGGATGAATAAAATTAATGAAAGCAAATCTTGAACTTTATCTGTAGTGGTACCGTTAATCAAGATAATGCTTACCTTTCCTTATAGACAGATGTTGAAGGATTTAATTGCACGATAAGTTCCCCCTGCCCAAACGTTTTCCTTCCTTAGCCGCCATCATGAGGTCGAGAGTCTGTTTACTTTTAGCATTGAAAAACCCTTTATTTATTTTTGCAACTTTTTCGTTCTTGTAGTCAACAAAATAATCAAATTTCCTCTAAATAGTCAATAATTAAATAATATATATATGGGTAAACGTCAATCTACTTTTCGACAATGAATTAAAAATGCCTTCCCATCTGGCGGCTCTTTTGAAACTCATCGTCGGCCCATCATCTGTAGCCAGTTTCCTTATAATTCAATTATCTGTTCTTACCTCTCCTCTTTCTCCCTAACCAGGGTTGCCTCGTGGAGGGAGAGGCCGCCTTAATGATACATTTGGGGGATAGGATCATCTAGCGAGCGACGCATGCCTAGGACAAGGCACAAAACGGACAGCCGGCAGACAGCGATTCCCCATCACCTGCTTACCTCTGCCAGTGAGCTCGTGAGGCATGAGTTTTTCAGTACCCCTGAGGAAGCCACGGGTGAAACTAGCAGGGAATAAAACTCACCTCTATTTTACTCGTGTTTCCTTCCACCTCCTTCACAGTAAAGTTATATATGCTGTATGACGTTATTGTATTGTAATATTGCCCATTATGCATGTCTTGATCTCCAGACTTTGACCTGTTAATCTTTATCTTTATTTGGTTTATCAGGCTCCACTTCACCAACATGTGGCGCTCTGCAGAGCCGCCAATATTTTACAAAAATAATATAACATGTATTGATACAATTATTGCACTATAAACTTAATATTAATGAAAGACTAGGTAATAAAAGTTAATAGAAAAACTTAATATTAAACAAAGACTAGGTAATAATAATTTTCATTCATTCATTGCCAGACGCCATGTATCCCAGACAGGGTGGCCAAGGGCTCAGAGTTAATTGTTTTACAGGGAGGGGCACTAATCCTCCACCAACCCCACTTGACGTAGGGATGCCAACAGCATCTGGTGTTCCCAGGCGGTCACCCATCCAAGTACTAACCAGACCCAACGTTGCTTAACTTCGCTGATCGAACGGGAAGCGGTGTACTCAACGTGGCATAATAAAAGTAGTAAAACATGGTTATGCTTACTTAAAAATAATAAAACCTAGTAATTCCAATTCAGTAGTGCCCTTTTTCAATAATACAAAAAATTTGACAAAGGTCTATTAATAATCACCCTGACACTTTATAGTCAATAACACGGTCATACTGACTTACTCATAATAACAATAATGTCTCCTATCAATTTAATATTGCTCACTTTACAAAATTTCATAATACATAATAATCTCTA
Source organism: Coenobita brevimanus (assembly GCF_032717465.1). Lineage (NCBI taxonomy): Eukaryota > Metazoa > Arthropoda > Malacostraca > Decapoda > Coenobitidae > Coenobita > Coenobita brevimanus. The sequence goes on along the minus strand of NC_137039.1, from coordinate 28,788,360 downwards.
GTACACTTGTCCTCCATATCATAGCAGTCACTAAACAAGAATGTTTTTAGTCTCCTTTTGAACAGATCCACATAATTACAGCTCTTAACAGCATTTGGTAGTCTATTATATAGTCTTGGGGCATAATTTTTAAAGGCTCTAAAACTAGTGTCTGTGTTACACCTTGGTTCTAACTGTCTATACCTATCAGAAGCATGTCTTACTACAATATCTGTTTGTAGTTCAAATGGTTATAATAATTTCCTTAAGAATTCCGGTTTCCCAGTCTTCATTGCCACACATGTCATAACACAAATTTTGTATATGATTCTAGCCTTAACTGGCAACCAGTGTAGTTCAATGAACTGGTGTAATCCTTGCATATGATGGCAAATTCATTATTAATCTAGCTGCTCTGTTCATGATAATTTGCATTTTCTTCAGTTGATATTTAGGCAAATTGCAGTACAGAGAATTACAGTAATCCAATCTATTAATGACATAATTATGCATAAGCATCTTAACAGAATGTATATCCAAATATTTCCTTATAAAGACAATATTTCGTAAGTTAAGTCTTGCCAATTTTACAATTCCATTTATTTGTTCTTTGAAATTCATATGTTTATCAATAATCACACCTTAGTCCTTGACTTTCTTAGATATATTGACAATATTTCCATTAATACTAAAACCCTGCAAACCATGCAACCCTCTCAAGACACCCCAATTACCAACAATCAAACATTCTGTTTTATCTTCATTCAGTAACAGTTGTTTACTATCCATCCATTTTCCATTAATACTAAAACCCTGCAAACCATGCAACCCTCTCAAGACACCCCAATTACCAACAATCAAACATTCTGTTTTATCTTCATTCAGTAATAGTTGTTTACTATCCATCCATTTCTTGATATATCCCATAATCCTAGTCAACAGAGTTTGTGTCCAATACATTATTAATAGACAAATAAAACTGAGTATCATCAGCAAAAAGGTTAAAGGCCACTCCATGTTCCCTCAGCAAGAATGAAAGTTCAACAGTGTAAATACAGAACAGTACAGGTCCCAGTACACTGCCTTGGGGAACACCTCTTCTAAGTATCCTATGTTCAGAAAAAGTGTCCCACTTGTACACAATAACTTCTATTATATAAATAACTTTCCAAGTAACTGAGTGCTCTTTGTGTCACTCCTATAGCCCTCAAATCTTCCAACAATAGCTCATGTACTACTGTGTCAAAAGCAGCACTTAAATCTAATAATATTTTGACACCACATTTTCCCTCATCCATCCATCTTAATAAATCATTGGTGACACTACACAGTAATGTTTCTGTTGAGTACAATTGCCTATAAGCAGACTGATTATCTGGTAATACATTAATGTTCACCAGATATTCCATCAATTGATCAAGTACAACATTCTCAATAATTTTGGACATATGACAGATTTGAAACTGGTCTATACGAGCTCAAACTCTGATCTTTATTGCCCTTTAAAGTAGGTTTGACAATTGCCAACTTTTCACTTTGTGGAAACAAACATTCAGTAATACTTTAAGTTCACAATTTTCATGATCAACTGCACAAGACTAGGGAAGCCTTCCTCATTAGCTATATCTGACATTGGAACTGGATCAGTAGAACAACATGTCAGTTTAACTCTTTTCATCAGGGTCTCTAATTTCACAAAACTAACTTCCTTAAAGCAACACAAACCAATGTACGGAATATCTGGCAGGTGCACTTGGCGGACCACAGGTCCTACACCTTGGAAATTAGTGACAATATTTAAGATTTTCTCATCAAAATACTTCATAAATTTATTCGCTAAGTCTGCATCAGAGAAATTGTCAGGAAGCTTCTTTGGTCCTACATGCCCTATCAAGTTGGCGATAAGACAATACAGCCTCTTCACATCTGACCCTGCAACACCATACCCTCTCCTGGATTCCTCCGTTTGTAAAGTATGCCACAGTTTTTCCTTACGTCTTTTAATTCTAATAGCATTTGCAACCTCGGAGTTAAACCACGGAGTGTTGTCCTTCTCAATAACCTCTTTCTCTAACACTGGACACATGTTGTCATATTCACCTTGTAGTGCACCTTTATATAATATCATACAACTCAGACATTCACCTTTCAGTATTACAACACCATTTGGATGTGTGCAAAAATCATGAATATCCTCTTCCATTCTATTAAGTATTCTATGAAACAACACTCTAGGGTCAAAGTTTCTTTTACTTCTGAAAGTTTATAGTACGAATTTTCCATTAAATGCCCAGGGGATGAGTTTTGCAAATTTCCATTTCTTTCTTCCTCCATACTGAATGAATTAAACTTCATTAGGGATGTAGGCTACCCAGAAGCAAGCTTAAAAACTGATGTTCCCTTTCTGTTAGCTAGGGGACCTTTTTATTCCTCGTAAATGAACAAGAATTATCTCCCCCCCCCCCCAAGTAGCATGGGTTCACCAGACAGCATTCCTCCACCTTGATTGGTTATGTACTATCCCTATATGAGGTCAGCACACACCACTTCACGCTATGTCTTCCTCATTCTTTGCTGATCTCTCCATCAGTGGCCTATACCTAATTCTTCCAAGGTTCTTTGTGACAAACAGAAGGTTCAAAAACTTATTTCATTCAGGAGACTGCATCTGGGACATAGCTATAATTTTCTAAGATGCCTGGCTATAGCTACAATCAAAGATCTTTGAGGTATATCTATAGCAATGATGATCTTCCTCTGACTTCATACAGGATGTACTGAGAGACAACGCCAGCCTTCATATTTCACAAGGGAAATACTCTGCCATAAATGAATATCCTTATATTTTTTCATTTGGGTGTCCCTCTGTGTCATATGAAGGGTTAAATTTCCAAAAGTTGCTCACTGTAATAAGGGAACCCATGAGGGAAAAAAAAAAAAAAAAAAAAAATGAAATTTTCAAAATATTCACTCCATCTCTTTTTCCATCTTGCCAGTCTGTTACTACTTCATGTACAGTACCTCATGTCCTGCTTATTCTTTATCCATCTGTTCTCTCTCTCTCTCTCTCTCTCTCTCTCTCTCTCAGTAGATAGTAGATACAGAATTAACTGAGTATATGAGCAGAAAAATTGCTAACTTTGAGTCCAATTCAGTTTATTGATAATATTCATTCACATTATTACTTATGGCATTTATTAATTCTAGTGATAGTCATACTGTAAAATTCTTCAGTGTTTTAAATTACTGTACAGAAAACTGTAACTGAACTTCTTTTTATTTTGGACACAAGAAAATATTTTGGTTAAATGGTGTTCTTTTTCAAGGTATGTTGACTAAAGTATTCTGATATCATTACTAAAGTACGTATTAATATCATTATGTGAACCAAATATAAATCAATTAAGAATCTAAACACACAATAAATGAACAAACACTAATAAAATATGACTACTCTTTGTGCTTTACATTCTCAAGCACAGTATGAAGTGTTTTCACATGCTATTGGATATTAATGATGCTATATACAGCATCATGGAGCAATTACACCCATTTTTGAAAAAGGTGTTTGTTGTTGTAGCAATACTGTACACAGTCAAAAAGCCTCCACCCACCTCTTGAGACTCAAACCTAAGCAAGGCCATGGATGTTCTAACCACTACACCACCAAAACAGTAGAGCAGTAATAAATACAAGCATATACAGGACTTATAACCATTATTGTACCAGAACTGATTTATCAAATTACCCCAGGCTTCAAAATCAAAATGTTCATTAACCTCTCCAGTTGGGTGATATACAGCATTTTATTCCATTCTTGCTGCTGTTGGGTGATTATATTCAGCCTGTGAGACATTTAGACCTGGACAAGTTAGACAGACCTTCATTAACTTCTTCAATATGAAAAATTTTATTCATCTTGAGACTTTCAGAACTGGAGGCTAGAAAAATTTTATTCATCTTGAGACTTTCAGAACTGGAGGCTAGATATAGTCTTCATTAAATTCTTCACTAAGTTGACTAAAACTGTCAGTAGATTGACACTAAAATGTAAAAGGTGTCACTGGCTACACCAAGGTTGCATTTGAAACAAAATCTTTAACCCCTTGAATCCATACTATGTCCTTTTTAGCTTATGCTTGCTCCCCCCACAGGTATTTTTTTTTCAATTAATATTGATGGGGTTAACTGATGGTTTGGTGATGGAAAGGACATCTTCACATGGTGGCATCAACACAGGCAGGCAGTGGTGCTATCTAATTATACAAACTTCCATCAGCTCCCTCCCTATTCCACAAATGGAGGTTTGTGCACTGTAGAAGAGGAACAACTTCAGCTTTCAGTCCACTGCATTCACATACAGATAAGCCTCAGGCCACAACAACAATTACCATAGTAATTACTGATGCTTTTCTAGTCCCTCTAGTTCCAAATGTCTATCCCAAACTGAATAAAATTATGATTAAAAAAAAAAAAAAATCCTAACTTCAATGAGTTAACTGAGCTGACACTTGATGGATTTATTGTACAGGCAATCCTCATTTAAACCCCTCTATTCAATAACAGCTTCCAGTGTCATCAGGCCAACAGGAACTCGAGCTGGAGGCCACAATGATAAAACAGCTCTGCTGTCCAGTTACAAAAATGTTTCTCATCTCCTTCCCAATCCTCCAAAACGAGGATGGCTGACTGTGGAAGGGCAGTTTCATTCTGCAATCCAGTGGGTTCATGTTTATATGAATCTGGGACTACAATTACTAAAGCCAGGCCAACAACATACCCTTTTATTCAGCATGTGGATGATAACTGGTTGTTCAAGGGTAAGGCTATGTACCCATTCCAGTTAGAACAATCTATCTCTGAAGACAGCATTAATAAAGCAAAAACATCACTAGACTGAAGGGGTTAAAGTCTTGGGTATGCTGAGGCAAACTGCTGCTTAAGTGAAACACTTTTAGCTCCCTTCAAACCGATGTATTTTTCATTCTACTCTCACTTTATTCAACCTAGGACTTTTCTGACTGAAAAGGTTAGCTATAGCCTTAATAATCCCTTCACTGCATAAGATCCTTCATGAGCTGAATAAAATTACTGGAGATGCAAGAATACAATACAAAAGCACATCACTCAATTGAAGGATTTGTAAGACAGGCTTCTGGTCCATGAATGAGGTGCCAGAAGAAAAAATAAAAACACATTTCTGAATTCAAAACAACTTTATAGTGAATCAAAAGCAGCTCAATTGCAGAAAAGGTATTAATTCATCAGCAGCTTAAAAAGGAAATAACTAAGGAATGATAACAACTAAATAAGGACTATATGTACCTCATATTGCACTGTTTTCTTAAAGTGAATAAAATAATGCTTATTGGGAAAAAAAAAAAATAAATAAATAAAAACGAAGAAACAGCATATAAGAAAGACCTTTTTTCACTCAACTTGGCAGAAATTATCATCCCTTTTGCAGCCTATTTCTCATAGCTCAATGGCTGAATACGACAATACTATGGCCCTATATCCTCTCCACAGTATTTCTTCATGACTAGCTCTATATTCTAGTCTTAATCTCATGTTAAAGCTAAGCATCCAAGGTGGAAAGCCAGCAAATTTATGCCAAGTTAAAGTGGAGAGAGTACAGAATGGCAGATCATTACCCTAACCCACATTCCCCTTGTCTGGAGTGGGATGGGGAGGTTCCAGAAATAGGGAAAAAATAAGGTAAAAAGAAGAAAGCAACAGACAGTATCATTTTATCCCCATCAAGATGTATGGACATGAGGCTAAGCTCCTGTTGTGCAGTACATTTAAGCCCTTGACTGCAGGTGAATTAGTTTTTACTTCATTCTCAATGAGTAGATACCAAGCTACTCCCCTTGATGGCATTACATAATCGAAAACCTGGGGTTCGCACCCATGCAGGATTGAAACTCCAACTGAGGCATTCTAACCACTTGTAATTTGAAAATAAAGAAACAGAAAAACAGCGACAAAAGCTATGATCAGACTGCCTCATGAAATGGCCTACACACTCATTACATTCATTCATTCATACAGTACATCAACATTATGACCTCTTTTCCCACTCAAGGATGGGGTGAGGTAAGATCCAGAAAGCATGGAAAGACAAAGAACAACACAAGGAGAACTACTATCACCATCATCCTAAATTCTTTTTCCCATTTAAGGCTGGCATAAGGTAATGTCCAGAAACAAAGGAAAGAGAAGGCATGATAGTGGGAGAACTATCAACAGCATACCCAGTGAAAAGGGAGACAGACTCATTCACACACCAAACAAGCCCCCCATATTTTGGCTCCACCTCACAGGCCTACCATCTGCACTTATTCCATACTTCTAAGTGTTCCTTATATCACAATAACTAATATAATGCAGACACCTTTATATATCACAAGATTACAATGATACAATACTTTATTAAAAAACACTAGAAGCTACTTGAAGTCATTAATTCTGCTTACTACTTATATACAGATACAAAGTACAGAACAGGTTAGTTCTGTTACCCACTTCAATCCAGCAACACATTTTAATTATCTATTTTTACTACCTCCAGACAATTTCAATCTGTTTAGGGCAAGCTTATGTAATTCATGGGTATACAATAGGTCTGCCAAACTTGCTTTTTTCCACCAATTTAAAGATATTCGCTTCCATTTAGCATCAATTTCTAAAGTCAGGTGGCAAATGTAGAGATATTTTAGAGAGTTTTCCACAGTTTAAGCAATGCTCTCAATATTTTAAGTACAGGGTGACCCAGAAAAACCTCCCACATTTCAAAGGCAAATGAAAAAAAAAAATTGTTGAAGATAATCAAAATATTATTTGCACACATGAAACTTCATTCAATACAGTTTTTATTCATCATGTTTTGAAGATGACATCCTCCAAATGGCGTCCGGCATTGTCTATACACGCTTGGAGGCGATTTCTGAAGGCTGCCGTGGCTCGACAGGTCATGTTGGGTGGAACAGCGGCTATCTCCTGCTGAATAGCAACCTTAAGGGCTTCAAGAGTTTGGGGTCGATGAGTATACACTCGTGATTTAAGGTAGCCCCACAAAAAAAAATCACAAGGGGTGAGGTCAGGGGAATAGGCAGGCCATCCAACATCGCCACGCAACGAGATCACACGATCTGGAAACATCTCCCTCAGCACTTGCAATGATCTTCGAATTGTGTGTGCCGTAGCTCCATCTTGCTGAAACCACACATCGAGTTCTTCAAGCTCAAGGTGTCCGAGTTGTGGCCTTAGAAAGTTTTATCAATGTAACAGTCAGAAGTTATGGTAACAGTTACACCACCTTCTTCAAAGAAAAAAGGACCCACGATGCCAACATCAGCAACAGCGCACCACACAGTCACTCAATCGGAGTGCAACAGTCTTTCATGTAGCATGTGAGGGCTGTCTTCAGACCAATAGCGAAAAATTTTTTTGTTTACAGAACCACTCAAATGAAAATAAGCTTCATCACTGCACAAGAGAACAGCATCTTCCAGAACACGTTGCAGAATGTTCTCGTATAACTCCCTGCACCTTATCCAGTCTCTCATATTGAGTTCTTACACAACCATCATTTTGTATGGATGGAAGTGAAGGTCTTTGTGTAAGATTCTCCTTGCAGTTTCCCGGGATATCCCTACAGCTAAAGCATGCCTCTGCACAGAATATCTCGGAGACTTCCATATCGCCTCAATGCTTCAATATTCTCAGGCATACGAGCGCTCCTAGGTCGACCAGGTGATTTTCTTTTTAAAGCTGAGCCTGTTGCCCTGAAATTCTCAACCCACTGCAAGACGGTTTTCCAATCTGGAACGTTTTGGTTCCGTGGAATACTGAAACATCTTCGAAAGTCCCTCTGCACGGCAATCATGGAATGGTTGTTTGTGAAGAACGCTTTGACAGCAAACACACGGTATTCTCCCGACCACGACATGTTGGCGACTGAGGACAGTTGGGGTTGGGCTGCCAACAGACCCTAGCCCCGCCCCTCCCACCTCACTACTGCCAGTGCTACAGCCTTTTGAAATGTGGGAGTTTTGGGGGAGTCACCCTGTACTTATTCAGGCAATTTTCAGCATTTTTTTTTTTTTCTCATGTGGTATTCTGGCAATTTCTGCAAGCTAATTTAGTAGTCCTGGTATTTATGACGAAGTATTTGGTATCCTTTAAATGAAAGCTGTAACTAACCTCTGCAGGTCAATAAGTGTCTCCAATGGTGAATAAAGTCAAATGGAGAATGTAAGAATATATATATACATATATATATATATATATATATATATATATATACACACACACTGAATATATACATATATGTCACTGGACTGAAGTGGTAAATTCTCACAAGAAAATATACATCTGAAAATGCTTGCTTAATCCTACCTTTCTCATTAAAAAAAAGAAAAAAACTAGGTGTAAGGACCCAGGGCTAGGCTATTGCAGTTGAGTACATTTAAGGGCAGATTACCATCCTCCTTCCCTTGACAGCATTACATGATCGAAAAACCTCCAGTCACTTCTTGGGGATCAAACCTATTAAAGGGATCACTCCAACTCGGGCACTGTAACAACTATACCGCCTGACATCTCCTTAGGTTTAGCAAATTTCATAGACATACAAAATAACACTTGTAACTTTAACCCTGATATGTCAAGAGAATAGATAATGACCGACTTATTTCTCAAATATACTTTTCAATACACTACAAACTATCTCATTTTAATTACTTATGAAAACATCTTGGGAATGACTGCAGGTCCTCTGTCTTGTACAAAAAAAAAATATACAGCATAAGACAAGTACAGATTCCCTAAGAAACTGACTAGCACACTAAGTTAAATCCAGTAGAAGGGTATCTCAGGAGTATCAGAAAGTTCAGGTTATTCTTAAAAAAAAAATTTGAGTAATACATGCTAAATCAATTTAGGTCCAGTTCTTAGTCATTATGAAACCACAACTACCATAGAGCTTAAGATTGGATTACAAGGAAAACCATTTACATCCATAACATCATCAATAACTGTGGGTCCATAATGGCTGATAACTGAACCCATTTTGATACAGCATTTATTATTCATAACTAGTCCAAGAACACCCTCCTGAATTTTCTCACATATTTCCTAGGACACCCTATTTCTACTGTACTATAAATTATGAAGAAACAGTATACAGTATGATATATATACCTGTATATATATTACTACTCAAGTATTATAAATACCTTGAATTTATTATCTAAATCAGTCAGTCTGGAAATCCAGTAAATATCATAACTTCTAACTGGTCAAGTGGTTGCAAGTTATAAATGCTATCATATTAAGTAAATATTAACAACTATATTTTTAAAAGTGAGATTGCAAAACTGAGGGCAAGTCTCTTATTTTTAGCATTATTTTTGGAAAAGATATGTGAGTGAGGGTGAAGTGGAAAAAGTGCAGTCTGACGGCAGAAGACAGGGTGACTACCCTTTCTTGGATTAAGTTATCTCGCTAAAGACATAAATTTTTGGAATCTCAGAAATTTTTATGGGCAATTAACCCACATTCAACATTACAGTGTACTCAACAATGATACAGAAAGGTCAGACATGTTCCATATCATTACATGCTTCAGAAATTATCATAAAATTTGTAGGCTTCTCCACACTTTTGCACTCACAGTTTAGTAAAAACGCCATAAGAGAGACAGCTAACCACTTCACTCCAATTATTTTTACTACTGTCACAACCTCCAGATGATTTTTCACTCCTTATATTGAAAGGGTTGTAATCGTAATAGTTGCAACCTGACTCATTTATGTGAACCTGTGGACTGCAGGCTGATGTTATCCTCCTCCTGCAGCCCTCCATCCTCCTCTTAGGAGACAGGGAGGGAGATAAGGGCCATTTTTTTAATTGGGCAGCAGGGCAGCTCAGTTACATTGGTGCCATCACATGAATGTGCCCCTCTCCAGCACCACTGGAGTAAATGAAGGCTTTCTCTAACCTCCAGTTCATTCGGCTGAAGATGCTGACTACAGTTGGTTTGTTTTTACCTGGTGGAAATAGGTAACCCCACAATTTGAAAAGGAAGTTGTGGCTGCATGAAATTTAATGACCCTTACTTATGATGAATGAGTCTCCATTGCTAATGCTGCATATTTAATTAAACATGACCAAGATTCTTACTTCCTTCTATCCAACTTACCTGATGGTCAACTGTAGCCAAATGACTGGAAGATTGATCAAGCTAGTAACCAAGGAGACTCATTCCTACCTCATGACTAAGGCTTATCAAATTTCATGCAACCATAAATTAGCAGTCAAGTTGTGGGAGTTGCACAGTTACAGCAAGTGAAAACAAACCAATCACAGTTCCTGAGCTTTCAAAACAAAGGCACAACAATAAAAATTAACAAAGGTCAACAATAAATTCTCAAAACAAGGGAAATGCAGAGCAGACTTTTTTTATGCCATTCTATTATACTCCATAATTCAATAACTGACCCACTGCTACTGCAAAAAGCAACACCCAATCACATCTGACTCCCACACAGATGTGGGAGCCCAAGACTAGGCTACAGTAGTCCAGTGCATCTAAAGGCAGACGACCAATCTACTCCCCTTGGCAGCATTATGTATTTGATTAAAACTATTCCAGTCACCTCTTGGGGATGAAACCACTGCAAGGTCATCACTCTGACTAGGGCATTCTAACAACTAAACCACCAGGCTTCCACACTGAAAATAATATAGTGACTACTATCAAAATATTACAAAGCCACAACAAATGCATCATAAATACATGATTAAGTTACCTTCCTTAACTCCCTCCGTCCCTCAAAAGGAGGATGGTCGACTACAGAAAAAAGGCAGTTTCAGCCTGCAGTCCACCAGGTTCACATCCAGATCAGCCTGGGGTTGCAGTTACTATTACTACTACTACCACCTCATGAATATTTTATTCAGCTTAGAAAAACCACCCTGATGGGGTTAATGAAGGCTGTACACAACCCCACCAGTTCAAAAAAGTCTCTCCAAAGCTAAATAAAATCTGGAGACTGCAAGAATTGTATGAAAAATACATCATCAGATTCAGCTACCACCAGACAATTTTACAGAGCTGATGGAAACACCCTAAGTGGTCGCTCCTTAACTGAATAAAACAGTGTGGCAGTGGCATGATTAAAATCCACTAAGACCTCACTTTACGCTGTAATCTAGACGGTACAGGAGGCTTTTGCACCTCCTCCTCGTTTTGTCACTGTTGTTGTCCCAGGCTAATCTGGTATGTCATTTTCCTTTTCAGAGGTTACTGAAAGAGTTGAAGGATGTTATGTACAGCCAGGTAGCTACTGGTTGTACTGGTGTCACTATGTGAAGGCATTCCTCTCCATCACCATCATTGTTTCCATAGCAATACATTTTTCTTGTTAGGCCTTAATATGCTCCCTTGTGTTATGTATACCTAACATTAACACAATCCGCATCACAAACATACATGACAATACTGTGGTGTAAAGTGCAATTTAAAAAGCTACAGAAGATGCTACAAAATCTTCAAAGCTTCTCAGAATACAATATGTCACTGATGTATTCCAATAAAACATTACTTTTTCACTAACTGGTCCTGTACGCTGGGGAGAAGTAAATCAACTTTACAGGTGCCAATGGAGCTGTATCATCAGCATCATCCCAACGTCTTTCTCCCACCCTAGGAGGTTCGGTCCAGACAGCAAGAAGAAATTTGACTGAGGGGAGAACTAATCAACAGCATGCCCAACTGAAGCCACACTACCATTCACTCACCACTGAAGCCCCTGAATCCTGACTCCATCTCAAAGACAATTTTTCTGTAATGCACTGTGGATTTAACCTTCTTGTGGTTACACTTCCTTTTGACAAATATTTATTCAAGCTACTGCCACATGATTTTATTCAACTGAGAGTAAGCACAGGAGCCCAAGAGTGTTAATACAAGGACTGTACTGCTAACCCTATCATGGTCGGGACAACCCTAGTACTTTATTTCAGATACTGCCATGATTTTATTCAGCTCAGTACAAATCCTACAAGCCTCAGAGTTAATAAAATAACATCAAAAAGGCAACTCAACAAAACTGGCTATCAGAAATAAGACTATACATTATATAACAAATGGATCATGGTACATACTACTCACAACCATATCTTATTTGCTAAGGAACTAATGGGGAACTTAGGGTCAATACTCTGCCTACTTCTCATGATGGCATTACATGATCAAAAAACCTCTGGTCACCTCTTGGGGATCAAACATACGGATGGCCATCACTCCAACTAAGGCATTCTAACCACTAGACCACTAGTTACTGTATACAGTGACTTACTATAAGTATCTTTACATTAGTGTCTATCACTTGGTTAATCTTTGGAGTGTCACATAAAACAGAGCACATAGAGAGTGCATACCTCTGCCAAGGCAAACAAGCTCCTGATCTTGACCTCTAATGCTTTTTGCCCAAAATTTAATCTCTTGTTTCTATGATGGTCCTAAATTTTTACTCCAAATTTGGTACAATTCCATCCAACATTTTTCTATAATGTTTTTGAGACAGTCACACACACACACACATATATAATAATGACCATCATCATGCTGACCTCTCCCACCCAAAAGATGGGGTAAAGTTGGGTCCAGAATGCAAGAAATGAGGACAACATGATAGATGAAGAATTGCTAAACAGCATACCCAATGAAGTGGGCCACACACTCATTCACTCACCATTCAAGCCTCCAGAATCCTGACTCCACCTCCCAGGTAACTTAACATCCTTGGCAAAGGTAACAATTCAAATGTTAGTACTATAAATAGGACAGAACTTTGCTATCCATTATTTCATATCACAGGCTGAGTGTGACTTGACTCAACAAAAGCTAGTGGGTATCACTGTATCTACTCAAACCAGTTATATTGTTGGTAAAGTATGGAATGAATTTCTTAACCCTCTGAATCCACATGACATTCTTTTTAGTTTATTCTTGCAATTACCATATGATTTCATCACACTTGGGGAAGAGCTCTCATCCTGGAGGGGTTTATTAAGACTATAATTAACCCTTCCAGTTTGAAATATCTACCCTAAACTGAACAAAATCATGATACAAGAATATACAAGAATAAAATAAAAATGAAATCCCCAGGCTGAATGGGTAGACTATATTATTAAAACTGAAAAAAGAAAGATGTAGAAGAAGCCCCAATTTTTTTTACAAAAATTTCTGAAAGCTAGAGCCCTCTGTCTTATTGTTAACTACTCTTTGTCATGAGGAATGCAGGCTAATGACAACCAAAAATTACATGTGTTCTATGGTGCTGGAGAAGGACACCTTCACGAGGTGGTAACAATATAACCAGGCAGCTCCACAGACTGGTTATATGCTCCTCAACTCCCTGAAGGTCCCCCAGAGGAGAATGGTATATTGCAAAAGAGCAACTTCAGCCTGATGTTCACTGAGTTCAAATTCATGTGACCTTGGGATTATAACAACTACTATTAATACAGGTGTTCTTAAAATAAAAATAAAATAATAAAAATAAAATGTGGGGCTTACATCTTTCATCCATTCAGTGTTAATAACACAACTGCAATATTAATTATTGGCTGATGATGGTGGTGCACTGGTGAATGAGCCTAGGTAATTAATATGTTTACTTGCACAACCTTTCTATGTGGGGAAAAAAAAAAAAAAAATCAGCCTTCCTAAAGCCCCTTCAATCTAAGTGTATTTTATAATCTACTGGTGCTATCTCCAGTTAATTATACTTGCATCAAGGGTGACCTGGGATAATATGGAGTGATGAGGTGATGAGGCATACGAAAAAGGGGTCTGTGAGCTAGAGAAGGGCAGACTGATGGCAGAGAACAAGATAACATGGATGCAATTCATTTGGGGCCACCCCTTCTGGGATTCAGGCATCTGACTATGGACAGTCAGAAAGATAAATAGACAGGAATGACTTTTCAAACTGGATGGGTTTGCTACAGCCATCACAACCCCTGGCACAACTACAGATCCCCCCAAATTTAATACAGTCAATGGAGATAACAAGAATAAAACCAACAAATACAGTACACCATCAGACAGAAACAGTTACAGGTTAGGATGTGTGCAGGTCAAGTGCTATCAATCTATTTAACACCCAATCCCTTTTTGATCCATCAGGAACATAAGGGCCTGGGGAAAGATTACTGAGTCCCAGCATTTAAGGCAAGAGCACCCAGCCTCACTTGCCTCTGAATAGCATTATGTGACCAGTAAATCCTGACTGCCCTTCAGATGTAAACAACTGACAGCCCCATCCATGTGTAGTGCCGTCACCCACTAGATCACCAATGTTCCAAATGAGGGCTGGGGGGTGGGTGGGGGATCAATAATTACCTCAGCTATCTGAAGCAAGTGCAAAAGAAAACTGGATATGGTGATGGTATGTTAAAAAAGTGAGACTGAGGGCAATATGCTTTAAGCCTAAATCACAAAGTGTAATGCAAGCTCCCAGTATTTTCCAATTATTTCTGGAGAACCTAGTGAAAGTATGCTTGGCCTTCCTATACCATAGCTGACGGTATTCTTTAATGTGGGATGCAGGCTAATCTTACCTAATAACGTGTTCCATAAATGACTCATTTGGTTTTTGTGTCTCTTACTCTGGGCATAAATTTGACAGCCCATTCCCTTATGTCCAGTAGTTCTACAATACTCCACATTTGTATATGCCACCACTGGGGCTATTATCTACCGTCTATACTGGCTACATGCCATGGTTGTATCATTCAGGAATGGTGATGGTATTAGTGGGTATGTTTTAATAACATGCAAGTAGGTCTTCTGGAAGATAAGTAGTCTCGTTTCAATTTGTTTCATTTATAAAAGCTCCAGCAATATTCAAACAATCAGATTCTTCCCAGCCCCAGCCTAGGATCAAACTTCCATCCATTCAGACAACAGGTCTGTATATCTATCTACAGTACTCATCAGAAGTATTCAACGTTGTCCGCCGGGCGCGCAATACTTATGGCCCAAAAAGAATCACCCATTTTTGGGGGTAAGAATTGAGCCACAAGTTTGAGCTCCGAGCATGACGTCACGGTAGCCTGAGGCCTTCCGACACGCTGGTTGGTTCCCGCCTCAGTTGCCCACGGGCTGCCTGAGAGAGAGGAACTCCGCCGAGTGTCCCTCTCAAATTGCGCCATTTTTTACCGAGTGTCCCGCAGTGTTTTGGCCTTTAAAACTTTGTTATGGCACCTACCCGTGAACTATCGAGTGAAATCATATCCCAGATCATTGCTCTAAAGGAGGCAGGCCACCAGACAAAGGAAATTAGTGAATTGGTTGGTGTGGCACGATCGACAGTGCGCCGTTGGTGTGCGCGGTTTCGGGAGGAAAACAGTGGTGAAGTTCCCACAAAGAAACCGAGGTCTGGTAGGCCTAGGAAAACTTCCCCAAGGTCTGTTAATGTTTTAAAACGTGCAGTGGAGTTTAATCCTCATGTGAGTGCAAGGAAAATTAAGGAGAGCAACCCAGAAGTGTTTGGTGAGGTGTCAGTGAGAACAGTGTCTCGTAGGGTGCATGAGCTTGGTTACACAAGTCACAGGCCTGTGAAAAAGCCTCTTCTCTCTAGCAGCCAGAGAATTCGTAGGCTTGCCTTTGCTAATAAATATCTAAACTGGGGTGAGGAGCAATGGTTGTCAGTGTTGTGGTCTGATGAGGCAACGTTTAGTGTTACCTGTAACAGAGGAGCACGAAAAGGTAGTGACCCACTTGACCCACGGTATGTAGAAAGCACAGTTAAACATCCTGATTCACTCATGGTATGGGGTTGTTTCTCAGGGAAGGGTTTGGGGAAGCTTGTTGTACTTCCCAAGAACCTCAGAGTGAATCAGGATGTTTACCTGGAGCTTCTGTGTTATCATTTACCAGACTCCTTCGAGCTAACAGGTGCACGAGTGTTTCAGCAGGATGGTGCACCTGCTCACAAGGCCAAATCGGTCACCAATTGGCTTCGTGACTGTGAGGTATCATTCATGACAGACTGGCCAGGAAATAGCCCAGACCTCAACCCGATTGAAAACCTCTGGTACCTCGTAAAGAAGAGTCTCCAAGGGAAGGACGTGAGCTCTCTGCCTAAGCTGGAAGTCGCCATTCGTGACTCCTGGGACAAAATACCGCTCCAGCACCTCAGGAGCCTCGCCCTTTCACTTCCAAGACGTCTCAGGTCCGTGAAGAAACGTAAAGGCTACCCTACAAAGCACTAAAGGTAAATAAAATGCATTATTTTTATGTTTTTTCAATGTTGAAAGGTTTGTTTCTCAGGAGGGACGCAGGGCGCTCCATACTTCTGACGAGCACTGTATAGCCAGATGCCTTAATCCTGTAAGGGGTGGCCACAGACAAATCACCTCCATGTCACCCTGTCCCCTGCCATTTCACTGCCCTTCTCCCAACTCACGACCGATCTCTCATATACCTTTCTACTCCAACCCTCTGTCTCATCCTAGGTCGTTTCCCTAATCACCCAACCACTTCCTCCGTTCCACTCTGATATTTAATCCTTTCACTCACACCTGAGTGGCATTATGTTGCAATAAACCTCAACCATTCCTTGGATGTAAATCCTTACAGGTCCCATGCACTTGGGTGCCTTAACCCACTAAACTATAAGGTACAGAATCAACAATTACAAGATACGTCATTAGATTCCAGGTGCCAAGGATGAAGCATAAGACCCTGAGACTCTCAAAGTGCACAACAAAAACATTACCTTCCATGAAACAAATGAAGCTATGACTGAGGCTTATATATCTTCTCGTTGACTTAGGACGGTTTCTTGCACCTATTTGTTGCAATTTATTTTGGATATTACACCTTAACATTCTCTTGAATGCTATCTACATACATACATACAAATGTATCACCATGGTAGAGCCAATGTTCTCTATGGATTGAAACCTAACCAAGACCCAAAACCAGTGACTCACTTCCCTACAATTGCTGGAAACTATTAGGAAAAAAAGAAATCTAAGATATAAAAGAAAAATTGTAACAATGGGAGAATCGTGGCTTTGCTTCTAACTCCATGCACCAATTCAATACTGACATACTCTGCATCAATAGCACAGAAGAGAATAATGAGTTGTAATGTACAATATAAACTGCTAAAGAAAGAGGTGTTTTGAAATCTCCAAAAACAGACTCACACAGAGCTCAACACAAACCATTACCATTTATGAGAAGATGGCATATGAAGATTCTTGTGGTAGCTTTAAGATACATCATCCAAGAGGAGTGTGGCATCGCTAGAAAGGAAAAAATATAAAAATAATTATACAGACAGAAAAACACAAAAAAATGAGTGAAATAACACAAGCTGAAAATTACAGAAACATTAAAAAACATCACCATGACCATCTTAGAAAGGAAAAAAAAACGAACATTAAAAGGAAGTGGAAAATACAAAAAATGACCACATCATCAAGTCGAGGGGGTAAAAACAAATAAAAGTACAGTACTGAAAGGGTGAATGGGGTAGGTAGTACTGCAAAATGGAAAAACAAAAGAGCAAATGATAGCAACAAAGAAGAGAAAATTGTAAGAGAACAAACAGCAAAAGAATGATAGTAAAGACCAAAACAGTAGGGAAAGAGGTAAATAAATAAATAAGAAAATTAAGTGTTAAGAGCAAAAGAATAAGGAGAGTGTAAGAACAATGAGCAAATGCACAGGAAAAGAGTAATAGTAATGAGTAAAAGTTACCAACAAAGAGAGATTAAAAGCTTTAAAACTAAACATATTAACCATACCATAATTTTAAACAAAATTAATAAATAAATAGGTATTTAATGCTAATCCCTATTGCAATTATATATAAATGATTGTACTCCATACAAAAAAAATTTACATAACTTAAACAGAAGTACAGCAAAGTTAGTTCCATCACCATCATGCTGTCAAAAGCTAGGAAAGGCAGGCATTGAAATACAGGGCATCCTGAGCAATGTGTGAGAAACTTCAGGTTATTATGAGGCTAACACAGGGGATACATCCATCTATCAATCTATCCATAGCTAAACACTTTAATCCCAGATGGAGTGGCCACAAATGAACTCCAAGCAACCCTGTCCTCCACCATCAGGCTGCCCCCTCCAACTCACTCCTTCCTCTCTCATTTACTTCACCCCATCTCATCCTTGATATCCTCCTTTCCCCTGGAGTAAAAAAGTGCTATATCAATAAAGGTCCAAATCTCAACCACCAAAGAACTAAAATTACAGATGACCTCATGGGTGACTTATGAAAAAGACCAGTTTCACCCATAGGGCCACCGGTCACTGTGGATTTGGAATGGTTGAAACTGGACCTATTTTACCCAAGCATTTATTACTGGTAGTGTACTCACAATCAGCCCAATGACTGCCTGCTGAAGTTTCTTGCACATTTCTCAGAACTTCATGTAATACCATACATTACCAATAGGGAGTAACAGGTATATACTACATGCATTAAAAGTGATTACCAAAATAAACACAAAATAAAGTAACAAAAGAAATACAAAGCTAGTACAGTACAGTGAAAGTCCTGCTCATTCAGCATCTTTGGGACCAAGCAGGTGCCGAAAGAGCAGAAACTGCAGGATGACCAGGAAAACCCGCCAGAAAGTTTCTAGCAATCATGGCTGGTCATCCCAATGCAATCACAGTGTCTAGCAAGTATTATTTGTCGACCCTAAGCATTAAATTGACCCTCTGTTTCTTAAGGTCATATATAGTGGAGAGCTCACACTGAAATTTTCCATCATCTTCATCCTAGGAACACCCACCTCCAATTTTTTCAATAATTCAATCTTCTTGGTGATAGTCAGTGTCTTATGGGTGTGTTTTTTCATAACACCAGTAGGCTTTCCACTAGTAGAGGCCATAGTGCAACAAGAGAATGAGAGGATGACTGTAAAATTGCACAACAAAATTTCTAAACTTTAGAAAGGTCCCCCTCACAAAGCCAGACACTCACGAGTCATGATGGCTGACAGCACCTGCAGTGTTGTCAAGCAGAAATCTTCAAAAGCTGTAAGCTCAACTTTAAAACGCACTAATCTACAGGTGAACTATTCAAACTTTCGTGCTAAATTGGACTTCATAACACGCTAGATATAGAAGAAAATCTAATATTTATTGGTGCTTGATTATTATAGAAAGTGCTCAATTATTATGAAAAGTGCTAGATCTAGTGCCAACAGCGCCAAATTGGCTGATCGGCTCAGCATACGTGCTAGAGGAACAGAGAACTTTCGTAATGGGACTATTTATTAAAACTACCGAAAGACCAGAAATACCCTAAGACCAGATGCTGAATAAGAGAACTTTTACTGTACTTGCATTTTCATTTAACCCACTGAACTGGGAATGTCTTCTGTATTTTATTCTTTCCATCTTGGATGACTTTATTTAGCTTTGTGCAGACTTTTTAAACTGAAAGGGTTAGACATAGCTTCAATGACCCATTCAGTAAGAGGTCTTTCCAGTTAAATGAAATCACCTGAAATTGCAAGAGCAGACTAGGTACGCCATCTGATTCAAAGGGTTATTTTATTTTTTAAGGTATGTGAAGGCAAAATGCTACCCTACAATAAATTAAATGAAACAACTTATAAGTGACATAGGAGGCTTTGCAGCACTGTTATATCAATAGTTAACTTAGCACATCCCACAATACCACTTTTCCGTGATATTCAGTACATCATTTCAGTATTAATGTAGTTTGCATTCACATATATGAGGATACTGAAGTATAATGTGCAAAATCATACTACAAAGGGAAGAGGTGACTTTCCATTCTCCTCAATGCTATTTATATCATTTTAATATCAACACAGCAGACTGAAAGATCATGCTGATTTCATATGTGCGATGTGTTGAGGAGAGCATGTGGAGATTGTCAGGTGCGAAAGAACTGATCTTGCTGGTGAGTCTCTTGAGTGCATGGAAGAGTTTTGTTATTTGAGAAACATGTTATGTGCTGGAGGAGGGGATGGAGATGGCTCTGTGGCTAGAGTGACGAGTAGTTGGAAGAAGTTCAGGGAGCTATTGCCTCTCCTTCCATGCTAAGGGATCTTTGCATGTGGCATGTGTTAGGAGTGTAATGCTGTATGGTAGTGAGACCTGGGCAGTAAAGGAAGAGGATACTCACAGGCTCAAATGTACAATGATTAGGTGGATGTGCATTGCATAACTCAGCGTGAGGCCTGGGGGGGCTAGGTTTACGATGGAAGAGTTGAGGTAGGATGGGACTGGAGTGTATTGGTGTTGTGATGAGGAGATGCAGATTGAGATGGTCTGGGCATGTGGAGAGGATGGGGGATGAAAATCGAGACCAGAAAGTGAGAAGTGTTAATGTTAGGGGTAGGGTTGTGAGGGATAGACCAAAAAAAGACCTGGTATGAAGTCACTGAGTGGGACCTCAGGAATAAGGGACTGAATAGGGAAGCTGCCATACAGTAGATCAAGCAGCATGGACAGCCACCATTAGGTGACCACGGCTGACGCATGCAAACTGGAGCCTTTAAAAATGAACAAACAGTTTGCACATAAGAAGTTATTGAGGTACTATGTGCAAATATATAACTAAAGAAGAGGTGCTACAAAGCCTCCTACACCACCTAGAATACAGCCTTTAAAGTGATGCCCATGCTTCTGGTTCATGGGAAAAACAAATAAAGGGGGGGGGGGCTTCAGTGCTAATTCATGGCAAAGCTCAAGAGCAATTCCTGTGAAAATTGGAGTTAATTCATCAGCAACTTAACAATAAAATAACTAAGTAAAATTTCAACAATGGGTAATGACTGTTGTAATAATAGCAAATGATAACCAATTACAGTATGTGAATAAAAGTTACAATCACTCCTCAGCATAGATCAGAGCTGTGATGCAAAAAATTAAAATTTCAAATGTTACTGTACATTGGGGGAAAGTGGTAAATTGGTTATGCAGGCAGCAAAGGATTTCCTACAGGATTTTTTTCTGTAATTTACTGAGGAAATAAACTGCAAAACGGAACACAGGAAAATCTATATTTAACAGGGATCTGTGCTTATTTACTCATTATGCCTTTATAGTGAATAGCGAGCATCTACCCATCATCCAATCCATTATTGCCCCATTAAAAGCACTGGGGTCCAGGGCTATGCTACTATTTTATGACAGCCAAGTAACTAGTTGCACCCTCTGAGTGGCATCACACAAGCAATATACTCCAACCAACCACTGGATGTAGACCTCACAGGCTATGTCCGGTTGAAGCGCTTTGCCATGTGCTGAAACAACTTTATACAAGGAACATCTGTAGTTAATAATGTCATGCTTAGTGCTCTATCACAGAACAGAGAAAGTGTGAGAAGCTTATTGCATAACTGTGGGGGGGGGATTTGTTCACTGTAACTTGGGCGAGATTTTCATCCTTTAGAAACCTATTTCATGTACAGTAGTTCAATTGCATAATCAGACAAAACTACTGCTCTAAATCCTTTCCACTGTATTTTAGTGTTAATCTCTGATCACAATATTTAAGAGAGTGAAATTTTGGGACATGTTAAAGTGGGGGCACTCACCATCTACTCACTCGATTTAGTACTACTCTTGGGTGACAGCCCTTTCTTCCTTCCTTCTTTCTTTCCTTCCTCCTCTGTCTTTCTTTCCTTCACTCTTTCCTCTTCCTTCTGTCTACAGGTGACTCCACACTAAGTGACAAGCCAAATGGTTTCCTGTACACCAGGAAACCGTTTACTACGCTGGGTGGTAATCACATAACCAAATTATGGCACCTGGTGGTTTAGAGGGTAAAGGCCCTTCAATTGGATTGAGCCTGCACAGATTTATATCCAAGGGGTGGTTGGGGTTTATTGCTCAAGTAAAGCCACTCAGGGATGAGTTAGGCAGGTCATTCTCATCTTATGTCAGGACCAACTTGCCTAGCCCCGGGCACCTACGATCCTCATGGGGCAACAACAGGACCAGATGATGATGATGATGATGATGACGACGACGATAAAGTGAACAGAATATAGTTACTATTTTACAATAATGTATACTGTACTGTACTGCATATTGTGTGCCCAAGAAACAAGAATCTACTTACAATTTTAGCAATGTACTTAAATAAAAAAAAAAACACAAAAAAAAAAAATATTCCTCTGAGGTGTACAAGCCTGAAAGATGACCAGCCTACTCCCCTTGGTGATTTTGCACAATAGAAAAATCCCCGGTCACATCTTGAGGATCACACCTAAGGAAGGCCATCATTCTGATTGGGCTGTTCTAACCACCAGACCACCAAGCACCTTATAATCACTCATTAAAACATATACTTCATCAGACATATCAGGGTTAAGGGGTTACTACCAAAGCATACCAAACTTAAAGCAGGTGAGGATATTAATACAGCACTAAAACAAGGCCTCACATATTCTATCAAGTGACTCATTTTTTATCTTATTCTTCCTGCCTCCAAACAAGATTATTTTTAAGAAATTTTTTTCATATTGATGGAAAGCTATCAAGGATGAACTTAAGTTATTTGTTTGTAGTTATTCCTTATGGGATTAAAACATCTGGTAATAAACACACAGATAGACAGATGGATATATAGATAGACAGACAGATAGATAGGCAGCTGGATTAATAGATATGGAAATTTTATCTTAAAACAGGTATACAGAGTGTCCCACAAGATTTTTAATAAACTTCAGGAGGCCATTTCAAAGTTAATTTTGAGAACAGTGCACAATGTCAACATAGGTCTAATACTTGGCTGTTACAGAGCTGCAATTACTGATGACTTTCAGGGTTATTTTAAAAAGGAGGCCATCTTCTCCCATAACGTCATCAGTAACTGTACCTCCACAGTGGATGAAAATTGAACCCTGCTGATATTGCTTCTCTTTCTTACTTCACCCCTTAACTAGCCTCCTAAAGTTTTTATATACCTACACACCCACACCAACGTGTGTGTGTGTGTGTGTGTGTGTGTGTGTGTGTGTGTGTGTGTGTGTTTACCTATTTGTAGTATACAGGAATTGAGCAACGCTCGTGTTGTCCTGTCTCCAGATCCACATTTATCTAGTTTACTTTTACACACACGAATGTTTTTCACCTTTTTGTCTAAGTCGTTCCAAATACTGTACTTATGTATTTACCCAATATCAATCATTTCCTGTGGCACCCTCGGGGATGCATAGGGCCTCGATGAACTCACACCACCACATCCTATCTTGTGCTAACTCCTCAAGATCTCCCCAACACTCATCTCCAGCTTCCCGTCTCATTGTCCTCACCCACGTCTCTTTTGGCCTTCCTCTACCTCTCCTACCAGGTGCCACCCACCCTGGTGTACCTCGTACTATTCCCTGTCTCCTATACAGTACACATGTCCTAGCCACTTCCATCGTGAGAATCTAACATATTCATCGATCGGCTGCACTCCCGTTATTTCTCTAATTCTACTATTTGGTATCCTTTCCCACCACTTAACTTCTAATATTCTTCTAAGTGCTTTATTTTCAAACACCAAGAATTTATTTTCCATAGTCACTGTGCTGTACCAAGACTCGTGTCCATAAATTAAGATACTCCTAACCATTACCTTATAAAGTTTGATTTTTGTATGCACAGAGAAATTGTTATTATTCCAAATATTTTTAAGCATTCCCATTGCCTGATTAGCCTTCTTTAACCTTTCCTCGAATTCAAAGTTCAAAGAACCATCCTTGGCTAAATAAGTACCTAAATATTTAAACCTATCAACTTGCTTTACAACCATACCTCCAATTACACATTCCTGCGCATTTTCCATATTCATATTGATTATTTCAGTTTTTCCACAATTAATAACCAAACCCACCTTGCGACCTTCACTCACCAAACAGTCCAACACTCTCTGCCTCTCTTCTGGCCCATCACAAATCAAAACTATATCATCTGCATAATCTAAATCCAAAAGTTTCCTGTTCTCTCCCCAAAGTATACCTGCACCGGTTTCTGTTCCAACACGTTTCATAATGTAATCAATGACCAATATAAATAGTAAAGGCGACAGAACACCACCTTGAATTACTCCGGACTTGACTTCAAACGAATCACTCAGACAACCATCAACCATCACTTTACAAAATGTGTCCTCATGCATGTTCATAATGACCCTCACAAACTCCTCTGGTATTCCATAATGTCTCATGATCTTCCCCATAGACTCTCTCGAAACACTATCAAAAGCCTTTTCAAAATCAACAAAACAAAGACTTAACGGTACTCTCATTTCATTAACTTGCTGCATCAAATGCCTAACTATAAAGATCTGATCATTGCAACCACGTCCCTTTCTAAAACCAGCCTGTTCATCCCTCAGAATACCCTCAACCACCGGCTCCAACCTATTTAACAACACTCTACTGAAAACTTTCAAAGCTATCGGTGACAAAGAGATTCCCCTCCAATTACCACATTCACTCAGGTCTCCTTTCTTCGGAACTTTAACAATTACACCATTCTTCCAAACTGATGGTAGTAACCCCGTCACCCATATCTTATTGAATAGCTTGGTCAAGATCATTATTAATCTATCCCCCTCCACTTTAAACATTTCCGGAAATAAACCATCCTCCCCTGGTGCCTTATTATTCTTTAACTGTTTTACTGCTTTCTCCACTTCTGCAAGCCTCAACTCTCCTGTTTCTATATTTAAATCTTCCTGAGCAGACGGTATATCCTCTTCTGGTGGTATTGGTCTATTAAGAACTGTCTCAAAATGCTCTTTCCATCTATTTTTAATATCTCCATCTTTGGTCAATAAATTTCCTTCCCTGTCTCTAATTGGTATTTCCTTGCGTTTACCTGCATTACCATTCAGTTCTCTAATCGATTCATATGCTATTCTTTGACTCTGTCCATCATTTTTGTTTATTAGGATTTCAGTCTCTGCAACCTTTTCATCCACACATCTTCTTTTACCCAATATACCTAATTGAGATACACACGAAATATGCTATGCTCGTGGGTTCTCATCACTGTTTCTCAGTAAGTCAAATTTAGCTTTAAACTCTGTGTGTGTGTGTGTGTGTGTGTTTGTGTCCCCATACATATATATATATATATATACACACACACACACACACACAGTAAGTCCTTGTATTTGGATGTATTTTACTTTAACGCCTCGATTTTTGCACAAGAAAAAAGTTTCTGAGTTGTCTCACAATTTGCAAAATTTCCCCACAATTCGATGCTCCCAGCTGGCAGCCGACGACGCATACTGATGCTCATTTGTTGGCGGCCATCTTGCGACCACCCTGCCCACCATAACCAACATGGCAACCACCTTTGATGCATACACCAGGACTATGCCTGAGGCTACAAACATCCCATCAACCTTGAGTGATCTGAAGTCTCAAGTGATGAAAGTCTACAACAGAAACATACAGGAGTAGAGACAAGCTCAGATCACACGATATTTTCATGAGAGACAGAATGTGGCTGCTATTCTGCAAGACTTGGACGTGCAAGCAGGGGTGGATGAAGGGGAAGAAGTGGACAGAGAGGAAGTGGAGGTGCTTGAGCCCGAGTTCAACTTCGAGGGCTTTGGCATAGGTGATGGGGCTTCCCCAGAGAGGCCCATGTCACCTAATAACCAGCCCATCTACCCTCAACACACCTTCACCTGCCACTCAAGCCAGTCTTCACTTTATTTCTGGTGTTGCAGCTCTTTATAACAGCTTTAATGTCTTTTCAGGTACATGTTTATTGTGTTCTGCTGTTTTAGCACTAGTAAACACTCTTCGTTAAATTTTGGGTAGGGCCTGTTTGTTATTATAGTACTTTATGACAGGGTAGATACATGTCCTACCGGAACACTCCTCTATTTTTCCCAGATTCTTAACTTCACATTTCGACGTTTTGCATTTCGCGTGTTTTGGCAGATCATCCACGGCATGAAAAACGAGGATTTACTGTATGTATGTATGTATGTATATATACAGTATATATATATATATGGAGCCTCTGTGGTACAGTGGTAAAGTGTGCATTTTCGTACATGGGAGAACCAGGGTTTGTGCCTCGCCAGGGTAAGAAACTTTGGGAGTGTTCTCCCGGCCACATACTGCTTTGGCGGACATAAGGGGTGCAGTGGTTCAATCAGTGTTGCAGTATAAAATATGTTTCCACCCAGTTGGCTTGTGTGGGCCGATTACACTTGGTTCACAGACTTCACACACATCCACAGCCACTCCAACAGTACAATTACACCTACAAGCGCTTCTCACCCTACATACAAGCTCTACCAGACAGCCTAAGTCACTTGGTGGAGATACATACATATATATATATATACTGTGGTATGTAGGGGCGCTCACTTTCCACTCACTCAATACAGTGCTGCTCTCAGGTGTCTGCCCTTTCCACTCCAACTTTCCTTCCATCCTCTTCTGTCATTCCTTCATTCTTTCCTCTTTCTTCTGCCTGTGGGTGATTCTACATTGAGTGACAAGCCAAATGGTTTCCTGTACACCAGGAAACCATTTACTATGCTGGGTGGTAACCATATAACCAAAATTTTGGCGCCTGGTGGTTTGGTGGGTAATTATAGTGCTCCAATTGGATTAAGCCACTGAAGGTTCATAACCAAGGGGTGGTTGGGGTTTATTACTCATGTAATGCCACTCAGGGATGAATGAGGCTGGTCATTCTCATCTTAAATGTCAGGATCAAGTTGCCTAGCCCCAGGCTCCTACGCTCCTCATGGTGCAACATAGGATTGGATGATGAATGAGTGTGTGTGAGGAGAAAGTGTGAGAATGGGAGTATGGATGGGGTATATGTGCAGGAGTAGGTGAGAATAAGAGGGCAAAGGAAGGAGTATGTATAGTTGTGAGTAAAAGATGGAAGAGGAGCATAAGACAGTATGGATCAGTTGGATCAAGGATTGTGTGGGTAAAGTTGAAAGTTGGAATACAAATGTGGGCAATTGTGTGTGTGTATGCGCCAATGCAAGATCGTGCTAGAAGAGTGAGAGAAGAGTTCTGGACAAATGTAGAAGTGTGCATGGAAAAGTTTGGAAGGAATGAGAGAGTGTTTTTGATTGGTGATATGAATGGTAAAGTTGGGAATGCGAAGGTGGATGGAATAGTTGGTGAGTGGGGTGTGCCTGCTGAGGTAGATGAGAATGGGAGTGCGTTAGTGGACATTTGTGCTGGGAGGGGGTTGGTGATAGCCAATACCCTCTTCAGGCATAAAATGATCCACAGGTATATATGGCGAGTGATGAGAAGGGTGGGTGGTGAACTGAGTGAAAGGAAGGCAATGATTGATTATGTGTGTGTGGATGAAAGGATGCGAAGATGTATAATGGATGCAAGAGTTTATAGAGGTTGGGGGAGTGGACTTTCTGACCACTACTTGGTGGTGGCCAGAATTAAAGTTCAAGTAAGATGGAGGAATAGAAGAAGGGAAAGACGAGAGGAAGGAGTAGTTGCAAGGAGAGTGGAAAGGTTACAAGAGGATGAGAAAAAGGCAGAGTATAAGAGAGAAGTGGAGGAACGATTGGGCAAATATGAATTGGAGCAGATGGGGGACGTGGAAGGTGTGTGTAGAATATTTACAGAAGAAATATGTGCAGCATGTGATGTGGTGTGTGGAAGGAAGAGAAGACGGAGGGGGGTGCAAGGAACAGCGTGGTGGACTGAAGAGGTGAAACGGGCTGTGGCACAAAAGAAGAAAGCATACAATGAATGGATGAGAAATAGGGGCGTGGAAGAAGTTGAGAGGCGGAAGAGAGAGTTATATGTAGAAAGAAAGAGAGAGGTGAAAAGATTAGTAAGAGAGAGTAAGAAGAGAGTGGATGAGGAATTTGGAAGGAATTTGAGTGTAAAGTGGAGGGACTGTAAGAAAATGTTCTGGAAAGAGGTGAAAAGAGTAAGACAGGGTGGAAGTGAAGTTAGCAGGGGAGTGAAAGATAAAAATGGTAGATTACTAGTGGAGAAGGGAGAAAAAGTGAGCAGATGAAGAGAACACTTTAAGGAATTGTTGAACGTGGAGGATGGAAGTAATGCGAGTGTAAGTGGCTGGGGAATGGCTGGGAGAAGGAGGGAGGTGAGAAGACAGGAAGAAATCAGTAGGATAGAAGTTGTGGAAGCAATGAAGAAAGTTAAATCAGGGAAAGCCCCAGGAATTGATGGAGTGTGTGGTGAAATGCTGAAGCATGGGGGAGAGATAGTAGTAGAATGGATGTGGAAGATGTGCAGATTGGCCCGGGAGGAAGGTAGAGTCCCGGAGGATTGCAAGTCAGGTATAATTATTCCCTTGTACAAAGGAAAAGGGGAAAAAGAAGTGTGTGGTAATTATAGGGGCATTTGTCTTCTTAGTATAATAGGAAAAGTGTATGGTAGGATACTTATTGACAGAGTTAGAGAAAGATCAGAGAAATTAGTTGGAGAAGAACAGGGAGGCTTTAGGAAGGGAAGAGGTTGTGTAGATCAGATATTCATTCTCAGATCTTTAGTGGAAAAGTTTCTAGAGAAGGGAAAGAAGTTGTATGCGGCTTTCATGGATTTGGAGAAAGCATATGACAGGGTGGATAGACTAGGATTGTGGAAAGTGTTAAGAATATATGGAGTAGATGGGAAGTTGTTGAATGCTGTGAAGAGTATGTACGATGGAGCGAAGGCTGCAGTGCGTGTGGATGGTGAACTAAGTGAATTTTTCTCTTTGAAAGTTGGGTTGAAACAGGGATGTGTCATGTCTCCATGGTTGTTCAATCTGTACATGGATGGGGTAATAAAAGAGGTACAAGGTAGGGTAGTGGATGCTGGAGTGGCCCTGGTGAGAGAGGATAGTGTTTGGAAACTCCCTGTACTGTTGTTTGCAGATGATACTGTGTTGCTGAGTGAAGACGAAGGGGAGCTACAAGGCTTGGTGGATGAGTTTGAGAGAGTGTGTAAGAAACGGAATCTAAAGGTGAATGTAGGGAAGAGTAAAGTGATGGTCTTTGAGAGAGGTGAAGTCAGTGAATGTACAGCGAGGTTGGATGGTGAGGAATTGGAAAATGTGAGTACGTTTAAGTACTTGGGTAGTGTGATGAGTAAGGATGGAGGTTTGGAGGGTGAAGTGCTTGAAAGGGTACAGCAGGGAAGAAAGGTTGCTGGTTCTTTGAAAGCAGTGATAAGAAACAGGGAAGTGAGCATGGAAGTGAAAAAGTTACTACATGACAGTATTGTGATACCAACTCTAACGTACGGATGTGAAGCTTGGACATTGTTGAAAGGACACAAGTCAAGAGTGAGAGCAGTGGAAACGAGTTATTTAAGAGGAGCCTGTGGAGTCACATGGAGAGACAGGCTGACGAATGAGGATATAAAGGAGCGTTGTGGTGTTGATGTGGATGTGATAGGAAGCGTTATGAGAAACACACTGAGGTGGTTTGGCCATGTGGAAAGGATGGAGGGTGAAAGACTGACGAAGAGAGTGTATGTGAGTGAGGTGGAGGGGGAAAGAGGGAGGGGGAGGCCGAGGATGAGATGGAGGGATGGGGTGGAGAGGTATATGAGAGAGGGGGGTGTGAGTTGGGAGCAGGGGAGTGAAATGGCGGGGGACAGGGCGACTTGGAGGCGATTTGTTTGTGGCCACCCCAAATGGGACTGAGGCGTCTGGCAATAGATAGATAGATAGATATATATATATATATAGGACATGTGTATAGGAGACAGGGAATAGTACGAGGTACACCAGGGTGGGTGGCACCTGGTAGGAGAGGTAGAGGAAGGCCAAAAGAGACGTGGGTGAGGACAATGAGACGGGAAGCTGGAGATGAGTGTTGGGGAGATCTTGAGGAGTTAGCACAAGATAGGATGTGGTGGTGTGAGTTCATCGAGGCCCTATGCATCCCCGAGGGTGCCACAGGAAATGATTGATTGATTGATTGATATATATATATATATATATATAATATATATCTCATCAGCCGTTTGAGTGTCCACTGCAGGACCAGCCTATCCTGACCGAAGTCGGGACGATACAGCCTATGTATGCCTACCAAGTGGCTTAAGATGTCTGGTAGAGATTGTACGTAGGGTGAGAAGTGCTTGTAAGTGTAATTGTTGTGTTGGAGTGGCTTTGGATATGTGTGTAGTCTGTGAACCAAGTGTAATTGGCCCGTGCAAGCCGACTGGATGCAAGCATATTATACAGTCTGCGACGCTGGTTCAACCACAGCACCCATTATGTCCGCCAAAGCAGTACACGATCAGAAGAATGCTCCCAAAGTTAATACCCTGGTGGGGTGCGAACCCTCGTTCTTCAGTGTACAAAAACGCACATTTTACCACTGTACCACAAAGGCTCCATATATATATATAATAAAAAATGCAGGACAACTAGGTGAAGGGAGTGGTAGGTATGCACACTGAGGGTAGGGTTGCAAGAGGTAGACCAAAAAAGACCTGGGATGAGGTTATAAAGAGTGTGACCTCAGAGATAAGGAACTGAATAGAGAGGCTTCAGTGACTGAGCAGCATGGAAAGCTGCCATCAGGTGGCCAAGGTGAAAACATGAATGCAAACTGGGGCTTTTACATATGAAAATGAACAAAAACACAATTAAACACCTCGTATAAACATCTGGAAACATCAAAAGAATAAACTATAAAATATGTCACCTGGTAAAAGGGACCTAAAATTATACCATCTCATAAACTTCATCATTACTGGTATAGATGCAAGTGTAGAAAGCAATAAACTAGCCTTAATGCATTATAGTCAGTTTATTTTCATCTGATATAGATCCGCACATCATTTCAATTAAGTTGATGACCAAGTGAAGTCAGACGGGATTGGTAATTTGACTAGTAACCAAGGAGACTCATTCCCACCACATGACTACAGCAACACTGAACTTCAAGCTGCCACAACATAGTGTTCAAGCTATGAGAGAAGCCATTCCACCAGATGAAAACAAGCTGACCAAAGCCAAGTACACTACAATATTAGTACAGGTTAATTACCCTCTCAGCAAGTCATCACCGATTCTGAACACAACCATAGCAACTCAAGTCATTAGTACAATTTCAATATACGTGCAGCGGCAAGTCATGAACAACTCTTTAGCAGTAAGGTACAATAAATCCTCGTTATATGTCGGCAATGTACACCACAATATCAGTACGGTACTTTTCTCACTCCAACGTATTGCAACTTTTCTCAAACAATTGGGACTGTAAATTGCTGGGATGCAGGTATATCAGTTCTACAGGCTGTAATGTTATTTTAATAATATTAGTAATATATATAATAATTTGGTCTTTCACTTACTTTTCATTGTTGTCAATTGCAATTAAGTGCAGACACAATTAATAAAAGGGGATGTAAAATATATAATATATATATAAACGAGGACCTATTGTTATTAGTACATGTTAATTATACTCGCAG
Organism: Coenobita brevimanus; assembly: GCF_032717465.1. NCBI lineage: Eukaryota > Metazoa > Arthropoda > Malacostraca > Decapoda > Coenobitidae > Coenobita > Coenobita brevimanus. The sequence continues at coordinate 28,756,879 of NC_137039.1, read as the reverse complement.
AAGGTCATCATCACTCTCATCAACCCTGAACACTTTAGCAGATACAGTGGTGCCAAGGAGAGTAGAGCTTTCAGTACGAGTCTGGCTAATATCAGTGTACCCTCTGCCTCCAATGAGCCTCCGAGCTGCCGCCAACACTCGTTTGCCCCGCGATGACTTGAATAAAACAAGAATTGCCACGAAGACCAGGCCGCACACCACGAAAATGGCCGCCACAATGGTTGACGCAGTTGAATGAGGCTGTTGGTCAGTGCTGGCGGCGGTGTTGGCATCATCATCATCCATTTGGGGATCCTCGGTGCTCGGAATCGGTGATGGAATGGTGGACGTGACTGCCCCTGAGTCATATATGGCTTCCAAACAGGTCAGGTTGGTCTTCCAATGAAAAACAGCAATGCAATTGAGACTCCTCATCAGTTCATCAGCAACGGGATGGCCATGACCAGCACTCATGTCACATTCAAAGTAGATTGATGTGGTTCTGTGTCCTGACAAGGCTCCAGGGCAAAGACTGCCTTCATAATAGGTCAGCTTTAGTGACTTGTACTCCCATTTTAACTCAGACTTATCACTGAGGCCAAAGCTCTCACCGTCGGCCGTGCAGACTCCAGATTTATTACAGGCAGGACCACAGACATTAATTTTATACTCCTTGTTGTTGTACTGGACACTGTAGCCATCAGGTTTCCGCAAAGGCATCAAATTGACATTGGCTCTGGCGTCGTCGAATCGTATCTGACAAACTGGTCCCTGTGAAGGTTCCTGTTCATGCTCACATACTAGTGCTGTGCGCCACTCAAACTGGTACTGGCAGTCATGAGTTATATTCAGGAATACTGGACTGCCCTGGAAACAAAGAAAAGAATATTTAAAAATCATCATTTTCAGTCTAATTACACATCAGTAACAGCAATGAAACAACACATATCGGTTATAATTATCTTCTGTCTAACCCAAATCATCATCGGCATCATAATCACCACCACCACCATCACTATCTTCAGTCTAACAATACTTCACCATAATCATCTATACCCCTACATTATCGTCATCATCATAACATCACCATGACACAATATATTGGAAAAATTATCTCTGGTGAAAAGCTTGAGCTAGAATTTCTGAACTTAAGAGATTAGATATAGCCTTCACTACACCTCCACTTCAACAGGGCAATAAAGGAAAATTTTGCCGTGAATGGTGGTTTTTGCTAAATACGAACCATCACATATGGAATATTGACATTTTTATTGCTTTACCTATATATTCAGCTTTTCTGCCTTGATACCTAGAATTGTTTTTGGAAAATAAAAAACACACACGCCAGATTGTTTTTTTAAGCGTCTCGTGGTGAAATTACCCTGCCTGACGGGATAATATCACCGTGACATATTTGTTGTTATTAGTGTTATAATATTAACTGTTATAATATTTACAGAGGGGAAAGTGGAATGAAGTGCATGTTGGAAATATGGCAGAAGGCACATGTTGGAGATATGTAAGTAGGCATGGATAAGTGAAACTGTGCCAGTAGAGTGGAACAAGGCAGTGATTTGCACCCCCGTACAAAACTAAAGGTGAGTGAAGTGAGTGCAAGAATTAACATGGCTTAAGTCAATTGAGTGTTGCAGGGAAGGTACAGTATATGGAAGAATTATTATAGAGAAAGTAAGAAAGATATCAGAAGTCCTTGTGAGTGATGAACAGTGGCTTTCGGAGTAGCACAGGATGCGTGGATCAAATATTTGCAGTGAGACAGATAGTGGAGCAGGTGTGTGAGAAGGACAATATGTTTATGGCATTTATGGACGAGAAAGCATATGACAAAGTAGACAGAGAAGGATTGTGGAAGGTATTGTGCATGTACGGTAAGCTGCTAGGTGCCATCAGGAGTTTTTATGATGGTAGTGAGGCATGTGTAAGGGTAAACGGGCACCCAAGTGAATGGTTCACGATCTACATGGTTGTGTGATGTCCCCATGGTTGTTCAATATATATATGGATGGGGTGATGAGAGAGGTAAAAACATGAGTAATGGAGAGAGGGATGGCACTGGTAATGAATGGTGATGGATGGAGTTTCTCATATTTGTTGTACGCTGATGATGCTGTGCTACTTGCAAGTACTGGACAAGAGCTTGGTAGACTAGTGCAGAATTTTGTAGATGGCTGTGAGCGTCGTGCCTTGAGAGTAAATGAAGAAAAAAGTGATAGTTATTGAGAGAGAAGGTGACTTGCACAGTGATGTTACAGTGAATGGACTGGAATTGATGAGAGAGTTCAAATACCTGGGTACAGTGATAGAAAAGAGCAGAAAATGTGCAAATGAAGTGGAAGTACGGTGACAAAAGGAAGGAGAGTAGCTGGTGCTATGAAGGCCTTGATAAGAAACAGAGGATTGAGTGCTGCAGCTGCACGAGGTTTACATGAAGGAGTGTTTGTGCCAACTTTAACATACAGAGCATGAAAATGAAAAGTCAAGAGTAACAGCGGTGGAAATGGGACTGCTGACGAATGTATGCGGAGTACAGAGAGTGGATAGGATACGCAAGAATGTGATACGTGAAACATGTGGAGTGAGGAAGTCTGTGGACATCACAATCAAAGAGAGTGTACTGAGATGGTTTGGTCATGTGGAGAGAATGAATGACAACAGAGTAGTGAAAAAGATATATCTAAGCAAATCTGATGGAGGGAGAAGACGAGGTAGGCCAAGAAGAAGGTGAAGGGATATGGTGGATGAGTGTGTGAGGAAGAGAGGTATGGAAGGTGATAAGGCTATGGGACTGACAAGAGACTGAGTTGGATGGATGAATTTTGTGTGCAGAAGCGTATAACCAGGATCTGGCACCCCTTTTTAACATGGCAGCCTTCGGATTGGCTCTATCAGATAGGTACCATATATGTGAAGCTACAGAACATGGTAAAATTTTTTTTGGCCTATCTGATGAAGCCAGGATTTTGAGGGCCTGAATGATGAATGAAGGGAAATATGGCCCATTGAACTGGGCAAACTTTGGCTCTCTGAACACTGCTACTCCTCACCCTGCCCTAGGGTGGGAAAGGAGGTCCGAATGATGACGATGATGATGATATTTATTGTTATTATTGTTATAATACCATACTACATATGCACAATTGATTATAACTAGGCTTCGATAGCCTAAGCTACCAATCAGTAGACCCTATGCCATGTATTGGGCGATCTTCACATCGATGGCATCCATCGTTGTTTAATGGCTAGTAAGCTGGTCAAGGGAACTCCAACAGCACGAGAGCATGACAGAGTACGGTTGTGTGTGTGTGTGTGTGTGTGTGTGTGTGTGTGTGTGTGTGTGTGTGTGTGTGTGTGTGTGTGTGTGTGTGTGCGCGCGCGCGTGCGCGCATGCACGTGTGAGAACAACGCAAACAGTTCTGAACTACTTTTAACCTGAAACATGCAATGAGTAAAATTTTCAGCAAACAATTTCATTTCTCCGCCATTTTTTGCACAATGAATCAAAACTTCACATGACCTTGTTAGGTCAGCATTCCTCTAAAACCAAAGCCCAAGAGAAGCCGAATCCATGCAACAGTTTGGGAGCTATGGGCCTTTGAAATGGAATTATTGGTGTCACAGCAAAATTACCCCATTTTACCCTACTAGAGATGTATCTTAAGCTGAATAAAACTGTCTATTAGCAGAATGAATAAACTAATACAAGGTGTCACCCACAATGAAGATAACTTTAGGATGGACTTTCTGGACTGGATGGGATAGATACAGTCTTCAATAACTTCTTCATTACTAAAGGTTAGTGAAAATATGGGTTCAAACTGTGATAAGCTTGCCTTGCCAGCTGCCTTGTCACATATGAAGTGCGTCATTGCTGATATGTCATATCCGGTGTTGTTTGGGCAGGTGGATCCGTGTGTGTACATCATCTTGACCCCCTCATCATAAACGTACACAAGTCCCACTGCTGGATGCCCCAAATTGAGAGGCCCCACTTCAGGGTTCGAGGTGGAGAGACAAGCAGCTGATCCGGGTTTGCAGTTGAGCCCTATGATTGGGTTCAGGGGCCGACAGACATTCATGTAGAACTTCTCCTTCGGATTCTGAGGGTTAGCTACCTCATAGTTCCTTGTCGATCTGATCAGAGGCGAGAGGTCAAAGCGGCTGGTCCAAGAATCAACGAAGCAATTAATCCTCCGCTCACAGGCCAGCTCAGTGTACCAGTTGACAAAGTAAGTACATCTATCAAGGTCATCGTGAATGAGTACGGGTCCCTCAGTTACATTTTCAGCACCACAGATGAAGCTGATGAAGGTGGACCGCCTTGTTGTACTATTACACTGATCTCCCCCAGTGTAGTGAAGGAAAAGGAAGCCTGGAAGGATGTGAAGCTTCGAATTTGCCTTCCCAGCACTGATGATGTGGTTGGGGTCTTGGTGGGAATAGCTACAAGCCCCATTCCCCTCTCCAGGACATTTATCCTTACTCACATCATCACAAACATTCAGAATCAGGTGAAGATTGCTGTCGTCCCGTACCTCATATCCCTCCTCCTTCTTCAGTAGACTCAAGTCAAACATGTAGCCAGTGTGAGAACTGTTTACCCGGCAGTTTTCCCCACTGTGTATGGATGAGGAGTTATTTTGCATCATTGTTGGGCATGCATCAGCAGTCTTCAGCTCAAAGAAGTAGGTGCAATTCTCTTGTACAATGAGCTGTGGAAAGGCAGTGCCTCCATTCTTGTCACATATAAACTCAATTACTGTTTCATACTGAGTGTTAGTTTCATCACAAATATCCCCATTAGTGTACTTGATCTTCAATTTATCATCCTCCAAATACAGACCACTGTGAACTTCCCCAATATTCAAAGATTCAGTCTCATGCTGTCGATCTATAACACAAGCTCCTGCTGTATACTGACACCGACTGAACTTGCTATGAACAACAGACCTGCAGATGTTGAAAACGTATTTCTTTTTGCCATCAGGACCATAGTATTCTTGGTTTGAATTTGGAGTCGAGAGTTTATTCAGGTCATAAACGCGTCCATCCTTGGTGGACAAACCACAATCAACAACATGGAAGGGGGGACAGGCGTGCTCAGTCTTCCAAACAAAATTGAGAGTGCATTCATCTCCAGGGAACAGTTCAGGGCCATCTCGACCACTTTTCTCATGATCGCAAAAGAAGATGATGTTCGTGGATCTTGTTTTATTCTCCGGCCCACAGTTACCCGTTCCGTTTTCGAATTTCATCAATAAACTCCCATCATGGAAAGTCACCTCTGATGTTGCTCTTCCTGCACTGTACTTTGTATTTCCATCCATGTGGCATATTCCAGCATCATCAGTGCAGGGAGAGATAAGTGGGCCACACAAATTGACCAAAAAATTTCTCCTGCCTAGATTGAGTGCGTAGTCCTTCTTGGAATCACGCAATGGGTTAAGATCATACAGATTTCCATACAATGGATCCTTAACCATGCAGTTGCTTCCTGTTGTCTTATGGCGAGGGCAGGCTGCTGGGGTGAGCCACTTAAACACGTATTCGCAGGTCTCAGTTTTCTCCATGAACACAGGCTCCTGCTCTAACTCATGGCACACAAAGTTGATTCGGGTTGATCGGGTATGCTTCCCTTCATTGCACGGATCACCATCTGTAAAACAATAAATAAAAATTAAAGTACAGTACGTATGTTAATGTGTTCCAAAATATCTTTTCCATACTAATGGTGCTGTAAACTTGGGTAAACTGGAAAATCTGTTTAAGTGGTAGCAATGAAAGTTTTATAGGAAAGTAATCTGTATTTATTGGACACCTAAAAAAAAAGAAAGAGCCAACATATAATGAGGACATACTGTACCGTATATAAGTGCATATCTGTACATTAAACTATGGCAGTAACAATATACCGCTATGTCACTTATACTGTATGGTACTTAAATAAACGTTGGATGAGGGATGCCATTACTGGAACTGGCACTCCAATTTAACTTTACTTGGTCATCATCTAAGCTGAGAGGGATTTGAGATCTTTACCAGGCCGGAATTAATGCACTGTATAGTCTTCCTCCTCCTACATTAGCTTTCCTCAATCTCACATCATCAAGGACTGAAAACAAAGGTACTAACTGGCGCGTAATGTGGCTGTCTTCATCAAGAGGGCATCAAGGTGTAATGTGAATAATAAATTGCAAAGGAGCGTTGTGGTGTTGATGTGGATGTGATAGGAAGCGTTATGAGGAACACACTGAGGTGGTTTGGCCATGTGGAGAGGATGGAGGGTGAAAGACTGACGAAGAGAGTGTATGTGAGTGAGGTGGAGGAGGAAAGAGGGAGGGGGAGGCCGAGGATGAGATGGAGAGATGGGGTGGTGAGGTACTGTATATGAGAGAGGGGGGTGTGAGTTGGGAGCAGGGGAGTGAAATGGCGGGGGACAGGGCGACTTGGAGGCGATTTGTTTGTGGCCACCCCAAATGGGATTGAGGCGTCTGGCAATAGATAGATAGATAGATGTGCTATGATATCCCTTGGCCTCTTTGAGTATGACCCTCAATCTCACATTCATATCAGTACAGTATTTAAAAAACAAGCACTAACTGGTATAAAGAAGCGTAATGGAGCCATCTTCATCAATGGTCGGGTCCGAGGTAAGAAAGCCAAGTCTGTAACCGCCATCCTTGCCCGTGCTAGTCTGACAAGCTCCAATGGGGCCTGATGGACAGTGGTAATATGTCTCGTTGTTCACTTGGCCACAGACATTGATATGGTACAGCACGTTCTGAAAGGCATATGTACTGGTTAACACATCCATCCTGGGGTACATCTCTCTCATCTTATTCTTGCTATCTCCTGATAATCTTATTCAACTTAGGATAGATTTTCTTGAGCTAGGTAGGGAGGGTGGGGTTCAATAAACCTCTCAAAATACAAGAGGCCTTTCCAGGGTTGAATAACGTTGACTGGTAGTGGCAAGATTGAGGCAGAAAGACCATCATCCGTATTTATAAGGTTAAGAAAAGAAAATTGCTGACAGTCAATCCCACATAACAATACAGTGCAACCCCCAAATCAGAACATCCAGTATCCCAAAACCTCCCCTTTCAAAACATTTGATCATGCAATCTGGGAGTTTTGATATCATGTCCTTGCAAAATCAAGCCTTGTTTGGGGATAAGGTTTATTTGTAGACAAAAACAACAGATGATATCTTACTAAAACAAAGTACTTCGCTGTATTGATCATTTCTGGTACTACACACTATTTATTATGGGATTTACTCATAGCTATTATGACTCTACTCTCCACAATGTTCCATCTTTCCACAGAGCCTTTGGACCCAAGCATTTCATATTTGAGTCTATACTGTACCTTCATCCAGGTGTAGGGACCCCACGGTTAGACAGAAATAATACACCTCACCACACACACACAAGTACAGCTGGTTGTGATATGTATTTAAAAAAAAAAAAAAAAAAAAAAAAAAAACACACTTCCTTGTAAGGAATTCCCATTTTGGGGTTGGCCACAGTAAAGCTCATGTTTTCTGTGGGCTGGACACTAAATTCAGTGCCAAAACCAGCTTATTAACTGACCTATACAGTTTCATTACCATCATCATCATCATCTAATCCTGTGTTGCTCCATGAGAAGCATAGGAGCCCAGGGCTAGGCAAGTTGGTCCTGACATTTAAAATGAGACTGACCAGCCTCATTAATCCCTGAGTGGCAATACATGAACAATAATACCCAACCATCCCTTCGATATGGAAACTTGCACAGGCTCAATCTGACTGGGGTGCTTTAATTACCCACTAAACCACCAGGCAGCAGTCTCATTATCATGGGGGAAGGATCCATAAAATGATGGGACCTGGCAGGCAGACAGTATAGATAAGGTAATTCTCATACTGCACCTCCTGACACACATTAATATTTTCAACCTCATGAATCTGTGCATGAATTATTTATATATCTGCATTAAGGGTGAAAGTCACAATGCTCATGGTGCTGCCATTCTGAATTCTGAGAAGCTCTGAGGTTTGCCTGTGATGATAAAGCTGTTTAGGTTAGCTAGTCAAATCTGAAACCTTATGTTTGTGCTGTAAGATTTACCGTAAATCCCTTCACTTCTCTAGTACCCGTACATGTCGTTTGTTGTGGAAGTTACATTTTTATGAGAATAGACACGATATGGCTGGCTATGGCTGAAAGAGTTAATGTGGTAAAATACGTTCTATAATGAAAAGAGGGAAATGGCTGAAAAAGTTAATATGGTAAAGCAGGTTCTGTAATGAGAAGAGGAAGTAGCTATGTTAAAACAATACATTAACATGGTAAACATGCTGTAAACCACATTGTGAAGTGTACTGACAATTAAATCTGTCGAAATCAAATGAGATTATAATTCCTTTGATGGAATCTTAATACTGAGGTTGCCCATGCAACAGCTGACGATGTTTACTTATTGGAAGTGAAACCATGTGCCAAAACCTATTTAATATGTAACAATGTCAGAGGCTCATTTTGGACCTTGACTATTTATGGTACTTGTGGATGAGTTGCCCTCCCTAGAGTGATGACTGTGTAAGCGTGTTTGTTCTTGGCAAAAGGGATCAATCCCCCAAGCTAGACCTAGTCAGATCATATAGCCCAGCTAGGGTGACGGGAGAGCATTAATCCTCCCAACAAGGCAGCTACCTGGGCAGGGTGTGAACTCTCGACCTTGCAGTCTCAAGTAAAGTACTCTACCGCTGAGTCACCCTGCTCCCCACCAGGAGGAGGGGGGGGCCACCTCAGTTGATGGCCAAGTGTAGTCAGACTAAAGGCTCAATCTGACTCCCAACCAAGTAGAGTTGTTCCTTCATAACTAGAGCTCATCAAATTTCATGCAACCAAAACTTTGTATTAAAGTAGTGGGAGTGACCCTGTTCCATTATGTGAAAAGGAAACTGATGGTACCATTACCATTCACAGATAAGTCCATTATCTGATCACAGCATACACACTGCTCAACTACCACCAGGATATTCTTATGCTGATTTCATGCCTCACACGATGTACAATCACTAAGGCTCCTATGGAACACTTTCAGTTGAATAAAATCATCAAGTACTAGTTGGAATACAATGTTGCAGTTGTCCTGATCATGGGAAATTCATTGTGACAGTACCTAAATTCTGTTTACTAAACTGGGTGGTGGTGACCATAATCCACTGACTTGATGATGTGTTGTTTACTTCTTCCTTCACCTGTATCATTCTTTCCTGTCTGTCCCCCTCTCTACCTGTTTCTCCCATCCTTCCTGTCACTTTTATCATCCATTCCACTTCAGGTAGCTCTGCACTGACAAGCCTAATTGTTTCCTGTAGCCCAGGAACAACCCTGGGTAGTAACCATATAAACAGGACCTGGAGTGGTGGTGTCTTCGTCATGGGTCTACCCCCCAGAGGCTGTCAAAAAGAAGAGGAGGGCAGTATCAGGGCCAAACCACCGCAAAACCCCCCGGCCCCTCATGGGGCTCAAGTACCTGGGAGTGGCTTCGGGGACATTGAGAGCAATCCAGGACCCACCAACAAATACATATGTCCAACATGCTCAAAACCTATCACGTCGAGCCGACAGACAAAGGGTTCAGTTCAGCGCAATTCCTGCAAGAACTGGACCCATTACACTGCACAACACTTGTATCCAGAAAACATTACACAAACACCTGGACCTGCTCCTTATGCTCCTTCCCCCCACCCACAAACCTCCCTACCAATCCTACTCCTACTTCCTTCACATCTCCACAGCCAAACCCACTGATCCTTCCCACACCATCAAGTCCCCCAACTCCTCCCATTCCAACCCATCCTAATCCACCTCAACCCTTACCTCCATCACAACCTCCTCCTACCCCTTCCCCTCCACCCACACCACTCCCCCCGTGCTGCAGCAGCCAACACACATCGCACACATAACATAAACATCCTTCAGTTAAACATAGATGGCATAAAAACAAGAACTCACACAATTCATCAAAACAACAGAACATACACATTGCCATCTTACAAGAAACAAAACTATACAGAGCACGGAAAACACCGACATTTCACAACTTCACCACCATTCGACAAGACCGGGCCAACGGCGGTGGCGGTGGACTCATCAACCTGGTACACAAATCCATCAACTTGGCAGATACCGGAGCACACACAAAGTCACTTCTCCCCCCACATGACACCACAACAGAAATATAATCAATTAAAATACACACTGGTAACAAATCACACATAACAATTGCTAACACATACATTCCCCCCCAATCGTCCCCCATAGTACCACACAATTACTCTCCACAGATACACCACATCACTAACATACCCATCATCATCCTGGGTGGTGATTTCAATGCCAAGTCATCGGCCTGGCATGTCAACAACCCTGACACAGACAGAGGGCTGGTACTACAATCCCGGACAGATCATCTTTTCATACTGAACAATCTAGACCAACATACCCATATCCCACACCAAGCCCTCTTCCTCCGATCATCTCCAGACATCACCTTCTGCTCCCCAAACCTCGCCCCCACTACATCATGGAGAGTGGTCAAAACCCTAGGTTCTGATCACCTCCCAATCATCATCACTACCAAAACCAGAATCACCCCAGCTGGCCACAAACACACATACACTAATTATAACAGAGCCAACTGGGAGGCCTTTGTAACTGAAACAGAAACATTAAACAGTACACCCATCACAAACATCAACACCGCTGTGCACACTTTCAATACAATTATACAGAATGCAGACAAAAGACACATCCCTAGAGGCAACAAAAAGAGACACGACCCCAACTTTACACCAGAAATTCAAGGCCTCATCAGACAACGGGACACACTGTGACACTCCCCAACACCCCATACACAAGACACCATACAACAAATAAAAGAACTCAACATTCAAATAAACAATAAAATATCAGAACAACAAACACTAAACTGGAAAAATTACCTCCAAACACCTGACCACAAAACACACATCAGCAAACTCTACAAAACACTAAACAGCATCACACTTTCCAACAGCAACACCACACAATCACATGCTGCCATCACAACAACAGACACCATACCCTCAAACAAACAACATGCAAACACTCTCATCAATCACTTTTCACAAGTCAGCCATCTAAACCCCCATCCCAAAGACCGACATATCATCCGACGTTCGAGACAGTTCCACATAGACTACGCACCTTTCACTTACAACCAGACAAAGCACATCATTAACGACCTCAAGCACTCATCTGCCTGTGGACCAGACAACATAAGCAACATTCGCCTTAAACACCTTGGACCACAAGGTATACAAGCACTCACCAACATATCAAACTACAGCTACTCACACAACATAATACCCAACATCTGGAAGCATGGCATTATCATCACTATCCCTAAACCCAACAAAGACCCCACTTTACCCTCCTCACCCGCCCCATCACACTCCTCTGCACCCCCTCTAAAGTCACTGAACGACTGGTACTACAACCACTCACACCTCACATTCCCCTAGCCCAGTCACAACATGGCTTTAGGCCACTGCACTCCACAAACACCTTTCTTACAGACCTTACACAGAGAGTTTTCGATGGCATGAATTCAGCTAGGCCACCACACAGAACACTCCTAATCACACTAGACATTAGCAAAGCTTTCGATGCCATCCCCCGCCACAACCTCACAAACAAAATACTCAACACAAACATGCACAATAACACAAAAAGATGGCTGGCAAACGAATCAGCAGGCAGATGTGCACACGTAACATTTGCCGGTCAGTCTTCTAACATCAGAAACTTCACAAACAGCGTCCCCCAAGGATCTGTTTTGTCCCCTACACCCTTTAACCTATATATGCACAACATACCCACACCCTACACACCACAGATACACACAGATTCCTATGCAGATGATATAACACTTACATGTACACACCAAAATGCAAACACAGCTGCACACATCATTCAACCTTACCTCAACACACTACACAAATGGTTCACCACAAACAGGCTCAAAATAGCCCCAGCCAAATCTACATTGACCCTTCTCACAAACTGGACAGCAGAACACAGTCACATCCACACCTCACCAAAAACAACACTCCCCTACTACACACACACACACACACACACACACACACACACAAAATCCTTGGTGTAATACACAATACATCAATGTCAATAAAACAACACATCACAAACATTAAAAATAAAATAACAACAAAACTCAATGCTTTGAGGTCACTTGCCCATACAACATTCGGACACAATAAAGAAACCACCACCACAGTATACAAACAATACATACATTCAGTGATGAAATATGCAAGCCCTGCCTGGGCTTCTAACCTCACCAAAACACACTACAACACTCTACACACCATACAGAAGAAGGCCCTAAATATAATCACAGGATGCACAGCTACTACACCCACAGACCACCTACATCAAGAAACCAAAGTCCTCAAAGTCTTGGATCACCTAGACATGAGAGGCACCCAGTTTCTTGCTGCAGCCTCCACAAAACCACAACATCCACTATATTACATGGCAGCACATCCACCCACACCAAGGAACATCAAAACAACACCCAGCACACGATACCATACACAAATACTGTCATCTCTCCCCCCTCAGACCAGCTTCCAGAAGCATATCCACACTTAGATCATTCGCCGCTCCATTCAGTCACTTAAAGACAACATACAGCTGCATGCAGAGCCTTCTGACATCCACCCTTCTGAATCCTATCTCCCTCGTGAGGACAGGGTCCACCTGGCCAGGCCGAGATGTGGGCACCATCCAGCCCTCTTAAGCTACCGGAAGAGGCTGGATGACTCCGTCGCTGATGTCCGTCCAGGATGCAACACAGCACCCCATACTATTAAGCACATTATGGAAGACTGCACTGCACACAATCACCTATGCCAACAACACAACATACACTCTTTGAGAGCTCTGTGGGAAAGCCCGGTCTCAGCCATGGCCTTCCTAAGGGACTCGGGGCTTTTCGGCCAGACTGCCTAGGGAACAACTACTACGACCACATAAACAAATAATGAGGTGATGTGGAGCCTACTATGGTGCCCCTGTAACCTGAGTGGAGACATACCGGTAATTGTAGGGTGCATCATTCTAAGAACCAAACCTCTACACACTTCCCTATTTCTTCAGTTCACTGCATGAGACAACCCTGAAGCAGCAGTTACCTCCCTGCAGTTGATGGGTCTGCTTGGCCAGACAGACTGTATTTATTCAACAGCTACTTTAACTAGGTCTAAAACTGTCATACCTCCATCTTGAATGTTCATCTATCTATCTATTGCCAGACGCCTTAATCCCGTACGGGGTGGCCACCAACAAATTGCCCTGTCCTCCGTCATTCCACTGCCCTACTCCCAGCTCACACACTCCTCTCTCATATACCCCTCCACTCCATCCCTTCATCTTATCCTCGGCCTCCTCCTTCCTCTTCCCCCCTTCCATCTCACTCACATACACTTTCCTCATCAGTCTCTTGTTCTCCATTCTCTCCACATGGCCAAACCACCTCAGTGTGTTTCTCCTAATGCTTCCTATCACATCCATATCCACACCACAAAGCTCCTTCACCTCCTCATTGGTCTGTCTGTCTCTCCAGGTGACTCCACATGGTACTCTCAAATACCTCATTTCCACTGCTCTCACACCTGACTTGTGTCCCTCCAACAAGGTCCAAGCTTCATGTACATATTTTAGAGTTGGTATCGCAAAACTGTCATGCAGCAACTTTTTCACTCCCATGCTCACTTCCCTGTTTCTTATCACTGTTCTCAAAGAACCAGCAACCTTTCTTCCTTACTGTACCCTTTCAAGCACTTTCCCCTTTAAATTTCCATCCTTACTCATCACACAACCCAAGTACTTAAACTATCTATCTATCTACTGCCAGACACCATAATCCCGTTAGAGGTGGCCATTTGACTTTGAGTGATTTGTTTTATGGGGAGGGGCACTAACTCTCCACTAACCCACTAGTTGACACGTAGGGAGCACGTATGGTTTGGTTATATGGTTACCACCAAGTGTTGTAAATGGTTTCTTGGCTTACAGGAAACCATTTGGCTTGTCACTCAATGTAAAGCCACCTGTAAAGGAAAGAAAAGAAATAAGAAGTGACAGGAAAGATGGGAGAAATAGGAAAAGAGGAGGGCAGGCACAGAAAAAGAATGGTAAAGGCTAAGGAAGAAGAAAGCAGCACTACATCGAGAGAGTGGATGATGGTTGCCACCACCTAAGCACTCACATTTTCCATTTCCTCCTCATCCAACTTCATTGTACATTCACTGACTACATTTCTCTCAAAGACCATAACTGTACTCTTCCCTACATTCACCTTTAGAGTCCGTTTCTTACACAATCTCCCAAACTCATCCACCAAGCCTTTCAGCTCCCCTTCGTCTTCACTTAACAACACAGTATCATCTGCAAACAACAATAGCTACAGGGAGTTTCCACAACACAGTATCATCTGCAAACAACAATAGCTACGGAGAGTTTCCACACACTGTCCTCTCTCATTAGGGCCACTCCATCATCCACTGCCCTACCTTGCAGGGTTGGAAAAAAAGCGTGTCATAAATGATTTATGACAAAACAGTGATTTAAATGTCATAAATATACAACGTCCCAAATTTCCAAAAATATGTATCAAATTGTGTACTTTTGAAAAACTATGAAAATTTACCAGCATATAAAGCTCTATTTCATGCTGTCCCACGATACCATAGCTACATTCAAAATGTCAGATAAGGACAAATAAAGTAACATATCATGTATTTTAGTTTGTTTTTACTGGGTCAAGAATTCAATACACTGTTCTGGTTTTCACCACAGATTTTCATATTTTTAGCTGGATTATTGTACGGTAAAAGTAAAAAATATATAATTTACTAATAAATAAGAAATAAACATATGCTAGGCAATGCATTTATTTGGGAGAAAATGAGTAAATAAAACTTTGTGAAATTATGCATGTAATATTTTTTATATTTATGACATTTATGACACGAAAATTGAGTCAAAAATTGCTGATTTAAAGCATGATTTAAATCACTGTTTTAAATCACTTGATGGAAATCATGCCAACCCCACTACCTTGTATCTCTTGTATAACCTCATCCATATACAGACTGAACAACCATGGAAATATGACACATCCCTGTTTCAAAACAACCTTCAAATAAAAAAATTCACTCAGTTTCCTATCCACACGCACTGCAGCCTTAGCACCCTCATACACACTCTTCACAGCATTCAGCAACTTCCCACATACTCCATATATTCTTCATACTTTCAACAATCCTTGTCTATCCACCCTGTCATAGGCTTTCCCCAAATCCATGAAGGCCACATACAACTTCTTTTCCGTGTTCTTCTCCAACTAATTCCACTGTTACTTCCCTAACTCTGTCAATAAGTATCCTGCCATATACTTTTCCTATTACACTGAGAAGACAAATGCCTCTATGATTACCACACACTTCTTTTTCCCCTTTTCCTTTGTACTAGGAGTGTAATGCTGTATGGCAGTGAGACCTGGGCAGTGAAGGAGGAAGACATTCGCCGGCTCAGACGTACAGAAATGACAATGATTAGGTGGATGTGCAGTGCGTCCCTGCGTCCAAGGCCTGGAGGGGCTGGGTTTACAATGGAAGAGTTTAGAGGTAGGATGGGACTGAAGTGTATTGGTGTTGTGATGAGGAGAGGTAGATTGAGGTGGTTTGGACATGTGGAGAGGATGGGGGATGATAATTGGGTGAGGAAGGTGAGAAGTGTTAATATTGGGGGTGGGGTTATGAGGGGTAGACCAAGAAAGACATGGGACGAGGTCATTAAGTGTGACCTTAGGGTTAAGAGACTGAAGAGGGAGGCTGCAATGGATCGTGCAGCGTGGAGAGCCGCCATTAGGTGACCAAGGCCGACACATGCAAGCATGTTGGAGCCTTTAAAAACGAAACGAAACGAATTATACCTGACTTCCAGTCCTCCAGGATTTTACCTTACTCCCAGGCCAATCTGCATATCTTCCACATCCATTCTACTACTCTCTCTCCCCCATGCTTCAGCATTTCACCACACATTCCATCAATTCCTGGGGCTTTCCCCATTTTAACTTCATTGCTTCCACAACTTCCATCCTACTGATTTCTTCCTCTCCGCTCACATCCTTCTTTCTCCCAGCCATTCCCCAGCCACTTATACTCACCTTGCTTTCATTCTCTATGTTCAACAATTCCTTCCAATTTCCACTCCATTTGCTCACTTTTTCTCCCTTCTCCACTAGTTATCTACCATTTGTATCTTTCACTCCCTGACTAACTTAACATCCTGTCTCTCTTTACCTCTTTCCAGAACATTTTCTTACATTTCCTCCACTTTGCACTCAAATTCCTTCCAAATTCCTCATCCACTCTCTTCTTACTCTTCTTAGTCTTTTTACCTCTCTACACATAACTTTCTCTTCAGTCTCTCAAGTTCCTCCACATACCTGTTTCTCATCCACTTACTATATGCTTTCTTCTTGAATGTAAAGTTATAAAAACAGATCACACTAGAAAATGGTGAAAATCATGAAAAAGTGCTATAAGAAAGGATGCAGGGCTATACCATGGACTTGTTACCGTATATTCTGCAAATTTAGGAGCTTCAAAAGAATTAAAATCTCCACCAAGTGAAAATGAATGAACATTAAGTAAAAACATTCAGACCCTATGATTTACTTCCAGGATTAAGGCACCTGTCTGTAGACAAGTAGATACATAGATAAATACAGTACCTGTCCTTCAGTGGACGTGTCATAGGCCTCCCAGTTGCCAGATTTCTTGTTGAGTGGCCGCAGATCATAAACATTGCCACGGTGGTCATCCAACAGGCACTGGTGTTGCTGCTGTGGTGTGCACACTACAGACGTTCGCATTGTGAATGATGTTTTGGTATTTGTCGCCTCTACAAAGTGAAGCTCAGTCTCCGCTGCCTTTCGGTCACAGTGGAACTGGATCTCGACAGTCCTATCTTGGTTCCTGTGTGAATATACAAGAGAATGTTAAGTACTAAGAAAAATGTCCTATGAAGTCTACTAGCTAAATAGCTGTCTGTCCAAAGTAATAGTCACCACAGGTTCTGCAGAGCTTAACCCTATGTTCTTCCTTATGCAGGCAATTCTTATCAAAATAATTTGCATATAATATATCCCTAGAAAATATCAGTTTTATATTACTGGACGATGTTTTTGCTTTTAAAACCTAACCAGCTATTTACTTAATCAATGTCAAGTATAAAGGAAATGTGCTCATAATTATATACTGCATAACAGTACATGTAATCATGACTGTAATCATGATTACTTCTTAAGTAATTGTAATCGTAATCAATTACTCTACACTTTCACTGTAGTCATAATTGTAATCTGAAGTTTGCAAAGTAATCGTAATCAATTACAATACCCCTGTAATTGCCCAATGCCTGGTGAGGAAGAGTAGGACTGAACTTCGTGGCCTTGGTGTTTTGCCTGTCTTGTTTCCTATCAATCAGCAAGATTTTCTGCTGTGGTCAACAAATTTGTGAGCTTACATGTTGTATTAAAGTGGAGGAGTAATCTGTCTGTGGAAGACTAATACTGCAGACAACAGAAAAGGTGGATGTTTATAACAATTTAACAGTCGTCAAGCAATTGAAGGGGTGCAAAGAAAAGTGACAAAACTTTTTCTGGAACTGGCTAACTTAGAATATGAAGAGAGATGTTGAAGGTTAGATATTCCAACTTTCGAATTGAGAAGGTTAAGGGGTGATGCCATCCATGTTTACAAAATACTCCATGTTCCCAATGACATCCAGTCCATCAACTTTTTTACGTTTAATATCAATCCTCTCAGAGAGCATAGCTTGAAACCGAAGATTTCACGTTCCAGTGTATGTCAATCACATTGCTGTGATGATTTTTTATCAGACTGCTCACAACCCTGAATGGCTTATAAACTGACTTCAGAGAATCAAACAAAACTGAACATCAAATTTATTAACAAAAAAATTTGCATTTTTTGTTGCAGGCATTACAGGAGAATTCTACAGGAAGCTTAACAAGAGAAAGGTGGAGCTAGCCAAGTGGGTTTACCATAGCTGTCCTCTCAACAACCAACAGGAACTGGACACTGACAGCTTCACTGAAATGTCAACCACAGATGACCTTTCAGAGGCCCTAACTCCACCAAGTGCATCACCTTTCTTTAATGTCAGCCTGTCTGTGGAGGTCAATCAAGTTGAGGAGGCATCACTCACCACTGAACCAATCCCCACTGACATCATGGTGGATGCCCCAACAACCTACCATGTAGTGGAAGGAGGTTCAGAAAGGGGGGTAAACTTCTCACAGATAGCCTTAGATTTCAGTAGGCCCTATGTCAAAAAGCAGGTGATGTCTGTATCAATATCATGGATCTGCAGCGTCCGTACGAAGAACAGGTGCTTTGCCAGTGTCAGTCAGCAAGATAACGTCTCCACCAGAGGTCCCAAAGAACACAACCATGGAGGCAACACGGGCGTGACTTCGAGCACAAGCCATATCACAGGTTAAAGCAATGGCCAAAGAAAAATGTCTACAAATCTTCAGGAAAGATATTTTCAGATACACTCTTGAGACTCATACCTGATGAAGCTCAACTGCCAAAAGTGAGCAACCTGCAGAGAACAGCCAACCATGCCGGACAGCAACTGCGACCAAAGCATCCAACTGATTTGGAATTTGAGACTGCTATGCCTCATTCCAAGTGGTACCAGTATTCTTCGACAAGATATTCACCATAAAGGCCACCGTCACTTGCTGTTTGTATCTCCCCTCCAGCTTTCCTTCCGGTGCATGGCCAAGATCTGGTTCACTGATGGAACTTTTCAAGTTGTCAGGAAGCCATTCGTTTGGCTTCTCAGAATTCACAGCTCCATCAAGGCTGGTGACACCACAAAGCAAGTCCCACTGTTATTTGTAGTTATGTCTCAAAGACCACTGATTACAAGGCTGTCCTGGATGCCATCATAGACGCTCTCCTATATGACCTCATGGCTGAAGAGACTGTTGTAGATTTTGAATATGCTCTTTGTAAGTCTCTACCTGATATCCCTGTGTTTGGGTGCTGGTTCTGTTGGGCACAGGAGGTGTACAACCAAGTTAAGAAATATGGGCTACGTTCTGCATACAGTGCTCGTCAGAAGTATGGAGCGCCCTGCGTCCCTCCTGAGAAACAAACCTTTCAACATTGAAAAAACATATAAATAATGATTTTATTTACCTTTAGTGCTTCGTAGGGTAGCCTTTACGTTTCTTCACGGACCTGAGACGTCTTGGAAGTGAAAGGGCGAGGCTCCTGAGGTGCTGGAGCGGTATTTTGTCCCAGGAGTCACGAATGGCGGCTTCCAGCTTAGGCAGAGAGCTCACGTCCTTCCCTTGGAGACTCTTCTTTACGAGGTACCAGAGGTTTTCAATCGGGTTGAGGTCTGGGCTATTTCCTGGCCAGTCTGTCATGAATGATACCTCACAGTCACGAAGCCAATTGGTGACCGATTTGGCCTTGTGAGCAGGTGCACCATCCTGCTGAAACACTCGTGCACCTGTTAGCTCGAAGGAGTCTGGTAAATGATCACACAGAAGCTCCAGGTAAACATCCTGATTCACTCTGAGGTTCTTGGGAAGTACAACAAGCTTCCCCAAACCCTTCCCTGAGAAACAACCCCATACCATGAGTGAATCAGGATGTTTAACTGTGCTTTCTACATACCGTGGGTCAAGTGGGTCACTACCTTTGCGTGCTCCTCTGTTACAGGTAACACTAAACGTTGCCTCATCAGACCACAACACTGACAACCATTGCTCCTCACCCCAGTTTAGATATTTATTAGCAAAGGCAAGCCTACGAATTCTCTGGCTGCTAGAGAGAAGAGGCTTTTTCACAGGCCTGTGACTTGTGTAACCAAGCTCATGCACCCTACGAGACACTGTTCTCACTGACACCTCACCAAACACTTCTGGGTTGCTCTCCTTAATTTTCCTTGCACTCACACGAGGATTAAACTCCACTGCACGTTTTAAAACATTAACAGACCTTGGGGAAGTTTTCCTAGGCCTACCAGACCTCGGTTTCTTTGTGGGAACTTCACCACTGTTTTCCTCCCGAAACCGCGCACACCAACGACGCACTGTCGATCGTGCCACACCAACCAATTCACTAATTTCCTTTGTCTGGTGGCCTGCCTCCTTTAGAGCAATGATCTGGGATATGATTTCACTCGATAGTTCACGGGTAGGTGCCATAACAAAGTTTTAAAGGCCAAAACACTGCGGGACACTCGGTAAAAAATGGCGCAATTTGAGAGGGACACTCGGCGGAGTTCCTCTCTCTCAGGCAGCCCGTGGGCGACTAAGGCGGGAACCAACCAGCGTGTCGGAAGGCCTCAGGCTACCGTGACGTCATGCTCGGAGCTCAAACTTGTGGCTCAATTCTTACCCCCAAAAATGGGTGATTCTTTTTGGGCCATAAGTATTGCGCGCCCGGCGGACAACGCTGAATACTTCTGACGAGTACTGTACATGCATCAGATGCCTGTCCGTACCTATATGTCAGTTGATGGCACTGCCCAACCTTCCAGCTTCCCACATCAACACTTCTTTCAACCACCTGAAAGAGCAATGCCCTCAGACTACCTCAACACAGAAACTTCATAAACTCCTAGACTACTTCGAGAAGACATGGATAACCAGCACATCCCGTCCACCATCATCCTGGTCAACATTCAAGATTAGTGAGGACAAACAACGGAGTCGAAGGCTGGCACCATCGTCATAATCACAATGCCCCCAGTAAAAGGATGAATCTCTGCCTATTGATCTCCACACTTTTTGACAAGACCAAGTTACTCCCTCTGCAAGTTAGGCTGGTTGCACAGAAGCAGCTGTGTAGGATCCAGAGTAAGAATAACAACTCGAAGCTGCGGAAACTAAAGCAGCTATGGACTGATTATGAGAACCATAACATCATTACTTCTGAGTACCTGAGGAAGTGCAGTGAAAGAGCAGATCATGGAGAAGATTAAGAACAGTATTTTAGACTATGACACTTGTACTTTTTAATTGTATTGTTAACAGTATTTTAGAATATAACACTTGTACTTTTTCAGTGATATATTAAGGTGTGAATACTGGATTCTGTATGTTTTAGTTCAAGCATTTAACCAATTAAAACAGTCAACTGAATGTGGGATACAATCGTAACTGAATGTGGGATACAACTGTATCACTGAAAATTAATCACAATTACAGTGTTAGTTCACACATAAAATGGTGGAAAAATAGGTACTAGAGTCTAGGGTCATTGAGCAAAGCAAACATTTATGTATTTTTCATTGTTACCATACTCAGTTTATTCCAATTATCAGATAATTTTTCCCTTACAATACTGACTGGATATTAACCCCCATTTTCCTTGCCGATTTATAGAACTAGACGAAGTAAGTTTAATACAGTATCCAAAAACACATACCTGTATTATCAAACCATCCCACACAGGGTAAAAATAAGTTGGTGAGGGCCAAAGCTGCCAAGAATCTGTAAATACTGTACTGATAAAATGATAGGATGGTACCTGTACATCAAAACAAGGACGGCATCCATCCACTTCAGCTCCATGCTGTCGGTAGTTGCAATGGCAGTTGCCTGGTCACCCGTCCCATCACTCATCTTCACCAGACAAACAGAGGTACTGGCCTCACTGCACTTTCCTTCTGTCACGGCACCACAGATGTTTACCTCGTAGATACCCCCATTCCAGCTGACGGTGTAGTGGGTCGGCGAGTGGAGGGAGTGCAGGTTTAGGGTGTGGGTGGAGTTAGGGAATTTCGTGAGGCAAGTCTTGGGCACTGTGACATCCACCTTTTTGGGACATCCGGACATTGTCATCCAAGCGAAGACTAATTCACAGCCGGTAGAACTCATGAGTACTGGGCCTGCAGTCTCTTCAGAGGGGGAGTTAGCACACAGAATGTTTACATAGGTCTGGTAGGTACGATTTCGGCCGTACCACTCACATGCCTCACCACCATCGTACCGATATTCAATCCATCCACTCTGGGCAATCTGGGGTCCTGTCATTGATACCTGTCCGGCATTAGCCACCACATCCTGGCCTCCACTTTCATTTTCCGTCACAGAACATACCCCAGTGTTGGCGCTATGGCAGGTCTCTGGGGCGTTCCTCAGGGGGTGGCAGACACTGATATAGTACACCCTCTTGTGGTCCCGTCCAGTGTGCAAGGTCTCTGTCATGTCCCAGTAGTCTTTAGCAGCGAGTTCACTAAGATCGTAGAGGTTTTCACCATCTACAACAGAACAGGGAAATCCAGTGCTGTTTCCTGCTGCCATACAACCACTCAGCCACAATAATAATAATGCCAGGCACCTCTTCACACCCAACACAGCCATGGTTCACCCTCTTCAGTACAAAGAAATCTGCAGGGTTCAAAATCACATGACCATCACAGTCTCACTCAAACAAAGAATCTGCTGGCCTGGTGTTAATTCTTAATATCACATGACTAGCTCATACACAGCTGAGTCACTCGTAGCTCAATATTAACTTTTATTTCCAACCATTTTTCCTAGTTTCCATCCACTATCCGTACTCCCGCACAATGCAAGCTTTTATCCGAAACTCTTCTAGATCCCTAGATCAAAGTTTTTTTTCCCTTCTTAATAACGAATAAGTCTTAGATGTAGTATTCTGGCACCGGCAATATGGTACGTCTCCCTCCACCTGCTGCCACAATCTCACTAGAGCAGAGTTGCCAAATAAGAATGGGTTAAAATGTCGTTAGGAATTCGAAAACTCAGATATGACGATAGGAACTGCTGTAAATCCCAAAATATCGCTAAATAATGATGAAATTTTGAGAACTCAACAAATCTACATCCCCTAGTCACAAGAATCTGGCTCTGAATACTCCAAACCCTGTATCAAGATCGCTAAACTGACACTGAAGTTGCCAGCTGCTCTAAAAAATCGCTAGAGTATCACCAAAATAAAATAGTATGATCAGAATCGCTAGAAAAGCTGCCAAAATGTCTATACCAACCGTGATATTCATAATACCGTTAAATTCTTTGCGTCTATGCTTGAAAAACTACCGCTTAGGGGAAGTCTATAACTAGGAAAGGCTAAATTCACAACCCTGCTCACTTGCCAACCTTATTACGTCGTAAGTCTAACGGTATTGTTGCATATCATCGCCTCAGAAATTACATATTCACTTGAACCCTCACAAACTTACCAGTGAAGTCTGAAGAGGTTAAAAGACATTTCAATCATTCAGCTTCTGCTCTAGGACATTTTTTTTTTTTCCTCCTATCAGAGTACTTGATTCAGGGATTAACAAGATTGTATCGTGACTGACTGAAATGTTTATTGTTGCAAAGGTATACAGAGAACACATACAACAAAAGGTGGTGGTGGGTTTTGCCACAGTGTATTTTTAATACATTATTCGGTTATCTATCTGTATCTACAGCCAGAAATCGTAATCCCGGAGTGGCCACAAACCGTCAAACGAATCACCTCCCCCTGCTCCCCTCTAACTCAGCCAAAATAAGCCTACCTCTCCACCCCATCGCAATCTCATCCTCGATATCCCTACCAAAGTACGATCTATAATATACTTTGATCCCTACCACCATGGCACCACCACCCGCCCCGTTTCACCGCACTCGCACTCTCCCAGCTCGAATCAGCACCTCATTTTTCATTCGTCATTTAATTAACTGCGCCTGGTGAAATTTATAAAGACTGTCAGTGCTTTAGCATTAGGGCAAGATTTATAAATCATGATGCAGTCAAGTCGTTGGCACAGGAAATAAGTTGGTACGTACTGAGAGAGAGAGAGAGAGAGTCTGTGCATCTACTGCACTTTAATGAGTGATTATCACAAAAGTGCCTAGGAATTTGTACTCACACAATGCAATATGCAACATAAGAACACTAATAGCTATGCAGTCACATTTTACAGTATGCCATCACCCCACCTAAGGATGTGGCAGGATCCAAAGCTAGGAAAAAGAAAGCATAACAGAAGGATAACTATTAACGGCATGTACAGTAAAACAGGGCCATATACTAATTCAGACATCATCCAAGCCCCTAGAATCCATCTGCATATTTGGAGGGGAGGGGGGAGGGAGATATTTTTCTTTATGGATATGCAATACTACCTCATGTAACAAACATAGTAAATACGTGATGTGAAGAGTGTAGGTGTGGTAAGTTTGTGTGTAGAGGTGGAGCCAGGATTCTGGGGGCTTGAATGAGTGTGGCCCATTTAATTGAGTATGCTGCTGATAGTTTTCCCTCTTTTTTTTTTTTTTTTTTTAGCCCTGTACTCTACCTTCCATCCTTGGATGGAAAAAAAAAAAAAAAGGCTAGGATGATGATGATGAGGAGGAGGAGGATAATGACTCACATTACCTGAACTGGATAGAACACAAACTATATAAACCACAGAACCATAATTTTACTGGATATTCTGCATCACTGAGAACTACAGTATGTACAAGGATGTGCAGAATATAAAAATTTACAAGTGAAGCACAGTGTCCTTCATGGTCTAGTAGTTAGAACACACCACTTCCCACACATTCAATCCACAAGAGGCTGCTGCAGGTATTTCAGTCATATAATGCCAGCCTGCCTCAGACCCCTACACCTTCAGGCAGCTAAAATGGGCCTGCTCTCATTCTCTCAATCTGACAATATCATTCTTATCAAGGCATAAGGGTAACTTGCACTCTATTCCTATTGCTTCTGATGCTCATACAAGGGGAAAATGATGATTTTCAAATTATTACCCACTCTGAGGAGCATGGGTAATAATTTGGCTTGGTTGCTTTAGTCCTGCACACTAAAGGGAGGATGACCAGCCTACTTCCCGCGATAGCATTACATACTGAAAAACTAACAGTTACCTCTGGTGGATCAAACCTATGCACATAAGGTCATCACTCCGAAGGGGTCATTCTGACCACTAGACCACCAAGCATCCTGGATGTCAGATGACAAATCCTTCCATGTGTGTGTGTGTGTGTGTGTGTGTGTGTTTCCAAATGTACAAGTAAACACTCCTTGTCATTTGTACAGCAGGTTTAAAGCACAAGGATTGCTCAAATGATGCCACTAGGAGACACAAGACTCATCAGTCTTGCCATAAATATACAGACTATGTACAGTAGCCAAGCCCCAGACTGCTGATAAGGCAATGAAAGTGTAATGCTGTGTAAACAGTATGGTAGAAGTATCTATGAGTAATGCTTGAGAACAGATGGTCATACATATGACTACAGTTATGAGTGTTTACAAAAGTTTGACAGGGTCTTAATTATCGTATGCCTAAGTCAAATTCCTACAGTATATATATCTGATATGCCTTACTGATATGGCAGATATTAAGGTTCAGAGAATATACAGTACTGTAATTATGTAGGGGAAGTGATTAAGTATTATTAAGAAGTTAAACTGTAACTGCCAATCCCTTATTACCTCTTCTAAAGTGTAGAGGCTCAAGGCTAGGATTCCTAGTGCAGTAAATTCAAGGGTAAATGACTAGCCTACATCTCCTTATGACATTACATGACTGAAACACCTCAAGCCACCTGATGAAGACAGAACCAAACAAGGCCATCACACCAACTGGGGCATTATAACCACTAGACCATCAGGCACTTTTATTCTCAAAAAGACATTCTCTTCTTCATACATATATAATAAAACAAGAATATACAAGAACTCAGTACTGCAATATGCACAATACAGTACAGTTCATATAAGTTTATATACAGTATTTATATATATATATATATATATATATATATATATATATATTTGTGGTAGGTGGGGGCACTCACCATCCACCCACTCAATGTAGTGCTGCTCTCGGGTGTCTGTCCTGTCCTCTCCTCCATCCTTCTTTCCTTCCATCTTCTTCTATCTTTCTTTCCTTCATTTTTTCCTCATCCTTCTGCCTACGGGTGACTTTACACTCCCTCTTCTGTCTTTCATTCCTTCATTCTTTCCTCTCTCTTCTGCCTATGGGTGACTCTACACTGAGTGACAAGCCAAATGGTTTCCTGTACACCAGGAATCTATTTACTGTACTACTCTGGGTGGTAACCATATAACCAAATTTTGGCGCCTGGTGGTTTAGTGGGTAATTATTGTGCTCCAATCGGATTGAGCCGGTGAAGGTTTATATCCAAGGGATGGTTGGGGTTTATTGCTCATGTAATGCCACTTAGGGATGAGTGAGGTTGGTCACTCTCATCTTAAATGTCAAAAACCAACTGCCTAGCCCCGGGCTCCAACGCTCCTCATGGGGCAACGTAGGATTGGATGATGGATGGATATATATATATATTATATATATAAAATCTCTTTACTGTGTTACTGAAAAATAAAACATACATACATACATCATCTAATCCTGTGTTGCCCCACAAAGAGTGTGGGAGCCTGGGACTGGGCAAGTTGGTCCTGATATTTAAGATGAGAGTGACCAGCCTCACTCATCCCTGAGTGGTATTACATGGCAATAAACCCCAACCACCCCTGGGATATAAACCTATGCAGGCTCAATCCAGCTGGAGCACTAAAATTACCCACTGAACCACCAGGTGCCATAATTTGGTTATATGGTTACCACCCACCATATTAAATGGTTTCCTGGTGTACAATAAACCATTTGGCTTGTCACTCAGTGCAGAGACATCCATAGACAGAAAGAAGAGGAAGGAAGAGAGGAAAGGGCAGTCACTCGAGAGCAGTATTACATCAAGTGTGTGGATGGTGAGTGCCCCTACCTACTGCCAACTAAAAATAAAAATAAAAAATAAAAACTGTAACAAAATCTTTTTAAATATCTGCTTTAACCAATCAATAACTTAAAATATGGCTATAACCCTACCAAAGTCAGAAACAACTTTAGTACATTTTAACATTGGATGTAATCAAAGTGCCGTACATTTGGTAAGCTCCTCAGCTATGACGTACAGTATTCGTACTCTTTCCTTATATCTCCAGGAAAGTTACGAAGTTTCTTTAGAGCGTTAGATGTGTGAAAGTAAAATACTATGAGTCATAGGATCGTACTTTAGGTGGCATAGGAGGCTTCATGAACATCATCCTCAATTATTCTTTCTGCATATGACAGCTTAACTTTCTTCATATTTTACTGAGGCCCGAAGCCAAGGGGAATCAAGATTGTCAGAAAATCCTCCCACCTGCCTAAAGGTTCACTTTCTCACAGTCTGTATTTTAATATCAGTGCAAAAATGATCACTCTCTGTTGTTCAGAAGTTTTGTGCTGCTTCTCAGTGTCGCTTTTGCATACACCCAGACCCCCATTGCAAGTATGTAGCAGACCTTTGACCAGCTGGCTGCTATGCAGGTCTGGATTCAGCAGAAAACAATCCCCCTCCCCCCTTCAAAAAGTCTGGCTAGACCTGCTATTTTACAGTACAGTATATCACTTTAGCATCATCATAGTCTGTATCAATAACATACACAAGGATGCTTTGGTGTAATGTGCTGAATAAGTCACTAATGATATGGCGTTATGAATCTCCAAACCCGCTTAGAATATGAGCCAAAGACTAAATCATGGTGGTTGTCTTTCACTTGCTTGTTACCTTGCAGATTATGTTGACCAGAAGGCACTATTTGATAGATTAAACCACCCTGTATTTCTTGATATGTACAATCTTCATCCATTCCTGTGTTGCCCCATGAGGAGCGAAGGAGCCCAGGGCTAGGCAAGTTGGTCCTGATATTTAAGGTAAGAATGACCAACCTCACTCATCCCTGAGTGGAATTACGTGAACAGTAAACCCCAATCACCTCTTGGATGTACGGTACAGTGTTACAATGGAGTCTCTTTTATCCGAAAACCATGGGACTTTCAAAGTTTCGTTTAGTCAATTTTTTCGGATAAAGGATACTGTACTGTAATAATATCTAAGATACAAGGAAACAGTATTGTACTCACCTATCACCCATTTCTGGTGACGTCTAGCCCACCACCCTCACCAGCACCCCAAAAGCCACTCAGCCATTACCAAAACACTTAATACACTGTAGTAACTATGTATGTAACTGCACTTTTGTAACTGTAAAAGAAACTGTCAACTTAAATAACTCTTCACTCAACTAAACTTATATAAACTTTCACCAAAACAATTACATAATTCACTGTAGGCAGTTTGAGCATATAAAGTCTTAAACCTAATTGTTTTTTCATATTTTCTGTTTCCTCATTCAATCATCTCCACATCATCTCCCACATCACCCAAATCTTCCGAGGTGGTGGATGGGGGCTGGCACAACCAATGCTCGTCCTAGTGACTAGCGGAGCAACCATAAACTAACGCTAGTGGCGCGAAACAAGCCCACCGTGTTTGAATTTTCTGATAGATTTCAGATTTTTTAGGTTAATCGAAATGAGAACGTTTTAGTAAAACTTACGTTTAATGGAATATTACGATTAAAAGAATTTCGGATAAAAGAGACTCCACTGTACTTAACTGTATTCTAAGCCTCTTTATACACTACAGTAAGTCCTTGTTTCTGTCTTTGATGCTTTCTAAAAAAAATTGCAAAATTTTCCATGCAAGTCAAACTCTGAGTTGGACGAAGCTGACCAATTGGCTTTACAGGTAGCAATAGAACTTTACCAGACAATCAAATTGAATCAAATCAAATGATGCCATAGTTACTTCCTCTAAAGGAATCCCCATACTGAGACTAGCCATAGTACAGCTATTGTTTTCTATGGACTGTGAGCTAAACCAAGTGCCATTGCCAGGTACTGGTAATTACTTCTTAACAGTTGTGGGAAACTGTTAAAATCTTCATATTTGATTCTCAGCTTGGACTCTGGCTGTATTTTTAACAGATGGTGCTTCTGTTTTTACATTACTATGGAAAAGAAATTTTAAAAATACAACATATACCAGGACTTTGTTTATTACATCATAAGCCACTCATAAATACTGCTTTGTGTGAAAGACTGGAAAACTATCATCTGAACTATACAGTAGTATTAAAACTGACCACGCTAAGATGTGGGCAAACTTCTAATCTTTGTTTGGACCTGTATGGTGTGCCTATGGCTATTAGATCTGGTGTGGATTGGAGGGATGGCAACCTCATGGTGGAGGACAAGGTGACCTGGAGGTGATATGTTTATGGCCACATCCTCTACAATTAAAGCATTTTGGGTAGAGATACAGATAGAAAGATAAAGAAACATAGACGAACAGATAAACAGACAGACAGAGAAACACACATACATTTGAAAGACAGAGACAGACAGATAGAAAGGTAAGCAGTCAGCCTCCATCCCATGTTACGGAGTGCAGTCAGCAACACTAAAAAAAAGCACATACACCTCCCACCTTCCCCACATGCTTAAAACTCTAACACCAAAACTTGAGGGCGAGCCTATCCCTTTGCATACTCAGTTTTAACAACAATGATCATTGTATTTTATATACAGAATAATTACAAGCTAAGAATAGTATGCATTGGATTGTCCTGTATTACCAAACATGTGATAACTTAAAACAGTCATTAGTGTTATCAAAGTACAGAACATATACTACTTGTCACAAAATATGTTGATGATCAATATAATCAACTATGAATATAAACATCTATACACAACACAAAAATAATTTGGTTAATATCACTTGGATAAAATTGCACAGCGGCATATTAAAATTCACTAGTTACGTCTTATCATTATACAGTAAACTCTCTGTACAGTATAATGAGATGCTGGAGAGGGACACCTTCACGTGGTGGAAGTGACAAAGCCAGGAGGCTCCACTGCCCAGCTATAGCCATGCCCCTAACTCCATCCCTATCTCCTAAAAGGATAAAGGACTGCTGGAGAAGGGTGACTTCAGTTTGCAGTCCACTGGGCTAATATGTCAGATGAGCCTGGGGTCACAGCAACAAACAGCCAAAGCAAAAGCAGTATAACAAACCAAAGAAAGTTTGCTGCATATTCTCTTCCACAGTACATACCCTGTATAATCCATGGTAACTATTTCTGCATTTGATCATTTAGGAAATTAAGACATACACCAGTCTTGCAGGGAACACTGATAACTATATATCATTCTTAAACATATACCAGTCTTGCAGGGAACACTGAAAACTATATATCACTCTATCTACCTGGATATCAATCAATCAACCAATCTCTCTCTCTCTAAATATATATGTCTATAATTCAATCAGTTGCAAATTACTCTAATCTGTCTATCTATCTATAGCCACATTAACAGTAAACAAGCAAATTTAATGAACTGTTTGAATCTGGGTGATATTCCTTTCAGTTTACTCTTGACCTGCCAGATGACTTTACTCAACTTAGGACTCAACCCCTGCATTCCATGAAGCATAGTCAAAGCTGTCAGAAGAGGCAAGGAAAAAAAAAATAAAAATCCCATGGCTAAGTATGGTTACGGGTCACATTCTATATTACTTTTACTCTAACCTGGCTTAAAATTGCCATCTCTTTATCCTGAATACTGAGTTGTAAAAACAGATTAACACTAAAATATAAAGCTAGTCATGAAGAAATGCTATGGAATGGATATAGAGCCATAGTACTGTCTTTTTCCTCCACTGACCTATGTGAAATTAGATGCAAAGGACAAAAATCTGGGCCAGGTTCAGGTAAGAGGGGCATAGAAGTTTTGGTAATTTCACAGTACCTTTTCCTTTGTGAGTTATTTCAGATATTAGATCTAAATACTGCATCCACTTCTATGTTATAATCTATGTCAATATCCATCATCATCATCAACAACCTGATTCAATTCATTGCAGGACAGAGGTCTCGCCAATTTATGCAGTCTGACTTTATTGCCCGTCAGCCCGTTCCATCCACACCCAGCAAATCTCCAAATCTCATCTCACCATCTTGTTCTCTGTCTGCCTTTCTCTTTCTCTCCCTCTCCATGTCTGGGCTGCCACATCCTTTAATACAACATATATAAAATACAAAGGAATGCTAAGGCATAAAATATACAAAAATAAAATTGAACAAGAGGTATTTAGAAGCCTCCTATGCCACCTAGAAAACCAGCTCAAAAATTCACAAAATGGTAAAGGCTTGATGAGACATGTGTGTGGCAACTATGCCCAATTTTGGTGACCCCACTGTAAGTAAACTATAGAAAACAATATAGAACATAAAACAAAACACAACCAATGTGCAGAATAGGGAGCTCTCACTGTACACCTTCTGCCTTAACTTGGCCATGTTTTTGCCCTTTTCCTTTTTGTTTCACGATGTTCAGGGGCAGAAAGACAATACTATGGCTCTACTTCCTTTCCATAGCACTTTTTGTGACTGGCACCATATTCTTCTGTTAATCCCTTCCTACAGCTATGACTGAGAGATGATAATTTTAGGTAAAGTAAGAAAAAAAAATTATATATAATATCTCTTCTTTAGTAGTTCATTTCTGTCTGTGGTGTGTCGATATTCCCTTGTATATTACTGATGCACTGTATTTTGATATGGTGCTGGAGAGGGACACTTTCATGTGATGGCACTGATATGATGGTGGGGCTGTCCAGTTATACAAACATCACTCAATCCCCACTCCATCCTCCAAAAGAGGGATGGGGGATTGCAGAAAAAGGACAACTTCAAACTGCAGTCTACCAAGTTCACATTCAGATGCCTCAGGTTCCACCTACTACTGTACTTCTACTACTACTACCACCAGTACTATAATGACATATACTTATAGAATGTAAACTAAATTGCTACAGATGAGATGCTAGGAAGCTTCCTTTATCAATGAGAATACGAACCCAGAACACTCTAGCACACCTAGAACACTTTGCATGGACAGATCCAGGGGTGGTGCAAACCCTGATGCCAGGCTGGTACACCTGTTTTTTTTACACTGAGATTACTGTTAACTTTATATAACACTGCATAAGTTCCTGGCTACTGTACAGTAAAAGTCCTTTAATCTAACCACCAATAATCCAAATATCCCAATACTCTGAATGTTTCGAGGTGGTGCCGAAATCCTGCTAGCAAGCTGGGATGATGGTCATATCCATTTTATACCTGAGCCCAGTCTGACGCTCTTCTAATATTTCCACTCGATTTTCGGACCAAAAAGTGACTACAGTACAACAAAGCAGCAATGGTTCCCACACTTAATAGTCGTGACGGGAAGAAAACCAATAAACAAAAGCATGTGACACAATAAGTGATAAACTCAAGGTCTGACCCCCCTCCAGCCAGAAGAACCTTCCCACTTTCCCCCCCTCCCTGCTCTCCCTCCCTCCTACCCTGACGTGCACTCAAGTTTTTTCTTTCTTATTACTTATTCACCCCAAAATATTTGGATTAGTGGATCTGTTTTTATACCGTTAGAAAACTGAGGCTCTGTAGAATTAGAAGAAAGAAAAATGAAAGTAATATTGCATAAAGTAAAATAGTTGTGATGAGTATAAGTTGAAAGAGCACATAAAAATGTTTATCCCATTGTTTTTCTAAGCGTTCTTTGGTCACGTTCTCAATTTTCCCAAGAATGAAAATAGCATCATCGACCTGGAAAGTGTTAACGATCATGTATATTTTTCTGATGTTTTCAGAGGTCCCTCCCAATAGTCTGAATTCGGATTATTGGACTTTACTATGTTTATTACTCCCATACACATAAAATACACTCCCTTCCTGGTTCACAAACTAGATACCATATGCATGTTCATAGATTCTCATTCTCAGTTCAATATATATATACATAAACACATACATACAAATAACACCATGCTTCATCTTATGCAATCCCCATATTGAGGTTGCCAGGGTACAGCTGATGATTGGACTGGAAGCCAAAACCAGCAAATTACTTCACAACAGTTGTTGAAAATTGTTAAAAGAAAAAAGAAATCCGATACATGTAATAAGATCTGTAACAATGTGAGAGTCTCAGCTGGACTCATGATGCTCTTTACTTGTGGCTGAGTTTCCTGTCTGAAAGTGATGATTGTATGGATATTATTAAAAATATACTAAAATATGAAACTTTACTTAGCTGGTCGAGATGAAAAGGGGGTACTCAACACCAATTACTTTGGAGAGAGATATGGCAACTTTGAATCTATCTACCCATCTATCATCCAAACCTCTTTGCCCCATGGAGCTTACTGACCCAAGGCTAGGTTACTCAGTCCTGGTATTTAAGGCAAGGATGACCACTCGTTTTTCCCCTGAGTGGCATTATATGGGCAATAAACCCTAACCCCAAATGTAAGTCTTAGGGTTACATTCAGTTGGAGTCCCTAAGCCCACTAAACCACCAGGCACCTATTATAGGAGCAACACCTTAAAAATAATCCTAGCTCTGTCCATTGATACGCTGAGTTTTGTACATTTAAGATTCATTTTATGTACATTCATGAATAAAAATCCGTTGATACTTCTCTGTCAGCTGTGGCGATGAAATGTGTTACATGAACTCTTTTTATGCAACAGCAATATGAAGCACACAACAAAAGAGTATGAGAAAGAGCAATACTCTCTACTGTTTGGTGAGGAATAAGAAATATGTGAGACAGGACACAATGCTGGCAGAGGATTATCAGTTAACTTTTGAAATGGCTGTACCCCAACTGTGGTTCAGTGAAGGCCTCAAATTGTTTATACAGCCCAGGGGTGGGATTCTGAACTTTAAAGTGGAATAATACCCTTGTCTACGACTGTACAACTATATTACAGGAGTCTACTATTGTGTTTATTCTAACCTGAAAAAAATTCCTAACCCTCTTCGACTCAGTTGATGGCTAAGTGCTGTCAGACTCGAAGGCTGATTTAACTACTAACCAAGGAGACTCATCCCTACATCAAAAGAAACGTTCATTGAATTCATGCAACCATATTTCATTATTTAAGTTGTGGGCATATCCCAGTTCCATTAGGTGAGAACAAACTAACTATAGTTAGTCTACTTGTCATTGTGCACTGCAATTTACCTGTAACTGAAAGTTTTTTCACATGATCTGGAAGCACAAGTCAGTGAATTATCTGAGGTAGCTGAATTCGTAGTAGCTCAATTCACAGTACCTGAATTCACATAAGCTCTATTATTATCATTATTACAGGTATTATACATACATACATACATCATCTAATCCTATGTTGCCCCATGAGGAGCGTAGGAGCCCGGGGCTAGGCAAGTTGGCCCTGACATGTAAGATGAGAATGACCAACCTCACACATCCCTGAGTGGCATTATATGAGCAATAAACCCCAACCACCCCTTGGATAAAAACTAACACAGGCTCAATCCAGTTGGAGCACCTTAATTACCCACTAACCCACCAGGTGTCATAGTTTGGCTATATGGTTATCAATCAGCATAGTAAATGGTTTCCTGGTGTACAAGAAACCATTTGGTTGTCACTCAGTGTAGAGTCACCCATAGACAGAAGGAAAAGGAAAGAAAGACAGAAGAGGAAGGAAGGAAGGAAAGGAGGAAAGGGCAGCCACCTGAGGGCAGCACTACATTGAATGAGTGGATGGTGAACACTGCCACCTACCACTTACAGGTATTATTATTATCATTATTACTGTTATTATTACTCGTGATAAGTAAGGGCATTCACCATCCACTCACTAGATGCAGGGCTGCTCTCAGGTTACTGTCCTTTCCTTTCTTCCTTCCATCCTTCCTCTTCTGTCTTTCTTTCCATTTTTCTTTCCTCTTCTTTCTGTCTATGGGTGACTCTAAACTGAGAGACAAGCCAAGTGGTTTTCTGTACACCAGGAAACCATTTACTACACTGAGTGATAACCATATAACCAAATTCTTTCCTCTTCCTTCTGTCTACGGGTGACTCTATGAGAGACAAGCCAAATGGTTTCCTGTACACCAGGAAACCATTTACTACGCTGAGCGATAACCATATCCCATTGGATCCCAGGGTGCCTGGGTGAGGCACTGTGCCGGGAGGGTACTAGGCGTACCACCCTCCGCCTAGCAGCTCATAGTCGCAAAGCTCATAGGTTCCTGCCCGGGGGTTCCCTACTTTGCGAACTTTTGAAAACTCCCAGTTCTGTCCTGCATTGAGGACACAGGGCTCCAATGGGATATAACCAAATTATGGCACCTGGTGGTTTAGTGGGTAGGCTAATTAAGGCACTCCAACTGAACTAAGCCTATGTAGATTTATCTCCAAGGGGTGGTTGGAGATTATTGCTCAAGTAATGCCACTCAGGAATGTGTGAGGCTGGTCACTCTCATCTTAAATGTCAGGACCAACTAGCCTAGCCCAGGGCTCCTACGCTCCTCATGGGGCAACGCAGGATTAGATGATGATGATGATGATGATGGTGATGATGATTATGATGATGATGAAGATATTATTATTATTATTACTACTATTATGTTCTACTGCTACCACAAGATGATTTTACCCAGCTTAGAAAAGGACCCTTGTGGAAAAGGGATTGAACAGCCACATATTTCCCACAAGGAATCATACAGGTGGTCTCCTATTTACATAGGTTCATTTGACAAAAATCTTATGTAACCTCTAAAAATTACATATAAAAATACCTTTCTGTGTTTCTACAGATATTTCTGTGTTTCTCTACACTTTACATCAAAACTGCTATCTAGTGTTTTTTTCAAGTTCAAGTATGCAAGGAGGGGAGGGATGCTGGAGTATCTTAGGTGTCTTAGCACCATCTTTTAATTTTTGTTCAAAGCCATTTTACATAAATGAAGATGTTTTATGAGGGTCCATAATTTTGGTGGCATTAGGAGCTTTGTAGCTTCTACTTCCTTACTGATTTATTATTCTTACCACATCTTTATATTCTTTCATATTTGTTATTATTATCGTTTAAACTCCTTCCATCTGATGACTTTTTTTGTTTTTTCTGCTGCTGACTCTTGCCTTCTCCAGGCAATTTTACTTGTTTGGAGATATTTCTAGTGCTGAAGGGCATGATGAAGGCTAAATCTAACCTCTCCTGTTTGAAAAGTTCCTACTAAATAAAACAGACAGCAAGAATACAGTAAAAAAATAAATAAATAAGAAGAAGAATCAGATTCAAAGAGTTAATATTGATACACCTTGTATCTATGACACAGGAAAGAATACCAAGGTGCAACAGGGAAAATAAATCACTGAGAAAGAGGTGCTATAACAGTGCCACAAACTCTCCAAAACTACATACAACCCATGGTGCCCTGAGAAACCTAGCCATTACCTAAACAGGTGACTAAATGTATGGTGGTAGCAATATAACAACCATACACTGGAGACTTGATTGCCTGACAAGGAAAGCACCAATACATGTTGTGACACTTGCCTCAAAGAATCATGCTAAATGATATGGGAGGCTTCATAGCACCTCTTCTTCAGTGATTTATTCTGAAAATTACATTTTAACATCCTGTATGCTCCTCACATGGGTTTAATATTGACAGAGTTTGAATCAATAACATATGAGAGGATAATGAGGTGTAATGAACAGAATAAATCACTTAGGAAGGGGTGTTAAAAAATCTCCAAACCTACTCAGAATATGATCCCAAGTCAAAGGGAAGGAGAGGGACACAGGATGTATTAGTTGGCGAGGAAGAGGATATCATGAGAAGGAATAAGTGCTGAGGCTTAACACGTGTGGGCAGTATTTTGATGATGATTCAATAGTAGGGAACTTCTTATACGAAAGGACCAGGGAAATGATGGACGTCTGTACTCTGAGTGACATTCGAGGTTCTTACCAACTCTTCCTTAACAATTTGTTTTGCATATTACATCTTAACATTCTCTTGTCTGTTAATTACATTGCTTAAAATCAACATGGTGCTGGGGAGGGATGCCCTCATGTGGTGACACTAATATAATTGGGAAATGGAGTTGGCCAGTTGTAAAAACATCCCTCAATTCCCTCCCTGCTATCTGCATGAAGGAGGATGGGCAACTTTAGCCTGCAGTCCACTGGGTTCACATTCAAATGAACCCAAAGGCCACAACTACTACTTCTACCAATATCAACATAATCTAGATCATTAACACACAAGAGGACTCTGTGGTGTAATGTGCAAAATAAATCATCTTAACATTCTCTCATTTGTTATTTATATCAGTTTAATATCAACAGTTTGCAATAATAACACATAAGAGGATACTAATGTGCAATGTGCAAAATGAATCACTAAAGTGGAGGTGTTAAGAAATCTCCAAAGCCACTTGGAATACAACCCTGAGCCCCTATATAAATTATGTGGATATATATATATAAAAATAAAGACACGAAATAAACAATACAACCATAAATATTGGAAATTTGTGAAGCAATGAACAAGCTGCACCTCAAAGAATTCGTTATCATCATCATTTTCCTTATCACTGATGGCAGCTGATGATGGTTCCATGGAGACAGGAGTGACTGTGTGATGGTGTCTACAATCATTTCCCTTACCATATCAATGTTTTAATGTGCCAAAGTTCTTTCTAAGCTGCTCAAACATTATGAAGGTGAGGATGGTGTGGGGGCCAAGCCGAACAAAAGCTGGTACATAGCCCTGAAAACAAAGGAAAAACATCATCAGCATCCAATACCATCCTCCCATATTTAATGGCTTCAAAAGATTTATAGCTGATTTGTTTTCATCTGATGGAACTGGGCACTCTCACAACTTGAATACAAACTTGTGATTGCTCCTCTTGTATAGCTCATTGCCACTGCTCTCACTCTTGACCTGTGTCCTTCCAACAAAGTCTAAGCTGTACTTCCATATGTTAGAGTGGAGATCACATACTTTTGTAAAAGGATATCACCTTCATCAACAGCAGCAGTACCATCATCATCATCCAAATCTCTTTTCCATTTAAAGATGGGGTGAGGTAGGGTATGCAGAACATGAAAAGAATTGATAGTGGGAGAACAAGCCAATTAAATGGGCCACAGTTTCATTCACTCACCATTCAAGCCCCCAGAATCCTGAATCCACCTCACAGGCATAAACATTTACCCTCAAGCACTTCACATTATGGTACCATATCATCTCACCTTGAAGAATCCTAGGGGTCCCATTCTGGCAGTGTAGGTAATGATGTGCCACAGACCCTGCAAGGACACAAAGGGAATCAGAAACATAACCTAGAGCAAACTGTCATCACACTAAATTGACTAAAATCAACTCAAATGACACCATGCATCCTCTTATGGAATCCCCATTTGAGGTTGGCCATGGAATAGTTAATGTTTACTACAGACTGGAAACTAAACCAATTACCAAACCCAGCTACATGTATTTCTTTCCTAACAGTTGCTGCAAGATGCACTTTAAACGAACAAATTTTTTCCTCTGGTGATGCTTTGAAGCACTGAATTTTTTTAAAGACAATCACAAACATGTACAGTAATTAAAATATGACTATGGGGACCCTTTCAAAGAAAAAGTGGCATTCATTATTCATGGAAATTCAGTATCTGAGGGTGTCTTTTCCCACATACCCACAAACAGTGAGGGACAACTACACCAAGACTACAATATGGGACCTGCTGGGCTGTAGTGATTAATTTTGTTAAACAACCAACTGGCTTTGACTCACCCTAAACTCTCCTGGCTTGGCGTTCATGGCGCGGGTCTTGATCACGTCCACCGGCTGAGTCATAGTGGTGGCGATGGCACCCTGAAAATAGGGCGAATCTAAATTACATTACCTATTTGCTGTGACTAGTAATTTATCCTAAAAATAAGGCACTGATAGATGGAAGCCTTTACCTGGTCATACAACAAGAAGGCTGGTCATATAGCAAGAAGGCTCTGTCAGGTGAAAACAAACTGACTATATATACGGCAGTGTCTTCATACAACACAAGATAGGTTATGTAGAACCTTCTGCTAAATCAAATTCATGCTACAATGTGACATATTTACAAGTAAAGTTGGGGGTTAGGTTCTGGGAGCCCTATATTTTTCTTTAAAAATAAATTTAAATACTTCATTACAAATATATCTGCCTTAAGACACCTGTGAGAGTATGTTTACATACGATCTCGCTGACTGGACATATCAGTGCATCCTAATCTAACCTAACTGATAAGCTTTGCCCCCAATACACCCTATAATTTTAACCACCAAGGATTGCCACGAAGGCTAACCTTGAAAGCCCACAATACTAACCAGGAAAAAATTTCTAACCTAATCACCAAGTGAAAAATCACCACTCAGCATCATGCATATTTTGCCAAGAATTACTTTTGGTGCACTGTCATTAAAAGAATGCAGTGTGAAACTGTTTTTGAAAGTATCATTAGTCATCAACAATAAAGGAAAAAAATATACTGAAATCATCAACATGGACTGATTGCAAACAACTTCTCTGATAAACACAAATGCAGTAATCCTGAATAATAAACGAGTCACCCATGCAGTATAATCTGTACTGAACTCACATATTCTTACCTAACTTCTTACATCAACCCATACTTTTCACATACCGTAAGAGACAAATTTGCTTGCTCCAAGTCAATCAGTTCATAACAAAGATCGGTCACAAAGCCCTTTTCACACTCGCTGCATTAAATATGAAAACATAAATTTTACTGCTCTCTCATCATTAACACTTTTAGTTTTATATGACTTTCCACAAAGAAACTATCTACTCGATTATATATCTGAATATTACTCTCATTGTAGTAGGTGGGCGTGCTCACCATCCACTCACTCGATGTAGCGCTGCTCTCAGGTGTCTGCCCTTTCCTCTCCTCCATTCTCCTTTCCTTCCATCCTCTTCTGTCTTTCTTTCCTTCATTCTTTCCTCTTTCTTCTGCCTGTGGGTGACTCTACACTGAGTGACAAGTCAAATGGTTTCCCGTACACCAGGAAACCATTTACTACGCAGAGTGGTAACCATATGACCAAATTTTGGAGCCTGGTGGTTTAGTGGATAATTATGGCACTCCAATCGGATTGAGCCAGTGAAGGTTTATATGCAATGGGTGGTTGGGGTTTATTGCTCACATAATGCCACTCAGGGATGAGTGAGGCTGGTCACTCTCATCTTAAATGTCAGGTCCAACTTGCCTAGCCCTGGGCTCCTACGCTCCTCATGGGGCAAAGTAGGATTGGATGATGGATGGATGGATGTTCCTCTCGTTCGCATTTAAGCTCTCACACCACACGCCACTTCATCCAACAATTTTACTATTTACTTGGGAATAAATGCTTTTCTTATGTGGACGCTCACCATCCACTCACTCGATGTAGTGCTGCTCTTGGGTACCCACCCCATCCTCTCTTCCTTCCTTCTTTCCATCCTTCCTCTTCCGTCTCTCTTTCCTTCATTCTTTCCTCTTCCTTCTGTCTATGGGTGACTCTACACTGAATGACAAGCCAAATGGTTTCCTGAACACCAGGAAACCATTTACTGAGCTGGGTGGTAACCATATAACCAAATTATGGTACCTGGTGGTTTAGTGAACATTAAGGTGCTCCAATCGGATTAAGCCGGTGCAGGTTTATATCCAAGGGATGGTTGGGGTTTACTGTTCATGTAATGCCACTCAGGGATGAGTGAGGCTGGTCACTCTCACCTTTAATGCCAGGAACAACTTGCCTAGCCCTGGGCTGCTACACTCCTCATGGCGAAACACTGGATTAGATGATGAATGATGAATGACTGTTCTTAACACTTTCAGGGTGCTTAAGTATAACTAAAGTTAGTTTGGAACCATGTGCTCAGAGTTCTCATATGAGTGAAGAAATAAATAAATAAATGCTCCTACACACAACACATCAACACAAGAACTGAGGCAGGCAGCTGTAGGTATGGGACATGGGTCATGTGGGTGAGCTCAGGTCAAGGAACTCTACCAGTGACTGACAAAAGCACAACACACGAGCTGTAAACAAACATAGGCATCTGGAAACCCAATACATTAACACACTCACTTCCTACTCAGTTTCTCCCATGCAACTGAGTTATGTTACTGAATAATTAAGGGAGAAATTAAAAGCTTGTGTTATTGTAAGATAATGTCTTCCTATTGTCTTAAATTGTGACTCTACTGTAGACAATGAAGTCACAGGACAAATAAAGGTAACTCACTGCAGCCAGAGAGCAAGTAAAATGGCATGTCAGATTGTCCTGGAAGTAAGGCGTTGATAGGAGGAAGCCCTTGATTTGGTCATAGAAGGACAGTTGTCCAATGGTCATGAGGATGGCCCTGAAGGTGGCGGTAGAGGCGCCTCGGAACAGCCTGGGCACCCCCTCCTCACGTAACACACGAATTACACCATCCGCTGCATGCCG
This sequence comes from Coenobita brevimanus, assembly GCF_032717465.1. NCBI lineage: Eukaryota > Metazoa > Arthropoda > Malacostraca > Decapoda > Coenobitidae > Coenobita > Coenobita brevimanus. The sequence goes on along the minus strand of NC_137039.1, from coordinate 28,715,399 downwards.
GTAGCTAAGAAACACCTTTACCATTATTATCATATATATCATTATCATTCTTCTTCTTATTATTATTATTATTATCATTGTTATTATTAGTGGTTGGTGGGGGTGCTCACCATCCACTCACTTGATGTAGTGCTGCTCTCAGATGCCTGCCCCTTCCTCTCTTCCTTACTTCCTCGTCTGCCTTTCTTTCCTTCAGTCTTTCCTCTTCCTACTGCATATGGGTGACTCTATACTGAGTGACAGGCCAAATGGTTTCCTGTACACCAAGAAACCATTTACTGCAATGGGTGGTAACCATATAACCAAATCATGGTGCCTGGTGGTTTAGTGGGTAATTAAGGCGCTACAATTGGACTGAGCCTATGTAGGTTTATATCCAAGGGGTGGTTGGGGTTTATTCCTCACATAGTGCCACTCAGGGATGAGTGAGGCTTGTCACTCTCATCTTAAAAGTCAGGACCAACTTGCCTAGCCCCAGGATGCTACGCTCCTTATGGGGAAATGTTGGACTGGATGATGGATGGATGGATGTTATTATTATTATTAAGTTTTCCTTACACATCATACAAATGATTTAATCAGTGTGAGGTAAATACCCTTACTTTTAAATTTGTACAGCATATTTTGTTTTTGTCCTTTTCCTATTAAGCAGTAAGTCAGAATAACATTTTATATGTCTTTGTGTTGATTTAAGCCAACAGTGACCAAATAAAGGTGAAAAAATGGGTTTGCTTTTGGCAGCTCCCTACAAGTTAAGTTTTCCCCATAAGATATTGCAATCACATGTCGAGAATTTACAACAGACTGAAGACGAGATGGAGGGACAGGGTGGAGAGATACAGTATATGAGAGAGGGTGGTGTGAGCTGGAGAGGGGGCTGCCTGATTGTGAAGGACAAGGTGACATGAAGACAATCTGTTTATGGCCACCCTTTATGGGATTAAAGCATCTGGCTATAAATAGACAAATACATATGGTAAGGATTTCTGGGTACACATTACATACTTTCGCTTCTGGTCAGCTGGGAGCTTGATGTCATTCTGCATTCGCACATTGATCATGTCGCCAGGGGTACCTACAAAGCCACCGCATGCCCCAGCAAATCCAGCCACAAGCACACGCTTGTAGAATGGCATTGGACCAGATGAGTCAGACATCATTTGCTGTTTCACTACCTGAGAAAAGCAAGTTGTTTTACTGTCAAGTTCACATGAGATAAAAAATATACTGTGATACTTATGAAACATTTGCATTCCTTATTATAAGTAATCCTATTTACATCCTTTTTCTCTAAAAATTAAGTGATAAGTACTGTATATTTAAGTACAAATGCCTATTAAGGTACCATTGCTGCCTATGTTGATTTCTGAGTCCCCTCAAAAAAAAAAAAAAAATTTACAAGAACAAGTATACTGTAGGCAGAAAGTTGATACAGAATTAATCTCTTACATATAACAAGGACTGCCTCCTGTATGTACATAATATTTCTGAAACACCACACTACAAGGTGATGGCCTCAACTTGGTAATGACTCTTGCAAAATTTCTGTTAAAAAAGTGCTATACCATAAATACAGTGACAGCACTCTTTTCAGTAATACTTAAATACCTGTACAGATGACATTTTTCAAACTGCATTACTGCTTTCATGAATCAGTTTTTCAAGACAGCAATGCAAACTACAGTACAATACTATACTTTCTTACATTTGTAAATCAATTTTCAAAACTGTAAACCAAACTATTATTCTACACACAACCAATATGACTCTTTTAAAGTTACTCCTCCCTTAACATATATATATATATATATATATATATATATATATATATATATATATATATATATATATATATATATATATATTCAAATTTAAGCACATTGACTCACTAATTATTTTGAAGTTAATATATATATATATATATATATATATATATATATATATATATATATATATATATATATATATATATATATATATATATATATATATATATATATATATATATATATATATATATATATATATATATATATATATATATATATATATATATATATATATTCAAATTTAAGCACATTGACTCACTAATTATTTTGAAGTTAATATTCTCTAATCTTTTTATTAACAAAAACAAACTTGGACTTAATAACTGTTTTCAAATTACTCCTCTATGTATGATTTTTTGGCATAATGAAAATAAAATCTGAGACTACAGTACTGTGCAAAACTGTGCAAGTCAATGTGCAATCCATTAGTATAGGTTTTGGACTAACGTGCACAGTCCTCAGTTCACATTCTAGGTGGCATGGAAAGTTTCACAGCACCACACCCTTAGCGATATACTTTCCATATTATACCTTAACATTCTCCTGCATGTTATTTACGTTGTTTTAATATCCACACAGTCTGCACCAATTATATACATGAGGATACTTAGATAATCAAGCAGAATATCACTAGGGAAGAGGTGTCTGAAACAGCATCTCTTTATAAGTGATTTACTTTGCATATTATACACTAACATTCCCTTGAACTGCATGTTATTTTTTGTTTTAATACTGATGTAGTGTAGTTTGCATCAGTAAAATACGAGAGGATACTGAAGTGTAATGTGCAAAATAAATTACTATGAGATGCAACAACAACCCAAAGCCATTTAGAATACAACCCCTAATTTCAATATGAACAACACAGACGGAATCACTTGATAACCAGACTAAGGACACCAAATCACCACAGGCATATTAAGCTTCCAACACAATACAAATCACACGTACACATAAACCCCCAATTAACAAGTACCTGTAACCTATATACATTGACCTTAACTTGGTAGAAACTTTCATCTTTTTGCAACTTATTTTCCATACCTGTATGATACAGCTTTAAAGTATATCCTTTCCACAGAACTTCTCTCTGACCAGTATCATATTCTAGCATTAAGCTACTGTTACAACTCTGCATTCAAGATCGAGAGAGAGCAATTTCTGGCCAAGCTGATGTGGTCAGAATATATGGGGAGGTGGTGGTGGAGTGGTTAGAGAAGTTTGCTGTTGTCTGAAAGTACACGAGTTTGATTTTTTTTTTTTTTTTTTTTTTTTTACAGGAGATGAACGGCAGAGGGAAAAACATACTAAATAAAAATATATATATGCTGGGGCACGGAAGAGCACGATTATTTTAATTTCATTATAACAGACTTCCTTGATCTTCCATGAACCTCACCAACATGTCATAAAAACTCACCCACTAATACCATCACACCAGTCCTGAGTGGGGCAATCCTAGAATTCTAAAATGCATCCCAACTGCTAACTGGGGGATACTGTACCTGCATCATAAGAACTTTACCATCAATCACTAGAGTCTGTTCACTTTAACTTGACAGAGTTTTCATCCTTTTATGTCTTACTTATTGCACCTCACTAGTAGAATATGGCAATACTAAAACTTTATACCCTTTACATAGCACTTCTTTGTGACTACTGTCATATTTTAGTGCTAATCTCTTCTATACTGCTTCCACAAAGCTTTTTTATCTTGAATATCATTTTCTGGTGTTAATCTCTTGTTCCAGTTCAGCATTCAAGATGGTGAGATTGCATTTTTACACCAAGTTAAAGTGGACAGAGTACAGTATAATCATTCCAAGATAAAATTCCATAACGGGGAGGAGAAAACGACCGAAGAGTTTTGTGCAGTGAGGCCAGCCAGTGTCACTAACTATGGTGAAGATGGGGAAGGTGTTGCTGCTCAGGGAATGCCATGCAACAACAAAACCATATGCAAATTGTGGGAGTGGCCCAGTTCTGTCTGGTGAAATAAACTGACTACAGAACACAGGTCTAGGAGGCAGAATGCAGAGGGTAAAAAGGTAAAGCATAATAAAAAAAAAAAACGGTAAAGCCAGGTAAGCTATAATTAGGGAAGGGTAAAGCAGAAACACCTGACTACCACTGAGGTTATGAATGCTGACCGCCTCTTCCTTCCGCTTTAGGCTGGAAAAGATAACAAATTAACCCCTGGCCGTAAATCTGCTGAACTGGGCAGTCAAGGTTATTCTGCTGACGTTTTTTCTAAATTAACTTCACCTAACTAGCCTTGTATATCTAAATTAACTCAGAAGACTGAACCTAACTTATATACCCTAACTAACTTATGTCTACCAAAACTAACCAAATAAATCTAATCTAATATACCCTACCTAATCTTCCTTAACCTAATTAACCTTGCCTACCTTAACTAACCTAAGAGATCTAACCCAAGTACTGTACTGTACTATATTCTACTAACTGAAATTAACCTAGTCTACCTAACATAACCTACCAGACCTAACCTACTATGTACCCTAACTAACCTTACTGAACTTAATCGAAGGGAGTGACTGTCTAAAACTGCAATACCCTGTACAGCTCTACTACCCCCTCACCAGTATTACCATATTCATGTACATATTAACCCTGCTCAACCTAACAAATGTATTATTTAATTTATTCCTGCTATCCTGAAGTGCTGCAGAGGGGGACAGGGTGGGAACTGTGGGGTGTTTACATGGCAGGCAGAGCAGCCAACCAGCCATATCAGTGCTGCCACATGAAGGCATACCTCTTAGGCACCATGGCCTAACAAGAATGAAAAAAATACAGCATTGGATTGAAGGGGTTAAGATTTTTTTTTTTTTTTTAGTACTTTTTTTCATTCATCAACTAACCCAGTGCCACCCCATGAGGAGCACAGGAGCCTAGGGCTAGGCAAGTTGGTACTGACAATTAAGATGAGAGTGATCAGCCTCATTCATCCCTGAGTGGCATTACATGAGCAATAAACCCCAATCACCCCTTGGATATAAACCTGCACGGGCTCAATCCAACTGGAGCGCCAAAATTACCACTAAACCACCAGGTGCCATAATTTGGTTATATGGTTACCATCCTGCATAGTAAATGGTTTCCTGGTGTACAGGAAACCATTTGGCTTGTCACTCCGTGTAGTGTCACCTGTAGACAGAAGGAAGAGGAAAGAATGAAGGAAAGAAAGAAGAGGATGGAAGGAAAGAAAGAAGGGAGGAAAGGGCAGGCACCTGAAAGCAGCACTACATCAAGTGAGTGGATGGTGAATGCCCCCACCTACCACCTTGAAAATTAACTGTAATGCATGTGGTCTAATCTCACAAAGATCCCTAACTCCATTCAGTTCAGTTGAAGGCCAAGTGTAGTCAGACTGGAGGGTGGATTTAACTGGTAACCAAGGAGACTCATTCCTATCTTATTTAAGGCTCAACAAATATCATGCAACTACGACTTAGTCATCAAGTTGTGGAACTGACCCAGTTCTGTCAGGTGAAAACAAACTGAATATAGAATCTAGTGTCCTACATAACAGTATCATTCTGCTACAGCTCAGTCAGTGGTGTTAAGACTTGTTACAGTTCACTCCTACAGCTACAAAAAGTACTGCTTAGAAATGCCATACAGAATTTTATATATATACAGTATATATATATATATATATATATATATATATATATATATATATATATATATACAACCTGCAAAGCAATGGTATTGTTTAATATACAGTTAAGGGCAAGCTCACACATCTAACAAACAGGTTCCTAGCTAATAATATGTTTGTCAGACTGTCTGTCTGGCTACTTACCTCCTACCTACCTAGCTATCTATATATCTAACCACACCCAGATGCCTTAATCCTAGAGCAGGCAGCTGCCAACAATTCACTTCCATGAAACCCTGCCCTCTAACATCAGGCTACTCTCTCTCCAGCTCAAACGACTTTCAGTCACATACCTCTCAACTTATCTCTCTGCCTTACTGTCAGTCTCCCTCGTTCGCTCCACCTCACTCATACACATCCTCTATCTATCTGCCTATCTATCTAGTGCCAGATACCTTAATCCCATAAAGGTTGGCCAAAAACAAATCACCTCCATGTTGCCCTCTCCTGTGCCTTTTCACTGCCCTTCCCCCAGTTTATAACCACCCCTTTCAAATACCTCTCTACTCCATCCTGTCATCTCACCCTCAGTCTCCCCATCCTCTCCCTCCCTCCACATCACTCACAAACACACTCCTCATTATTCTCACACTCCCCATTCTCTCCACATGGCCAAACCACTTCAATGTATTTCTGCCAAAGCTTTCTATAACATCCACATCCACACCACATCACTCCTTTTTTTCTCATTTGTCAGTCTGTCTCTACATGTAACTCCACATGCTCCTCTCATATAACTCCTTTCCGCTGCTCTCACTCTACAGTAGACTTGCGCCCTTTCAACAAGGTGCAAGCTTTGCTTTCAAAAGTTAGGGTAGGGATCACAATACAGTCCTGTCATGCAGCAACTTTTTTACTTCCATACCCACTTCCGTATTTCTTATCACCACTTTCAATGAACCAGCAACCTTTCTTCCTTGTTGTACACTTTTGAGCATTCATCTTCCAAACCATCCTTACTCATTACACTACCCAAGTACTTAAATGCACCCACATTTTCCATTTTTGCACTATCCAGCCTCACTGTGTATTCAGTGACCCTCTTAATAAATCTCTAATTCTACATTCCACAATATACTACTCCAAAATATATGTACAATCAGGGAAAAATGTTCACTCCACCCCTCATCCTTCTCATTTTTATTTGCATAAGGTGAGAGATGTTTGGTATGCTTAGCTTCACAATGATGATTTTCTTGGTATGATGCATCAGGGAGGAAATGAAGGACATGACCTAAGTGTGAAGCTGATACAGTGGAACAGTAGGCAATTTTTTGTCCCTGATTATACAGATATTGGTCATTAAAAGTTATATCACTGCAAGCCGATGAATTAAAGCATGGTTTAGCTAGCACTGCTGATTATTCACAAGACAACTGCTATGAAGCCAAGATGAATTCTTTCTGTATTTCAACCTCACCACCCACTTAACCTATTGAATCCCTGTGATACCCTTTTTAGTTTATTCTTGCTGCTACCAAGTGATTTTATTCAACTTATGAATGTCCTCTAATACTGAAAAAATTTATTAAGGCTATATCTAATTCCTCCAGTTAAAAAACACTAACCTAGAGTCAATAAAAACACCTGAAGATGGCAAGAACAAATGGAAATATATTCCAGGTCTCAAATGGTTAGTTTCTGATGATTCACGACGCCTGAGATGAATGCTTTCAGTTGTTCTATCTTACCGTCAATGAGCTAAAGGCTTGTGTTTCACTGAACACAGATTCACTCTGCCATGCTAAAAAAAGAAAATATCAAAGCCTTCTTAAAATTATAACTCCCATTAACATCATATGTGGTAGGGTATGACTTTCACTAACCTTTTGTGTGGCAAAGTTAGGACACTCAACACCTTTTCACATGGCAAATGTATGACTTGCAAACTAATGACATATATGGTAGGGTATGACCTAATTTAACCTCACATGACAAAATAAGACAGCCACTAACTTCATACATGGCAAAGAATGATACCCATTAACCCCATATATGGTAAACTCTGAGGCCCACTAACCTCATATATAGCAAAGCGTGTTGTAGAGTATGTGATCTGCCTGAGAAGTGATGCTGAAAGCCCATTATACAGTGCAAGGAAGCCCTGATTGCGTACAATATGCACCGCCATCTGTCCACCTCCCATGGTTGCTACTTGCTGTGTCTGGAGATGTACCTGCAATTAATCAAGTAATTAATCAGTCAGTCAAATGGTACCATGTGCACTGTTACCCAAGTGGCCAGGGATGTTTTTTTCTGTTATTCTTGTCAGATTCTGACAGTTTATTCAGTTTAAGACAAACATTTTGAGCTGCATGGGTCTGATATAGCCTTGATAAACCCTCTCAGTGTGAAAGGCCAAATCATCTGGTTGCTGCCTGAGAAGTGATGCTGACAGCCCACTGTACAGTGCACAGAAGTCCTGACGGCATACAGTTTACACAACCGTCTGTCCACCACCTATGGTTGCTACTTGCTGTGTCTGAGATGTACCTGAACAACACATGGTTAATAAAACAGTACGAGCAAATCCTATTTTATCCCCTAACTGATGTGTGGTCCTTGGTGAGGATACCACAGTACATCACTATACAGCGACCATGGGTACTGGAGAGGGATGCCTCCATACAGTGGCACAGCTACAGTACTTGTATTGCTGAGTAGCTCTGCAGTGCAGACACACAAATGCCATTCAACTTCTTCCCTATCCCCCCAAACATGGATGGTGGACTGCTGGTGACGTGCAACTTCAGCCACTGTCATTTCAATATGTTTGGTCTGCACAACCATATTTTCAATCTGCATGCCATCACACTGTCCTTTACATAGAAACTGACACCATTTACACACACGCACACACACACACACACACACACACACACACACACACACACAGTGGAGAAACATGACTAGTGGAGTTCCCCAGTACTCTGTCTTAGTCCCAGTAATGTTTTTGATATATGTAAATGATTTGCCAGAGAATTTGAATAGTAACATGAATATGTTCGTGGACGATGCTAAAATCATGAAACATATTAAATGTACTCATAGTTGTAAAAAACTGCAAGGGGACTTGGACAAACTCCACAGCTGGAGCCAGACTTGGAAAATGGATTTCAATGCCAAGAAGTGTCATGTATTAGAAATGGGAATGAGTGAAAAAAGGCTGCACTGGATATACAAAATGGACAATGAGATAATTAGTAAAAGAAAAGACGAGAAAGACTTGGGAGTGATTATTCAGGATCACATGTCACCACAAAAGCACACAAACAAAATCAGTGGAGAAACTTATGGATTACTGACCAACAGGAGAGTGGCTTTTAATTATATGAATGAGGAAATGCTGAGGGAGTTGATAGCAACCATGATAAGACCAAAACCAGAGTATGTGGCTGTGGTATGGTCACCTCATTTGAAGATGCATACTGATAAAATAGAGAGGGTTCAACAGATGGCAATGAGGATGATACCATGCTTAGGGGAACTCGCCTACGAGGAAAGATTGGAAAAACTGAAGTTACCAACACTGTGCGAGAGAAGGGAAAGAGGTGACTTGATCACGATATATAGAAATGTAAGAGAATTGGAAAGGGTGGATAGAGGGCATCTTTTTGTGTTGGACGATAGAACAAGGGGTCATGACTTCAAGTTGAGGAAAAGTAGATGTCTTAATGATCTTAAAAGGTTCAGTTTCCCAAACACAAGCATAAGTACTTGGAATGACTTAGACAAAGAGGTGATGCAAGCAAAAAAACATTCACATGCCTAAAGCTAGACTAGCTAAATGTAGATATGGAGAAAAAGAAATACGAGCTTAGCTCAATTCCTGTATACTACAATAGGTAAATACAAATAAGTAAAATACACACACACACAAAATGCCAAAGTGTGAGATGACAGTGCTTCCAATCTCTTTAAAGCTAGAGACATATATTGCTATTGCCAGAATTATGAAAATGGGGAATTCTGTGCCTTTCAGTGCTAGTAATGGCTGGTTTGCTAAGTTATGTGCACATCACCAAGTAACATAATATTGCACATGCATGAAATAACAATACAGTAGCTACATCTCTCAGAGTCATTTTATTATGTCTAATGATCATTACTACAGTAAAAGTCCAATTCTTTGGCATCCAATTCCCCGGCAAATCTGACATTTCGGCAGTTTTGAGAAATAGTCCCATTTACGAAAATCTCTGATCGTTCGGCAGATTTCTTATTTTTTTCGTCCCCTCTACTGCTGGGGACTTCTTCTAGCAGTAGCAGACTCCAATCAACCCGTTCTATTGTACATATGTAAATAAGGAACCTACTACAAGTTTAGGTAAGTGCATGTGAACTTGTAGGCCTACTGTACCATTACATTTATATACAGTAAGTTCACTAATTTCTTTATTTTTCATATTCATGTATAGTACTGTATTCATTACAGTATTGTACAGTATCAAACACTATACAGTACTCTCTCCAAACACATTTGTAATGATATGAGTAATGATGATAGTGTTCACCGAAACATATAAGGTACTGAGTGGGTAGGGTTTTTGATAATTCGGCAATTTTGATTTTTCGGCACTTGCCTGATCCCACAGATGCCGAAAAATCGGACTTCTACTGTATGTCTTTAAGCAAAGGACTGTATATCATTCATAAATGTGAAGGAAAAAAAGATATAACAGAATGACATAGACTGACACACACACAGATAGACATATAGAAAGACAGACATATACAGATGCCTGTACTATAGATATACAGATAAAATAATAAATAGATGAATGGATGGATGGGCTTGATGTATATTGTACTGTATTGGTATAAAGTATATACTGTATTCATACACATAACCACAGTACATACATAAACACAGACTGACAGGCAGAGAGATATGAGTACAGACTGACAAAGAGACAGAAATTGTTACTTTAAGAAGATCCAAGGGGTGGGTGAAGCACGCAGCACCACAAGATGCAAGGCCACCAAAGTACCATTTTGCCTGCCGTTGTTGAGCCATCTTGTTTCCCACGCTTAAAAAGAAAAAGATGATCATCATGATCACTGCTGCTGCTGTTGCTATCATTGTCAGTTTTAGCATTATCATCACCATCACTGCCACTGTCATCACCATCATCATCATCATTGTCATAGTTGTCACTGTTACAGTATCTCCATCATCAATATTACCTGTTGCCATACTGTACTCAAGCCACTGCAAAGTAATTTCATCATCATCATCGTCATCATCATCATCATCATCACTGCCTCTGACTGGTGGGGGTTAACAATGAGATTAAAACCTCCACTGCTGAGATAATGCCACATCTTTTCATAACCACAAGGAGATAAGATAATGGCCAGTTCTCACATCCGTTTAGGTTAGTAAACTCTCATTCTCAGTATTATACTTAGCAAGTTACACTTTCAAGTTTTCTGACATGTTCCTGTATTTAGCTTTTATCATTTAAGGTGCTGGAGAGGGATGCTTTCACATAGTGGCATGGATATAACAAGGGTGTTCAAGAATCTGGTTATGCAAAAGTCCCTCACCTTCCTGCTTATTCCCTGAAAGGAGGATGGTGGACTGCAGAAGGGCAACTTCAGCCTGCAGTCCACTGGGTTCACATTCACATAAGCCAGGGACCAGAACAACAAAACCATTTTCTAATTAACACAAAACAGACTACCAGAGTACTAAGATAAAGAGGAATGAATGCCAGTATACAGCATAGTCCAAGATGGTCAACTCTGGAATCAGGCATCAGGAGACATGGACAATATATTTTTATTCTAATTTGGCCTAAATTTCATCATTCTGAATGCTGAGTTTTAACAAGAGATTAACACTATAAATACAGAGCTAGTCACAAAGTGCAATGAAAAGGATCCAGACTTACTGTATTAACTTCAAACACTGAGCTGTGACTGTGAGAATATGTTGCTAAGGACAAAAATTAGAGGAAGGTGAAAAAACTATAGCAGGGCAGGGAAGGGCATGAGGGTGTAACCTTGGTGATGCCCTTGTCATTATTTGCACACACCCAAACAATCCCATATCTCACTCTTAATTTGGAAATATTCATCTTAGTTCACTCTTACCAAACCCTTTTCTAGGAAATATTCATAGATCACTCTTAGCTCAGTAATACAGTACCAACCTCTTAGCCTAGCTCTATTAACTTCGGTGAAGCCCTTGTCATTTGAGTATATACAACCATCTCCTACATCCTTTGCTAAAAAATATTACTTATCTCTTTAAAGACACGCTTATTATTAAGGAATGGTATGACATGGATTTAATATAAAGGTACAATATCTATACATAATAACCACTAGGAGTTTAAAATGCTGCAATTACACATACACCGATTTCCTGTCATCTGGCAATGTTACAATGGAGGTTTGTTAACGTTAAAAAAGAAATTTATTACGTAATGTTATGACATAGACTTAAAAATACCTATACTGAATTACACACTTCACAAAGTGTCATATATACACTTTCATAAGGCCACTCAACTCTAAGGGATCTTGTAAAACCTTAAAATTAAAATGAAGAGCATAATACTGTACATAGGCCTATCTTTTGAAGGTAAAAAAAAAAAAGTGATACATTCGTTTGCCTCAGACGCGTAATGTCCTCTAATTCCTCATTAAAATATTACATATTACATCACATGGTTATCCACTTAACTTTTTGTCTTCATTACACTGCAACATTATACAAAAAAAAAAAAAAAAAAAAAATCTGTACGACGCGTCACAGCTAAGTCCTCTGGTTTTGCCTTAACAGCAACTTGTGTATTTGACCACGAGGCACTTACCCACTTAAATTAACTTTTTTCTTCACTAACACACTACAGCTGCTAGTTAACCGGCTAGAGGAGGCAGAAAAGAGGCTGAGCTTATCTCCCACTCCCTATCTTTCCACTACTGCAGCAAAAATAAGACAAAATAATCATTAACTGGCAACCTGTAAGATCGCCTTGGCAACATTCCAAGTTAAACGAAGAATTTTGGAATAAATACACAGGTCACACCGTTTTAAAACCACTGTTATTTGGATATACTTCCAGTTTTAATCTACTCCTTCAGCCAGCAATTAATAGTGTTAAGCATATGATCATACTCGGAGCGTTAGTCGTTATTCCCACTGTGGCGACTAGTACTGTGTTTACAGGATGTGATGTGAATAGAAAATAGGACCAAACATTGTGAGAGAGGGAGAGAAACAGAGACATTAGGGGGGAGGGGGGGGAAGGATGCTTAGCCAATGGGAGAACCTCACTGTTCCCACACCTCTACCTGAGCCAATCCCAATGAAAGATCGTTCTCCCCGTCGATGGTTCTCCCCTGCGAGAGACACTAGGAAAAAACACGAACAAAAAATATTGTAGAACCCTTGGGTTTAACAATAAATCAACAAATAAAAAGTTTTGGGTTCACAGGATGGTAAAACAGAAAAGCACTATTTCAACTGACAGGCCAGGGAATGTTGACGATGCTCGTTCTCCCCGACAAACGCAGTTGTAGTAATGGTAGTAGTAGTAAAACAGTTACGGAGACTTAAGTAAAGAGAAAAATAAAGAGAAAATTACAATAGTATGACAACAAAACAGGGCAAAATGCCATGGCACGAAACAAGAGAGTATATGAAATTCTCAATGCAATGGTAACGCTCCCTGACCTTCCGCTCAACTGAACTGTTACGTTGGTTTACCATAATAAACTGTCTTACGTAATAGTTATAAAGGGGTGTACTCAGCATTTAGGTTGCGTATGGGAAGACTGCTGAATTTTCATTAAGGGTAAGGGTGACAAGGGGAGGGGGATGCAGGGTGTGGTGAGAGTGAGACAGGGTATGGATGAGGCAAGGGTAAGGATGAGATAAGGGTAAGGGTGAGGATAGCAGGAGTGAGGGAGAGCCAGGGTGAGGCAGAGCAGGAGTAAGGGAGAGCCAGGGTGAGGAGAGCAAGAGTGAGGGAGAGCCAGGGTGAGGAGAGCAAGAGTGAGGGAGAGCCAGGGTGAGGAGAGCAGGAGTGAGGGAGAGCCAGGATGAGGCAGAACAGGAGTGAGGGAGAGCCAGGGTGAGGCAGAGCAGGAATGAGGCAGAGCAGGAGTAAGGGAAAGCCAGAGTGAGGGAAAGCCAGGGTGAGGGTGAGGCAGAGCAGGAGTGAGGGAGAGTCAGGGTAAGACAGAGTGAGGGTGAGTTAGGCATGAAGCAGGAGTGGGGGTGAGGGTAAGGTAGGGTCAGGGACTCAGGGTGAGGCAGCAGAGTGAGAGTGAAAGGGTGAGAGTGAGGCTGGGTTAGACAGGGCGAGTGCGGCAGGTTGAGACAAGGTAAGTGCGGAGGGTTGAGGCAGGGTGAGTGCGGCAGGTTGAGACAGTGAGGCTGGGTTAGGGTGAGAGTGAGGCAGGGGTCATCGTTATCAGTAAAAAATTCCGCACTGCAGTTCCTTTCCATTTCGCCATTTATCTGTTTCTCGATGTATCTTGATGTCTACATTTCGAAACACGTCTTCCTTAGCGATTTATTTTTTTAATATTACTCCTTAACATTCTCTTACACGTCATTATATACAGTAGGCCTATATATTTTTTATCATCGCCTTACTTAGCATCAATAACATGCAGGAGGATACTGAGGTGTAATATGCAGAATAAGTCGTTAACGAAGAGATGTTACGAACGTAGTTATATATCTCAACCACTGTCTATCAATCGCTCTCCGTACACTTGTAAGAGAACCATTCCCTCGACTGAAGTTTTAATGAATTTGAGAGAGAGAGAGAGAGAGAGAGAGAGAGAGAGAGAGCGGGGAGGGAGGGAAGGAGATGCAATATAAGAAGTTACCCATAACACTAGTTAGTTTGTCCATAATCCTTTTCCGCTTCGTTGATGGCCAAGTATATTCATATTGGAGGATAAACTTGATCTAACCAAGGAGACTCATTTCCTGCTTCATAACTAAGGCTCATCGAATTTCATGCAACCACGACCTAGTATTCAATTTATGGAAGTGGCCCAGTTTCATTAGGGGAAAATATACAGACTGCAGTGATTAGAACTGACGTATTCTCATTTTCGTGTTCACCTTCGCTGGGCAACGCTCGTGCTAACGGAACCCACACGTCGACCTCTAAGTTGCACTGTAAAAAAAAAAAAAAAAAAAAAAGTCGTTATGGTCTGTAGCCGACCCTGCCACATAAACACGTTCACCTGCTCGCTATTAGAATGATTTATGGAAGTCGGAGGTGAACAGTAAGGTATAATAGGCAAAACAAGTTGCCCAGAAAAAGGCGTTAGGGAGCTTCCTTAACCGACGGGAATACGGATTTTAACACTAAAAAAAAAAAAAAAAAAAAAAAAAAAAAAAAAAAAGGCCCAGTTCCGTCAGATGAAAACAAACTGCCTATAGCAAGAATAAACAAATAAAAAACGCGACCGCACTGAAAGGGGGATGTAATTAAGAGGACAAAGGGTCATTCTCGTTCATTTTGTTTTCGTAACACCTCTTCCTTAGCGATTTATTCATGCCTCTTAAACCTCCTTGTATCTTTTTATGCTATTGATTCAAACTATGCCATTATTGTTAAGATATAAATAACATACACGAGGATATTAAGGCGCAATAAGCAAAATTAATCACCAAGAAAGAAATGATACGAAATCTCTCAAAAGCAATGTGGGTGAGGAGGGTGGACTGAGATTGGTGAGGTGAAAGGTGGAGTGGAGATGAATATATGGGGTGAGGTGAGCAGAGGAGTGAACAGGGTGGAGATGGGTTGGGGTGGACTAGGGTGAGTTAGAAGGATGGGATGATAAGAGTGGGGAAAGGGTTAGAAGGATATGAGGTACAGGGAGAGGGGGTGAGTAGAATGTAGATGGGATGAGTTGGGAGGGATGGTGAAGTGAGGAGGTTGGAGAGTGGTCAGGAAGAGAAGATAGTAAAAGAGGGGTGAAAACAGGGTTACGATGAGATGGGGTGAGGTATGATGAGACAGGAGAAATGTGTGAGTGGGGTGAAAACGATGATGTAGAGGGGTACGTAGGATGGAGATGGGATGAGCTGGGGTACGTGGTGGGATGAAGTCCGGAGGGTAGGGGTGACAAGAGTGGGGTAGAAGGTGTGGAAGAGGTTTGGTTTGTCGAGAAGTGGGTGAGGTGGTGGCTGGGTGAGGTAGACTGCAGAGAGTAATACAGTATTGATCCAGCATTTGTAACATGATTACAATTCATTCCAAGAAGTTTGCTAGACTTTAAAGATGTTTTAGTGGATTTCAAAAGTTATTGCTCACCCTCTCTTATTTAATCGTAATGTTTATGTTCACAAATGGACACCAGAGTTCCTTTACCTTAACCTGGCTCAGATTTTCGCCCTAATGAAGCTCGTTTCACGTAGCTCAGTGACAAAAATTATAAAAAAAAATACATTACTGCTGCTCTACGTCCTTGCCATAGCACTTCGTAACTAGCAAAAAGTATATTGTAGGCTATAGTATTGAGGTTATCGATTAGTCCTGCATGTGGGTGCCTCATCTACGCCTGTCATCATAATGTGTGTGTGTGTGTGTGTGTGTGTGTGTGTGTGTGTGTATGTGTGTGTGTGTGTGTGCGTGCGTGCGTGCGTGCGTGCGTGCGTGCGTGCGCGCTCGCGCTCGGAGATGAGCACCGCGGCTAAGCACCTCATCGATGTGTCTACCCCAACCTTTACTCGTATATTTGCTTACCTTTAAAACGTATTACCCAACCGTGATTTAAATATTTTAATTACACTGGAATACATCACCTAACTGACATATACTTAAAAGTTTAAAACAGATATAACTTCCTAAATTCATAATCCCTTCAGTACAATGACGTTTATTTTATTCTTGCCATCTCCAATTTCATTCAGCTTAGGGACTATTGTACGTCCACTTTAACTTTGCGGGATTTGCGTCCATTTGCACCGTATTTCCCGTAGCTCAAATGTACAGTAAGACAATGCTAAGGTTTTACATCTATTTCATAACACTTCTTTGTGACTAGCACCATATTCTTGTGTTATCTTAGCGTTTATTTCGCTGCAACTCATTATTCAGAACAGAGCGATGGCAAATTTAAGCCAAGTTAGAATGCAAAAGAGAATAAAATCGCAACTTAAATAAAAATAAATCATCGTTCTGAAGGGGCTTCTTAAGAGATTACTGTCATCATTAAAGGTCCAAGATGCCATAGACAAAAATTACCAACCTTAATAACAGCTATACATTTTTTGGTGATGAAATACTTCTACATTTTTTCAGACTTGTTTGACCTGAAAAGCGTAATGCAGTCATCAGTAATTCATATACAGTGTAGGGTCATCGGGTCTGGAATAACGTGTTGCGGGGAAGGCTCAGTTTGCAGGGGAGAGCAGCACAAACAGTCTGCTGTCTGATGACATTGCTAATCGACCATATAATCAAAGAATGAAAAATGAATGAAAATGCATAGAGAAGTAAAGAATGATGCAGGGTTGGTAGTGGTAATGCTGACCGAGCCGTCTCCACAACACGCAAGTGAAGCACAATACATGGACCATTCTGGGCATGGGAGGAACAGTTAATTTATTGTAAGAACAGTGGTTTTGGAGAAAGAACCATCACATCCTCACTGTCAGACATTACAATTGCGTCCACATCGGGGCTTGATGCTACAGCCATGGACGCATTGGCGCCACTCGGGGAGGAAATTGGCAGGACGCGAACACGGGAGGAACTGTGAACTTGAATAGGACTGTGGGAGGGAGAATGGGAGTGAGTTGGAGAATGCGAGTGGGAGAATTTTGCGGGATGGAGAATAGGAGTCCGAGGCACCATAAGAGGTAGAATCAGAGTAAGAGGGACTATGGGAGGATGAAGAATGGGGGTGAATGTAACTGCGATGGGGAGAATGTCCGATACGGTCTGAGGAAGTGAGGGCGTTGACAGGACTGCGGGAGCGAGAATTAGTCTTATCATGAGAGAGATTTTTCGAAGATGTATCACTGACGACGGTGTTATCAGAGCAACAGGAATGATGTGTGCACGTACTGTTAAGGGTGGTGGTGTGATATTTACGTGTTATGGGGACTTGTAGAGGATATGCACATCTTAAGGAAGCTCGTAGAGGTTTTAGACATCCTGTTAAGGGGGACTGTGGAGGGTCTGCACGTGCCAAAAGAGGAACAGTTATGGGACTTGCACATTATGTTATGAGGACAGTGGGATTTTCACGTGCCATTACTGATGTGGGACTCGGAGGTGTTATTATTCGAACAGTTTTTGAGATTACTGTCGCTTCTCATTCTCCGGGTTCCTACTCTGCATTCTGCCACATTAGAGGGGCCATCCAGAACAATGCGAGGCAAGAAGAAGTCTGTGCTAAAAAATGGAGGTTGGGCTGAAAGTTTTTCTAGACGAGAGACGTGATTCACCAAAGGCACTAGATTTCTAAGTTTCGACAGGCACTAGAAATGTCAGAGCTTTTTTTATATGTGTGACAAGTGTCAGCTGGGCTTCTTCGAAATGTACTGCAGGGATCATGGGTGTTTTGGCATGCACTGGAGGAATCATTGTTATTTTCATGTGCTCGAGGGGAATCAGATATGTTTTGAAATGTGCGAGTGCATGGAACTGGGGATGTTTTGATGTAAACAATTGGAATCAAGGATGTTTTGATATCTTTGGGTGAAATCTGGGCTACTTCGATGTGTTTGTGAAGAATCAGGGCTGCTCTGACGTGTATGGGAACAGCTGTTACTATTTTGATGTGTTCAGGGAGAATCATCTCGCTTTCGACATGAGCAAGAAGGATCAATACTGTTTTGATCCTTGCACAAGTGATGGCTGTCGTTTTGATATGCACGAGAAGAATAAGCAATGTTCTGATGTGTGCAAGAATGAGGGCTGTGATTTCGATGTCTGCGAGAAAAGTCAGTGTTGTTCTGATATGTGCGAGAAGAATCAGGGCTGTGATTTCTGTGTCTGCGAGAGGAACCTGGGCTGTTTCGTCGCAGCTTACTGGGAGTCCTACGCCCACTTGACATATTCAGTTTAAACAATCTTGACTTAATGGAAAGCATGAATGACGGTCTAGATCTATGGCTACTCCTTCTATCCTTCCTCCCCAAGTGGCTTTTACCGAAATCGTCCGTTCTGCCGTCCCTATAACCGCGTGTGGAGTCGCCATAAGAGTGAATGGCAGAGCGTTTGAGTTTTCCTTCAACAACTTGGTGATGTCTCTCGGGTTTCGTTTGGTGGTGGTCTCTGGCAGGAGGTATTAGAGTCATATCTAGACCCTCACCAAAGTAATACCTCGTGAGATGGTCTGGACTGCCCGAGCTGGTCTGTGGGGTCTTGGGTTTAAGTCTCGCAGGTCTAATGGGGTTCTTAGTGTTGGCCATATCAGTGTGTGAGGCTGTGATGTGTGAGGTGGTAGCTGAGGACTTGACTATGTTATGTGAGACACTGGATATGTCATGTGAGTTCTTAGGTATGGTATGTGAGGTTCTGAACATGTTACGTGTGGTTCTGGGTGTTGTATATGTGGTTTTGGGTGCGGTATGTGTGGTCTGGGGTGTAGTATGTGTGGTCTGGGGTTTGCTATGTGTGGTCTCTGCGTGTCTATGTCTCACCGCCTTCCCATTCTTGGCCTCATCAGAAGTGTCATTATTCACACTCTCCTCACATGATCCCTGAGTTTCACCGGATGTTTCTCTCGTGGCTCCTCTGTTATTTCGTGGTGGTTTCTGTAGTGGAATATTCCAAGTGCCCCTTCCCATTTCTGATCCACACATATTGCAGTTTACATCTTTAGTTTCATGCTGATTTGTGCAAGTTGTATGATCGCTGTAGGGAATATTCCTTACCTCACAATCAGGCCTGCTCTGAGTGTCTAATGCACTGAACGAATCAGGGTTGGTATACAGATTACTGACATAATCCTCAACTTCCTCATAAGTGTGCTCCTGACTCACTCTCCTGTACTCACTGGACCAGTGTTCTTGCACAGCGTTCCCCTCTCTCCTGAAATCACATGGTTCACTGGAAGGTCTGATTGGAACACTTTGGTCCATCTCGTCCTGAAGTGCGTAATGTTGACGCCTCGAAACTCCACACTCCTCTCTCACACGTTTCTCCTTGTCCTCCCACTGTCTCCTACTTTCCTCCTCCTCCTCCTCCCCCTCCTCTCCACGAAAAGGACAGTCTGTAAGGTTGCTGGTGACCGCAGACATGGCAGGCGTGACCAAGGTTGGGGTGAGGTGAGGACGATGCGAGGCAGAGGTCAGTTCCTGTTTTCTGCGTGAGAGTGGTGGTGGTGGGGTTGGCTGATCCTCACTCATATCTGACAGACGTTGAGGAAAATTAGCCTTTTGAACCCCAGTAATGTCCCTCTGTATTTATGATTTCCGCTGTCAGACAATTTTCTTCAAGTAATGGTAAAGCTTCTTGTACTGATGGGATCTATTAAGGATGTATCTAACTAACTCCATTTCAGAATCTATCCTAAACTTAATAAAACTGTCAGATGGCAAAACTATACAGAATATAATATCCTAGGGCCCAATGGTTAACATCTTCAGTTTGAAAGGTCTTTCTTAAGCCGGGTAAAAATCATCGGATGATGCCACATGGAATATACATTAGGTCTAGGAATGAAATGTGATATGCTGGTAAGAGTTTTAACTCACAGGTGTTTTTCATGCTGAGTAAAACATGACTAATTCACATTAAAATTTTTGTATCGTCAGTACACAGCAGGAAAAATATTTATTAGAGTAGTAGTTCTTTAGGTCTATAATGTGGTCATTTTGTAGAGCAGAAATACATGCGCTAGTAACATAAGTTCACCAGAATACGAGTCAAGGATCACGGGGAGGGCAGCCAGCGTTAACAGTGTACCCTGCATCAATTTATTCATTTCCATCTCCCACTGTGACACCCACGCCCACACTATCGCAACACACAAAATGCCGCCATGGGAGTTTTGCGTGGAGCGTTACTTATCGATCATCCTGCAGAAATAGTTGCTTTACCTTAACTTGAGCCATATTTTCGTCCTGCAGCTTATTCTCCATATAGCCCAGGGACAGAAAAAAAACACTTCTTCGTGACTAGTACCATATTCTAGTGTAAAAATGTTAATATAACTCAACATTCAAGATGGAACGATGACAATTTTAGGTCCAAGTTAGAATAAAATTGATATAAGACTTACCCTTGGGTCCATAGACAAAGGCGGTGTGGCAGCGGAGTAGAGGAGACGGCAGGTCACAGCGGAAGAGGTGACAGAAGCGAGACTCGAAGCTGTTGATTGCCATCTTCTCTGTGGAGAAACGAAATAAATAAATACAACACATGATTCATCCCCTGGTGTAATTATAATTTTTCTTAAACATGGAGAGTTTAGGAGTAGATGCTGGTGTTGCCATAAGATTGAAGCCTAACTATAGCCATAGTCTTTATTCTCCGAAAGGAAACTAGTCACAAGTAGAGTCAAAGCTGAGACTCAAGCTGGTACAAATCTTATTATATATCTCAGAGCTCTTTTTCCCCAACAGTTTTCAGCGACTGCCGAGAAGTACAGCAGCTGGTTTTGGCATTTGGTTTAACTTTCAGTTCATAGAAAACAACTGCTGTGCCACAGCCAACCTAGAAATGGGTTTTTAAGAGGAAGCAAGGATTTTTTTTTTTTTTTTTTCGTATGCTACTGGCTCCCTTCAACCTCTGTCTCTTCGCCGTACTGTTGTATCTTTATCTCTTTCTATCGCTACTTCAGTGGTCACTGCTCCTCTGAATTGTCTGCCTGCATCCCTACTCCTCTACGACGGGCGCGTACCACCGGTCTCGTAACAAACCCTCATCCCTTTCTTGTTCAACTCTCTGATGCAAGAGTTAACCGTTACTCCCAGTCCTTCATGTATACAACAGGTCAGTTCTGGAACTGTTTTCGTCCGTCTGTAATTCCTACTGTCTATGACCTATAGTCTTTTGAAAGCAGTGTCCAGGCATCTCGAAATGAACGGATCTTGAATTTGGCTCTGTTTTTTTTTTTTTTTTTTTTTTTTTTTTTTTTTTTTTTGGGGGGGGGGGGGAGGAACGGTTTGCGGGCTCCTGGTCTTGGTTCTTTATTCCTTGCATAAAAAAATGCAACTAGCACTGCCCCATCAGCATACAACAAATTTGAGATATATTTTCCGTCCATCACCATTCATTACCAACGCCATCCCTCTCTTCATTACTCGTGTTTCTGCTTCTCCCATCACCCCACCCATATACATATTGAACAATCATGGGGACATCACACAACCTTGTTGCATGTCCACACTGATCGTGAACCAATCATTTACAGTAGATGCCCATTTACCCTTACACATGCCTCACTACCATCATAAAACCTCTTGACAGCACCTTGCAGCTTACCACCTACTGTACACCTTACATGAGCAAAACCTTCCACAATCCTTCTGTCTACTTTCTCGTATGTTTTTTCCAGATCCATAAATGCCATAAACATCTTATAGTCCTTCTCACACGCCTTCTTCACTAACTGTCTTACTGCAAATATTTGATCCACACATCCTCTGCCACTACTAAAACCACCCGTTCATTCCTCATGCACTAGGAGTTCTGATCTCTCTCTTACTTTATCTATAATAATTCTTCCACATACCTTCCCGACAACACTCAATAGACTTATGCCACGATAAATCTTGCACTCACTTCGCTCACCTTTATTTTTGCACAGGGGTACAAAAATTGCCTTTTTCCACTCTACAGGCTGTTTCACTCATCCATGCCTTCTTACACATCTCCAACAAGCACTTCATTCCGCTCTCTCCACAACACTTAATCATCTCTGCATACCCTTCATCAACCCCAGCAGCTTTCCCATTTTTCAGCCGCTTCATAGCATTCTTTACCTCTGCGAGTGTCATGTTTCTTGGTACAGCATTTTTTCGCTCCTGAGAACGAGAGAGGGGGGGATGGAAAGGAAGAAATGGAAAAAGATTGAGGGAAGGAGAGAGGAGATCGGGAGGGAGAGAGGAAGGAGAAGAGAGAGTGAAGAAAGAGGTAGGTATAGAGGGAAGATGAGGGGAAGGGAGGGAGGGAAGGAGAGGAAAGGAAAGGAAAGGAAAGGGGAGGGAGGGAGGGAGGGAGGAGGGAGGAGAATGAAAAGAGTGAGGAAGTAATGGCAGATAGACAGATAGATGGATACAGTTTATCTATCTGTATATACAGAGAGAGAGAGAGAGAGAGAGAGAGAGAGAGAGAGAGGGAGGGAGGGAGGGGGGGGAGAGGATGAGGGAGAGAAGAAGAGGAAAGAAAGAGAGAGGGGGAGAGAAACTATCACATTAACGAATGAAGAAAATATGTGAATGGATGAAGGAAAGAAGCTTGGGGTGGTAATGGTGGTTATAGGGATGATGGTAGTTGTGGTAGGGATAATGGCTGAGGATTGTAGTGGTGGTGGTTGGTCAGGAAGCGTGTGAACTGAGTGTGAAAGAGAGGAGATTCACCTTTTTTTCTCTCTCTCTAGCATTACTTACGTCACAATAATAAATAAGCTATATCATTATTACTAACAAAGCATACAAATCCTCATCATCATCACACTGCCCTTTCCCATGGGTCTGGCAACAAACAGCTCACTGTCCGTTTTACTCATGCTACCGCAATACTAGTTTGGTCGGCTGAAGGAGATTCTGGTGGTTAAAAGGCTCAGAACTGTTTTATTTGACCTTTGGAACCTCATATTTTCCCTATTTAAACAAAGGTTTCGATTTAGCCCGAATAATATACACATGCATTCAAGGCGGCAAGTGTTATGTTCTTACCTTTCATTAACTATTTACTACTAACTATCTATCTATCTATCTATTGCCAGACGCCATAATCCCTTACGGGGTGGCCATTTGACTCTGAGTTATCTGTTTTACAGGAAGGGGCACTAACCCTCCACCAACCCAATTGACACGTAGGGAGCACGTGTGGTTAGGTTATATGGTTACCACCCAGAGTAGGAAACCATTTGGCTTGTCACTCAATGTAAAGCCACCTGTAACGGAAAGAAAAACAATAAGTAGTGACAGGAAAGATGGGAGAAATAGGAAGAGAGGAGGGCAGGCACAGAAAAAGAATTATAAAGACTAAGGAAGAAGTAGGCAGCACTACATCAAGTGAGTGGATGATGGTCGCCACCACCTACCACATTTACTACTAACACATCACAATATTCATCATACTTTGTGTTCGCTATTAACCACAGAATGACTTGCCACGCTGCCATTAATCCACCTTATCACCATTAACTTGAAATATTCACTGCTAAAACTCGCCACACTAATCACCAAAACATTGGTGACCAACCTGTCACAATGTAACATGGTTAAAATACTCATCGCACTACATACCAGTACTCACTGTATTCACCAAATGCATCACTGATCATTACTTGACTCACTACAATAACCATACTCACCCTATTTACCTTTCACTTCATTGAACAGCTCACCACATCGATCACTAGTTCCTCACCATATTCAGGACTCGCCGCTCCACTGTCGATAGAAAGACTGTCTGAGAGGCTGACTACTTGCTGACTCTGACTCACTGATTCAACTGACTACGCTCCGTTGACGCTCTTCTGTCTCATCCTCACCCTCTATTTCTGTCACTGACTGCTCGACCGCCCCTTTCCGCCCCTTTCTCGTCTTCCGTTACTGTGGATGCAGTTAGGCATTTTATTCTAACCCCAAAAGATTTTATCCAACTGACTGAGAATTAGTTTACCGTTTCACTGACGGTGACAATATCTCGGCAAATCCTCCAAACGATGTAGTCAATAATAAAGATTGGAATTTCGTTTCATTAGTCCTAAATCTTAAAAGTATTAACCCATGAATACTGCTAGTTTGTTTAGCAAGATCTATTGTCATGTTTCGAGTGCAATTGATCGTAACAAGTATAGAGCATCTACTTTTAGGCTAACTGAAAGACATTCCCCTCCTCCCACCTCCCATGCGTTCTTGCAGTCTTTTGTGATCTCCCATACATTACATTACTGTTCACCCCCTAATTAACTCCTTCACCAAGAGTACATATTGGTATAGTTATAACCTGACATCATCCACACCAAACTCACCATTAACTCGTTGGCTGTTGGTGTTTTAGTGGTTTGTACCCCCTCCCCCAATACTCCACAACCACCATACTGCTCACCCACATCATTATCACACCCTACGTATGTAAACATCTTTCCTCTCCACTCTCTCTTCCTCCTGTTCTCTCTTGATAACCCCTTTACTGCACCTTTGGCTTCTGATAACCCTTTTCTTTTCTACTGATGACCTCTTACTCTCCCATTCTCCTCTCTAGACCCATTCCTCTCTTCCCTACAACAGTCCGACACACATATGTCTCTCTTTGACCTACATCACCCCATCCCCTTACCACTATTTTGACTACATAGGTGGTCTAGTGGTTAGAATGCAAATGATCCAGTCATGAGTGATTCTCCAAGATATGTTTGAAGGTTTTTTGATCATTCATTGCCACCAGTGGAACTAAGCTGGTCATCTACCCTTAAATGCACTGGACCATGGTAGCTTGGCCTTGGTCCATAGATTTTGTAGATGATGTGGGTTTAGCTGTTAGTGTCTTAACACTGGATAGCACATCTGGCTTGCAACTGGGGGAATCTTGAGTTCAGTTCTTCGGCTGATCAGTCTGGTAGATTCAGTTTGTTTCCCTTTTCCCTGTTTACTCAGCATCACCCATGGGGGCCTGGTTGTGTTTCTAGAGGAAAATTGAAACATTGCATGACAAAATGAGTGCCTTAACGATGCCTGTGTAACTGTCCATTAATAATATACTGTATTATCCTTCTTACAGTACTGCTCATATTACAGTATTGTGGTTGTTCGTGTTCCTTCATACAGTGAGGTCTCTACGTAATGTTGTATTTTTATGCTGAGCTCTTTCCACCATAAACGTATTACTGCATATGAAACAAAATGCAGTTTGGTTTATGAAATACGAGAGGTACCAAGGGGAGACCACAGAAAGGCGCGACACGAGACCAAGCAAGTGGATCTCTGAGCACGTGGCATAACACAGGTGGCTGCGGTGGTTCCAGATCCAGTCAGGAGAGAGCGCAACTAGGAACGAAAAGGGAAAATTTGACAATATGACAGCCAAACCACACGTACAATTACCAAAATTTGACCCTGAACAGTGCGATATGGACACATACCTGTATTTGATTAAACCACTATTGGATATTGGATATGAACACAACAAAAAGCTGTAACACTACCCTACCTGGGAAAGGCAGTCTCGCTTATCACCACGATCATCTCCGAGCTGACATGGTCACAGTTTACACGAATTGTGACACAAGCAGTCGCACCATCATTGGGAAAAGTAGTAGCTTTGTCCCAGCTCGAAGCCCTCACCTACGAAGGTAACCTGGACGACACTCTCATCCAGGCCGCGTACCCTGAGGCCGACGCAGCCACCCGGGAACAATATATTTTCAACACTGTTAAGGATCCTCCCCAGCACTGTAAGAGAACATTTCACAATCTATGACCCAACGGGAGACCTTGACAGAGATGTTCAACTAGTTAGGCGTCTTCTCACCGCCCACACCACCCCGCAACACATCAGCGCAGTGAGCAGAGTCCCCACGCATAAAGTACAACAACCAGAACCACCGATGCCCCCCCACCCGCACCGCTACCAATGCCACCCAGTATGCCCAAGGCGCTCCCCACAAAAAGCCGCTCCCCTCTTAAGGAAAATACCAACGTGAACTCCATAAATCTGTGGTAGTTTTCAGCATGTAATGATCTGTGACCCATTCACGACATACGGGAACAACTTAAAGCTGCCCGACGAACAACAGCTACCCAAGGGCGCCGCAAGGTCTCCTCTATAGATGATGACAAGTGCTCGTAGGCCCTTCGGGCCCTGTCTCACTCCTGCGGAGGGCTCTCGCTCTACGCGCTCACATTCTCATGCTTTGCACTCATATCCTCGTGCTTCTCGTTTCCTCTTGCTTTGAGCGCGTTTATGTGCTGCTTTAATGTTGTCACTATCGGCTGTCAAGGAGACATTGATATAAAGCCATCAAAAACTCTACGGTGAATGCAACCCTAATTTCACGCACTAAAGCCGGGAGCGGCGATGTTTGGTCAACTTTGATCGCCCATTAAATGGAGTAAAAGTTTTTCAGTCGTGATGGGACCAAGTTTTTTCACATCAGCGAAGTTTTTGCGATTTTTGTGCCAATTTTGGTGCGATTTGAATGTGTAGTTTCGGCTACCCAAAACACATACACAGATAAACACATGGCTTGTGCTGTAGTATATTAGATGGCGACGAAGACAACGCACCCTCTGCCGAGTACTCAGACCCTGGTGAAGAAGGGCTGGACAAAGAAGACGCCCCACAACAACTGGATTTTTTAGGACCGCCTCTGCACCTCCCCTCGGTGGCGGGGACCACCTTCCAAAAATATGGCCCCCAGTCGACAATGAGACTGAATGGGGTGAAAGCAAGGCTACTGGGCTACTGGTTAGTACGGGAATGGCCAGATCCTGCCTCTACCACCATTTTTACTCCCGTCACGCTTCGGCTTTTGGCCCACTTCTCCCCACTTCGGCTTATCTCGTAGATGCGGGAGATGGCCCCCTGCCTGTCTGTGGAGAAATTCTTACCAGAAAGTATCAGCCAAACATCAATACATCATTTTTGGCTCAGTCTGTCATGTTTACGATGGCTACCTACAGTAGGGCTGGACCTCCTGCAGACACTACGCACCAACATCAACTGCCACAAGCGACGTCTCCACTTCCAGAAGTCTTCAGACCCCTGCCCCCAAGTCACATTGCACGTGCACTCCCACACCCTCTCCCTCATCTCACTCTCCTCCCGCTATGTCTTTTACCTTACTCTCCCCTATTCCTAACCTTCCCACTCCACATACTACTTTCCCCACCACCATTGCCTCCTCCCTTACTATTTCCCCTCAGCACGAGGCCTGGCTCCACCTTAACAGGCCCACCGGAACCTCTATCTTATTCTCCCCTAACCTGCCTTCTGGAATCATCTCTTGTCTACTGTCTCCCTCGTCCCCCCCCCCCCCCGCCTCGGGGCAGTACGCATCGCCAACATTTCCACCATCCCTCTCATCCTCCCTAAAGGATTAGTGATCGGAGAGACTGAAGAAGCCAAACCATGCGCACCCCTCTCTCCTCCCCTGCCACCCTTCCTCCCCTATCTGAACACCTGACACCACACCAAGCCAACAGCCTCCGACGCCTCCTCCTGGACTTTCAAGACCTGTTCTCGTCAGGACCTGCGGATATCGGCCACACCATGTACCTGACACGAAATCTACACCACAGGCCCACCGATTCGACAACCGTCTTGGAGGAAAAAGCCTGATCAGCAAGCTGAGGAAGACCGGCAGATCCAGGAAATGCTCGATGCCGGTGTTATATCCTCATCCACCAGCCCCTGGTCCTCTCCAGTCATGTTAGTTAAGAAAGACGGACATGCGCTTCTGTGTGGATTACCGACGCCTAAACAACGAGACCACAAAGGGGGATAGATGACTCCCTCAACTCCTTGTATGGGGCATCCTGGTTCTCCAACTGGGATACTGTCAGGTCCCCGTACACCCAAAGGACGGAGGGAAAACAGATTTCTCAACCGGCAACGGAAAGCATTACGAATTCAACATCTTCCCCTTTGGACTCTGCAACGCCCTCGCAACATTCTCCTGATTGATGGAATCAGTCAGTGGCCTCACCTGGGAAATCTGCCTGGCATACCTAGATGATGGTATCATCTTCAGCTGAACCTGGGCCAACCACCTCCAGTGCCTTAAACAAGTCCTCATTCGTATCCGACAGCCAGGGCTTAAGCTCAAGCCGTCGAAATGCATCCTGGCTGAACAGTCCGTCTCCTTCCTAGGACACGTCATCTCCAAGGAAGGCATAGCACCTGATTCTGACAAACTGCGTGCTATCGCAGACCTTCCCTTGCCACGAGATGTCCACGAAGTCCGTGCATTTATTGGGCTCACGTCCTACTACCGACGCTTCATAAAGGGGTTCGCTAACATTGCAAAACCCCTCCATGACATAATTAACAAGGGTGAACCTTGCACCTGGACAGACGATCGCATCAGCGCTTTTCACACTCTCATGACCAAGCGCATCACCGCCTAGATCGTCACACTTCCTGACTACACCCTGCCTTTTCGCCTGTATACCGACGTCTCCCTAGCAGCAATCGAAGCCGTCCTTGCCCAAGTCCAGGAAGGACGAGAACACATCATCGCCTGCGCCAGTCGTACTCTCAATCACGCAGAAAAGAACTATGCCGCCACCAACCGAGAATGCCTAGGCATTGTCTGGGCCTTGGACCACTTTTGAGCCTATCTGGCAGGCACTCACGTCACCATAATAACAGATCACCAATCTTTGCAGTGGCTATGCCAGTATCAGACCCACAACACCCAGCTAGTCAGATATAGAGAGACCCTCGAAGAATTTGATTTCGATATAGCGTATCGGCCTGGCAAATTACGTACAAACGCCGACGCCTTGTCCCGGCTGCCCATCAACACCGCCACCAGCCTCCTACAAAAATGGCAAAGCAAAGATCGCCCTAAATGGATACCACCAAAAATATTCTCTAAGCTATACCAACACGGTGACCCATACTGGACATAAAGCGCTTGATCCCGACACCGCCCTAGAAACGATGACTCACACTCAGACAACGGCATACATCTAGGGACCAAGAAACTCCTGTAAGTATTTAACGATATGTACTGGACACCCAGCTCCTCCAACTTGGCCAAACAAGTCATACTGGCCTGCCGTGCTTGTGCGCTAGGAAAGGACGTGACACGGACGCCAAGCCTTTCAGGAAACATCACTGCCCACAAGCCGTGGCAACTTTCGTCCTTAGACGTAGTCGAGCCCCTCCATCCTAAAGCAGGCTACATCATAACTTTCGTGGACACCTATTCGAAAATCCTGATTGCTTGCCCGGCAAGGGATCGCCACGCCGTTGCCGTGGCCAATGCCCTCATCCGCCACGTTTTACCTTACTTCGGCATTCCTCAGGCCCTTCACTCCGACAACGCCCCAAAGTTTACCAGCAAAACATGTAAACTCGCCACCATTTTCAGGCACAAGCTCTCTCACTCTTCCCCATACTGGCCACAGGGAAACAGGATATGCGAAAGAAGTCACCATACAGTACTCTCCTCAACCAAGTATGAGCCAGAACAGAAGAAACACAAAATGAGATGAACACCTGTCCCAGAGAAGACAGCATTACCCTCGTGACCGAGTGTTCGGAGAAACCCCTCTTCTCTTACCACTCCGACAGCACCTACAGTACAGCCCCCCTCCACGTCCGACCCCCTTCACCACCTCAGGAGCCGACTGCATCACCTACAAAACCAACAGGACCTTCAACCTGATATTGCCCCCATCAATCCCTACAAGCCTGACAACTCAGTTTTGGTGGCCCAATTACCCATCCCTAACAAACTAACACCCCAATTCTCCGGACCCTATACAATCATCAACGTTCCCAACCCCTACCAAGTAACCATCTAATATCACAACACTCCATGAACATACCGGAATCGCCACGTGCGTCTCTTCCACCCCTCACCACCCACTTCACTCACCGTCTCTCTACCACACCGCACCCACTCCCTCACCCAGCAAGCCACACTGCCACTCACCTCCCCCGACTACATTAATAATTCGTACGCATACTACCTCACACCTACACACTCCTCACCCTCACTCGCTCCTCATTCCACACTCACGTCTCCCACCACATCCCCCACCAACTCCACACCCTCCCCACACCCCCTCGGCAACTTCACCTCCTAGATCAACAACTACCGCCCGCCACATCTATCTATCTACTGCCAGACGCCATAATCCCGCAAGGGGTGGCCATTTGACTTTGAGTTATTTGTTTTACGGGGAGGGGCACTAACCCTCCACCAACCCACTTGCTGACATGTAGGGAGCACGTACGGTTTGGTTACACATCGCCACCCACAAACAGAAAGACGCTGCCATCCAGTCCAGGTACTGTACCCCCCACCCACCCCCGCCCACCTAACCTCGTGACACGAGCTCCTCGCCGCCTACACCTGTCCTTACCACCATCACTCCTAGATCCGGCCATCTCACACCTACACACTCCTCATTGCACATCTACATCCTCCAGCATACCCCACACCAACTCCACATCCTCCCCACAGACCCCCCACACACCCCTGGATACCTGACCTCCCAGATCACAGCCACCAACACCACCACACTGCCACCACCGAACACAAATACACCGCCACCCAACCCAAGAACCCTCCACCCACACCCGGCCACCTCACTTCGTGACCCGAGCTCCTCGCCACCTATCTGTCCTCACCACCACCACTACCAGTTCCGGCCATCTCTCTTGCCTACCAGCAAGATACACACCAACACCCTCACTCCCACCCCCACCAGTTCCACACCACCCAGACATGCCACCTCCAGCTCCCCCACACCAAACACCGCCTCCATAAACCTCAAAATACATCAGGCGGGAGAGAAAATTCCAGTGGCCAGACCAACCAGGACAGTTAAGGTGTGTCAGTCCCGTCCTTTTTCACCCGCGTGACCTCATAAAACCCAGGTCGCCTCACCCATCTCCAGTATTGAGTCCAATCACCAGCTAGTCACTACACACCGCATCTCCAGAAATGAAAATCAAGCACGTGCTCTGGACCCCTACCCAGGCAAACAAACAATGCCTCAGAGGGACACCACAACTTTTGCATCTCCTTTAGAAGACCACACACACCTCCACTCTCAAGATAGTGTACCAACCCCACCAGGAACCAAATCTACCCACGCAGCACTGGATCTCACTCCTCCAACACCTCACGCCAACCTACCAGACAGCTACCTCTAACGTGTACCACATCCAGTCACTAGGACATGACTTCTTCAGTCGTGACAGTGGTGAAATACAAGAGGAACCAAGGGGAGACCAGAGAGAGGCACAACAAGTGACCGAGCAAGAAGTTGATCTTTGAGCACATGGCATAACAGTTTATACTTGTTCATTATTTATTTTGTAATACAAAGTTTCTTATCTTACTCTGCTTTACACAGACTTTTATCTGAAAAACATCACTACAGATGGAATTTGCTGTATCTCAGAAGCCTATCAACAATGTAGGATGAAAAATGAGACATACGTCTATCTATCTATCTACTGCCAGATGCCATAATCCCGCAAGGGGTGGCCATTTGACTTTGAGTTATTTGTTTTACGGGAAGGGGCACTAACCTTCCACCAACCCACTTGCTGACATGTGGGGAGCACGTACGGTTTGGTTATACGGTTACCACCCAGCGCTGTAAATGGTTTCTTGGCTTACATGAAACCATTTGGCTTGTCACTCAATGTAAAACTACCTGTAAAGGAAAGAAAAGCAATAAGAAGTGACAGGAAAGATGGGAGAAACAGGAGGAGAGGAGGGCAGACACAGAAAAAGAATGATAAAGGCTAAGGAAGAAGTAGGCAGCACTACATGAAGTGAGAGGATGATGGTTGCCCCCACCTACCACTAAAGACATACATGCTGGCACTATAATATATTGGGAGATGTTCCTGGTGCAAATAATTTCAAGTTTTTCTCCTCCAACTTATAGTGAAAGTGCTGGACATTAGGAAGGCAATGAGAAGGACAGCCTCTGTCAAATGCACTTATTGTCAGCTGGCCATGGATCTCCCGAGACTGTCCCGTGCTGAGCGGCTGCATGGCCACGTGCAGTGATGCTGAGTGGGCGATAGTGGTGGTCAAATGGTTAGCATCATCGTCATGTTCTTCAACAGTTGTTATTACAATCAGACTACCACAGTTACTAGTGGTGCACTTTCCACTTAGACTACTACATTTACTATGGATACACCTTCCTGTCAGACCCCTGCAATAATTAACAAACACATCAATATCTCTCCTATAAACACCCATACTTAGGAAAGATGAAACATTCTCTAAAATCAACTGGAACTGTTGGCCATTTTCCTTCCAAGACTGGACAGCTTGCTTTATGAGGTTGTACAAATTTTTCAAGGGACTTTGCATCAAGTTCATAATAAAACCAAAGGGATGTGACTGAGATGGAGGGGGAGAAGTGGAGGGATGGGGTGGAGAGGTATATGAATGAGGATGGTGTAAACTAGGAGGAGGGCAGCATGCTGGTGGAGGACAGGGTGACTTGGAAGCAATATCTTTGTGGCCATCCTCTTCAGGCTTATTATGTCCAGTTGTAGACTGATAAACAGAATGGTCACTGTCAGCATCCAATACTCCAGAGAGCAGCTTAAGCCCATCCACAACTTTAACATTGCCTAGCTCCTGCTGCTGCCTTAAATTTAGTCCCAGTTTATTACCAATATTGCAGTAATGTCCCCATGTGTTATGCAGGGTAACAAGGCACACTGGCTGCCCACTGGCCAAGCTGGAGCCCACAAAACTGACTATGACACCACTGGGTGATGCAGTGGGCGTGTGTGAGACAAGGATGAGGCCACAGTTATCACCGTCACTGCCTATCTGGCCCTTCAAGGCACTGTTTAGGGACTGGAACATCCTGAAAGAAAGAAAATATATAGTTAACACTCTCAGATTCCTTGCACTCATTTTCAGCTGAATAATATAGTCTGGCATAGGCTGGAAAAAGACACGAGCAAATTGCAAGACCGTGAGAGGGTTAAACTCTTCTCCTACCTGCAATTCATTGGCTTCATATTCAGCTGAGCATGGGGTTGCAACTATGTCATCACTTATCCACTGTAGCTAATACTACGGGTGTGTAAAACCAAGACAAACCTTACGTCATTCTGACCTGCCGTATAACTCTTCGAAAACACTATAAACTACTGTAGCTGTTGCAAGACCCAGGTCCCCACCACATGCTCATGGGAAATAGTTTTAGAATGAACACAAAACCTCCATGAAGTATTCCCAGAGGAAATGACAGACAAGACCCCCTCCCCCCTCATTCGATAAGAAAATGTCATAGAACACAGGAAAAACTGTGACAGTACACCTTCAATATAATGAACTAATCAGTACCAGACCCAAGATGTTAAAGCCGATAGTTTGTTAAAACCGAACACCATGCTGTTCGATAATTTCCCAGGCCTCATGTTTTTTATCGAACGAAGACTGTTAAATATTAGAACGTCATTCGGCTGTACAGTTGTACACAATATAATACAGCTAGGTCTAAATGACTCTATTTCTCAACAAATGTTCTAAATCCTCTCACTATGTTGGTCACCCAGAGACTGAATCAGCATTCTGTGGGATGCACACATTGTGTGTGTGTGTGTGTGTGTGTGTGTGTGTGTGCGCGCGTGCGCAGATGCCACGCTGGTCAGTGTTTCCTGCATGTCCATTCTTATACCAAACATCTATCTATCTATCTATAGCCCGATGCCCTAATCCCGCAAAGGGTGGCCGCGGACAAAACGCCTCCAATTCGCTCTGTCACCCACCATTTGACTACCCTCGCCCCAACTCACCCCCCCCGCCCCTCATATACCTCTCAACTCCATCCCTCCACCTCATCCTCAGTCTACCCCTACCTCTCCCTCCCTCCACCTCACCTACATACACCCTCTTAGTCAGTCTTTCATTCTCCATTCTCTTCACATGTCCAAACCACCTCAGTGTATTTCTCCTAATCTTCTCAACCACATCCACATCCACCCCACAACATTCCTTCACTTCTTCATTCATCAACCTGTCCCTCCACATGCTCCTCTCAAGTAGCTCATTTCCACTGCTCTCACTCTTGACTTGTTCCCCTCTTGCAAGGTCCACGCCTCGCTTCCATACGTCAGGGTAGGGATCACAATACTATCATGCAGTGACTTCTTAACGTCCATACTCACCTCCCTATTTCTCATCACTGCTTTCAGTGTACCAACAACCTTCCTTCCCTGCTGTACCCTTTCACGCACTTCATCCCCCAAAGCTCCATCCTTGCTCATCACACTACCCAAGTACTTGAATGCACTCACATTCTCCATATCCTCACCATCCAACCTCACTGCACACTCTGTGACTTCATTCTTCTCAAACACCATAACTTTATTTTTGTTTACATTAACTTTCAGATTCCTCTTCCTATACACTGTCCCAAATTCATTCACCAAACCCTGCAACTCCCATTCATCTTCACTCAACAATACTGTATCACCAGCAAACAGCAACACCGGAATCTTCCAAATCTCACCTTCATTCATTAGAGCCACCCCCACATCCACTGCCCTACCTTGCACCTCCTTTACAACCCCATCCATGTATATATTAAACAGCCATGGAGACATCACACAACCCTGTTTCAGTCCCACATTGAGATCAAAGAACTTACTAAGCTCACCATCCACTCGCACTGTAGCCCTAGCTCCCTCGTACATACTCTTCACAGCACTCAACAATTTCCCCTCCACTCCATATATTCTTAATACCTTCCACATACCTTGCCTGTCTATTCTGTCATAAGCTTTCTCCAAGTCCATGAAGGCAGCATACACTTTCCTTCCCTTCTCTAGATACTTCTCCACTAAACATCTTAGAACAAATATCTGATCTACACACCCTTTTCCCTTCCTAAATCCCCTTGTTCTTCTCCAAATAGCTCCTCTGTCATATGCCTAACCCTATCAATGAGTATTCTACCATATATTTTACCAGTCACACTAAGAATGCAAATACCCCTATGGTTACCACATACTTCTCTCTCCCCTTTTCCTTTGTATAAAGGAACAATTATACCTGATTTCCAGTCCTCTGGTACCCTTCCCTCTTCCCAAGCCAATCTACACAACTTCCATATCCACTCCACAACAATCTCACCCCCATACCTAAGCATTTCACCACACACTCCATCAATTATACCAAACATAATTCATTAAATGAACATAACATTTGGCCAGCTAAAGGTGGTCATTAAAACCAAAATTCATTACTAGAGGGTTTGGTATATCAAGGATTTATTGGATATATATATATATATATATATATATATATATACATAACATAATTATATACTGTCCACATTAATGGCATAAAATGCTGTCTCTACATCCTGAATATTAAGCCAAGAAGATATCACTAAAACTTGACATCAGTGAAAAAATTTTCCCTTTATTATCATCACATTCCTTAGGCCGTACCTACAGTTATTTGTTTCTGGAGTAATGGAAGAATCTTAAATGTACTCAAAGGTGGATTTTGTTTCCCATTTCCCAACAGGAGGTTAAGTTACTTTATTAGGAGCAGTTAAGTTAGATTAGGTTAGGCTAAATTATTAGGTACAGTTAAGCTAGGTTAGGTTTAGTGAAGTTAGGTTTGGAAAGTCCCTTCCACCATCACGCTGATGAATCAAGAGTTGTCACGGCAGAACATAGCTTAAAACAACAGGGAAACAGATTTAACAGGAATCATTTATTTACCACCCAAGAAATAATAAGAAAATTGTAACGGACTATCAAGAAGAACTGATGGTAAATTTTTACAAGTGGACAATACACCCCCCAGGTAATGCAATATATTTTTCTGGCAGTTTTGATGCGATTAGAATGTTTCGTGCTCCCTACGTGTCAAGTAGGTTGGTGGAGGGTTAGTACCCCTCCCTGTAAAACAAATAACTCAGAGTCAAATGGCCACCCCATACGGGATTATGGCATCTGGCAATAGATAGAATAGAATGTTTCTGACCTTCATTTTTGTTGGAAATGCCCCTCACCGAACACAAAAAAACTAACCAAACCAAACCCAACATACCTAACTTATCTTAGGGGAGTAATAATCAATTTCCAAATGGGGTGATGGGGGTTATTTGTGATCCTTAGGGACTATACTATACGATAATGGTGCTAAAATTCCAAAACTGCATATTGTCCACTTGTAAAATAATACCGAACTGATTTGGTTGGGTGCTTTTACTGCTTAAAGCTTATGTTTACCAGAGGGTCTACCTTCAAATAGTGGCATCGATATCACGATACAACCGTGCAGTTCAACTTTCTGTTCATCAAAAAGTCCCTCAACTATGTTCCTAACCCCGAAAGTAGGATGGTGGACTGCAAAAAGGCAACTTAAAACTCACAGTCCACTAGGACCACGTTTCAAATGAGCGAGGAATTCCTGTTACTACTATCACGTAAAACTACAGCATACTTTTAACCACAAGTACTGGAGTAAATGATGGAAGGAGGGTGTTGTGTTACTGCTAAGCAGTGACAAGAAAATCCAACAAATTCTCCAACGCGACCACCACACGGCAATGTTATTGTTTTGGTGAAGTTGACAAAGTGCCACTGCCAGATCTAAATTAGCAAATATCGCTAAACTTCTCAAAAGTTGCTAGAATGCCGCCATATACAAAAATAGAAAATTGCTAGAAAAAGTGTTATGATCTTTAGACTAGCCCTAACCTTTGCAAAAATTTTGAACAGCTAACTTTCATGAAGTTAGACGTTAAATTGTCGACGTAAAATGGCAGGAAAATCTACATCGAGCGAAAAAAAGCGCTAAATTGGCAACACTATTTAGATGAGGGTCGTTGCGTCGTCTTCTATTTACGTATTTACGGTTAATATACCGGTTTCTTCCACTAGCAAATGCAATAAGGTTGTCAAGGAAATGAGTAAGTCAAGAGAGAGAGAAAAAAAACAATAATAGCGTATTAACACAAGGATTCCCACCTTCCTTATACGGTTATTCCAACAAATTAGTTGTACTGAGGCTCTGCATGTTCGTCACCTATTTTTCCTCTCCTTCCCTCAGATTGATCCAATGATTTTTCGGGAACATGCCTTTGTAACGGCTCCCTTCTTCTTCTTTAGTCTGTGGCTGGTTCTTGTTGTTCGCTTTTCAATTTTTTCTCTCGCTCTTTATATCTATCTATTGCCAGACGCCTCTCCTTCATGCTCCCTCAAAAATATCATGGTGAAGAAAAGCTATCTCAATGACCTATCACGCAGTCAGTACGCATTACTCCTAAGCCTTTTTCCCCAGGGTCATTCCCTTTTTCTTAATATCCACCATTTGGGGAAAAAAAAAAAAAAAGGCTAGTCCTATATTCCCTACCACCTTTAAGGTGTAGGGACCTCCTGATGATATTTATGGGTAGATGACCAGTCTACATCGCTTGATGGCATTGACTGGAACACCTCCAGTCACCTTAGGAATTAAACCAACTTAAAGCCCTCACTCGACTGGGGAACTCTAACCACTAGACCACCAGGCACCAGTTAACGATTGGTTAAATCAAACGAAAGCTTAGGTTCGTTATAGCTTTGTAACTTTGCACATTATTTTACAGAATCCTTTGAAGGAAATACAAAAAGCTTCTTATGTACAGCACTACAACACATACAATACACATAAAAAAATCATATCTAAAATATCTCTGCATTCTAATAATTTACTTTAGATTAAAATGATTACAATAGTCTCAAATTCTGAACATTTAGGAACCCAATTTGTGCTTCAACCCAAGAAGAAATTTTAAGCCCTACTGTATTTTACATGAGACCTGAACAGGACCAAATTTTGTTAAAACACTACTGAAAACTCACCATATTGTATGAGACTTAGGTGAACATGTAGCATTATTATCAGTTCCTGTTTTGAGACCTTACAAAATGAGAATACAAAAATATTAGGGAGTAAATACAAGTTCTCATAGATTGCCCAAGAAGAGAAGTGTCTCTCCCAGTCATTATTTAATTGCGCATCACTCTATGTCATCGTCACGCTGGCTTGAGAAGTAGGACATTAAGCCACTACTAAATTCTCCAGGGCCCTTTCCTGTTAGAAGTGCCTCTTCTTTACTATCCTCACTGGGGGACTGGTGTGCTGGGGAGCCTTGGGAGCCCGGCAATAGGCCTAGGGGAGTTGGGCCAGGAGAACCAGAGTATGGCAGGGGCTCCAGGCCAGGGTAGCCGGGCTTCATGATAAGGTGTGGGTGTCCCGGGTGACTGGGTGAACCAGGCAGGTTGCTGGGGGAGGCTCTGTACAGGTCATGTGGGCCCCTCAGTACTCCTGGATGTGATGTCATACCCCTTGGGGTGTAGGGCCCTTGGCTGGCTCCAGGAACGCTACCCAAGGGTGGGCCATAGTTGGGGGGAAGTCGGGAGAGTGGATGGCTGGGTGGCAGGTGTGCTGGGTGGCGGGGAGGAGCAGCAGGGTGGGGGTTGGGGGAGTGTCGGCCTGTGCTGTACCCAGGGAATGCTGGGTGCGTTGGGAAATGTTCGGGCTGCGGTCTGTAGTATGGAGTGGAGTGTGCCGAGGTTGTAGCAGGGGGTGGGGCTGGGGCTGGGGCTGGAGCTGGGGCAGGGGCTGGGGCAGGGGCAGGGGCAGGGGCTGGGGCAGGGGCTGGGGCTGGAGCAGGAGCTGTTCCCACTGATGGAATATTGCTGGTGGCTGTTGAACTGCAGGGCGGCATTGCAGGGCCACTGGGTGTCATGGGCAGAGGCGAAGAGCGATATGGAGGTGGGGGAGATGCTGTCACAGAGGCACCAGACAGTCCTGGGCGTGGGGGGGTGCCAGTGCCAGCTGCAGGAGCAGAGCCAGTGCCAACAGTGGGTCTTGGGGGAGTGTTGGGGGTGCTGCCAACACCAGACAAGTGAGGTGACCACTTGCCCAGCGGCTGATGTATGGGGCTGCTGTTGCCCATGTTCACTGAAGACGAAATATTGACTGGTAGTGTTTTAGATGTAACAGAGGTGTGAGTTGCTGGGGGAGGAGTGCTAACCTTAGACTCTGGAACAGTATGTGCCGGTGATCCAGAAGTTTTACTGGTGGAAATAGCTGCCGCTGCTACCACTGTTGCTGTAATACTTGGCGTCGGAACTGTTGTTGTTGGTGGTGATGAAACAACTGGCGTAATTGACACAGGTGTTACTGATGTAGTGGAAGTGGACTTTGCAATGGATGTGGGTTGTTGTACAGTATTAGCGGGTGTGATAGTGATACTTGATGTTGATGAAAGTATTGGTAGAGATGCAAGGTTAGGGAGGGCTGCAGCCAGCACCGAGTCTGTAGTTTGAACTGAAGTGCTCCTTGCAGGTGATGGCTTGCCAATTAGTTCATCCTTCTTTGGCCGACCACGCTTCTTCTTGCCTTTGTCTTTCTCTTCATCTGTAAAAGGAGATACTCCATGTTGTTAGGCAACCACTCTGATTTTTTTTTTTTTTTTTTTTAATTATATTTACTGTATTTATTTTTTGGTGTGTTCACTTTAACAAACCATAGTTCCATGCTTTATGCAGTTTATTTCATAAAGCTCAATGGCAGTAAATGACAATGCTAAGGGTTTACATCCCTTCCACAGTACTTCATGCCTTGTACCTGATTCTAGCATTAACCTATTACTACAACTTGGCATTCAAAGTGGAGAGGAAATTTTAGAAAAAATAGATAAATATATAAATATATATCATCATCATTCGGACTTCCTTTCCCACCCTAGGGCAGGGTGAGGTGTAGCACCGTCCAGACAGCCCAAGTCTGCCCAGTCCAATGGGCCATGCTTCCATTCCCACTTGGTTGGGGCCCTGGGCAGGTAACGGGCCCTCCAAAGCTCTCTGAAACGTCTACCATGATTAAGTGATTTTAGACAGGGGAATCTAGGACACTTAACCAGGCCAAAATCACTGATCATACAGTTACCACCCAGTGTGGTAAATGGTTTCCTGGGTACAGGAAACCATTTGGCTTGTCACTCAGTGTAGAGACCATCAGGCATCCCTACACATCAATAATAATAAACGAGATGTCCCTAGGTTGACTGGGTCAAATAAATAAAATTGTTGACATCTCACCTTCCTCCTCTCCCTTCATAACCTTGCCTTTGCCCAGGCCACCACTCACACCTCTCCGCTTCATCCTCTCATCGTCAGACGCCTCATATTCGCTGCTCTCCGTTGGAGCCCGTTCCCCCTTCATTACCTTACCTCTCCACTTCTTCTTAGGCTGCAGGGAAAAGAAAATGGAAGCTGATTTGAAATGCTTACAAGATACATTATTCAATCATCACATTCACCTCTACCTCTACCACCACCACCACCACCATCCTGACC
The DNA here is from genome assembly GCF_032717465.1 of Coenobita brevimanus. Lineage (NCBI taxonomy): Eukaryota > Metazoa > Arthropoda > Malacostraca > Decapoda > Coenobitidae > Coenobita > Coenobita brevimanus. The sequence goes on along the minus strand of NC_137039.1, from coordinate 28,674,669 downwards.
TTTTTATCCCAATTATGGCTGGGCTAAGGCTTACAAAGGACTCATTACAGACCCACTCTGGACTCATGAACCAACTATTTATTTATAATAATTGGACTGTACTGTTCTTACCTCCTCTTCATCTGTTTCATCGGACATCATGAGTGCGTCGTAATAATTCACCTGCCGTCCCCTTGTTACTCTTCTTTCTGTCTTTTCTTCCTCAATCTCATTCTTGGGTTTGGGAGGCTTGGCATACTTTATCTGAAATACAGTAAATTCTCATAACAGGTCACTTCTCTGTTGTTCTTTTTTATTAGGTCTGCACTATATTAAATAAAATTGCCTACTGATATCTATACATTGCCTATTGATATCTCAATGTAATCTACACCTCACACCACGCTCACTCACATACAATGTCCTAGTCAATATCTCGCTCTCCATTATCTTTCAATGAGGCCAAACCATCTCAGGGAACTTTTAATATTTTCCACCACATCTACATCAACCAAAACACTCCTTAACTTCCTCACTTATCTGTCCGCCTCTCTTTGTTAACTACACATGCTCCTCTCAGACACCTTAGGTCCATTAATCTCAATTTTGACATCCCTCCAACAAAGACCATGCTTCACTTCCAGATAATGGAATGAGGATCACAATACAGTACTGTTTTTATCATCATCATCATCATCCAGACCTCCTTTCCTACCTTAGGGCAGGGTAAGGAGTAAGAATGTCCACATTGACCAAATTTGCCCAATCTAATGTGCCACATTTCCATTCACTCATCATTCAAGCCCCCGGAATCCTCGCTCTACCTGATACGCCAAAAACATTCATCACGTTCTTTAGCTTCACATAAACATATCCAACAGAGTCAATCTGGACGCTGTCACTTTACAAAAGGGTGCCAAATCCCTGATCATGCACTTCTCCTCTCGACATTCATCCAGTCAGCTTGATCTCTTGTCAGTTCCCTAGCCTCACTGACTTCCAAACCTCTCTTCCTCACACACTCATCCACCATATCTCTCCACCTCCTCCTTGGCCTACCTCGCCTCCTCCTTCCTTCAAATTCACTCAAATGTACCTTTTTCACCATTCTACTGTTCTCTCCACATGATCATACCATCTCAGTACACTTTCTTCTACTCTGGTGTCCACAGACTCCCTCACTCCACATCTTTCACATATCACATTATTTTGTGTCTTATCCACCCTCTGTACTCCACATACATTCCTCAGCAGTCCCATCTCCACTGCTCTTACTCTTTTCATTTTCATGCCACACCACCGTTTCACATCCATACCGGTATGTTGAAGTTGGCACTAACACTCCTTCATGTATGCCTCGTGCAGCTGCAACACTCAAGCCTGTTTCTTATCAAGGCCTTCATTGCACCAGATACTTTTCTTCTATGTGTCGCTCTACTTTCCACTTCTTTTGCACATTGTCCTCTTTTTTTCTATCACTGTACCCAGGTATTTGAACTCTCATCAATTCTAGTCTCTCTCCATTCACTGTAACATCACACTGGGAGTCACCTTCTCTCTCCATAACCATAACTTTACTCTTTTCTACGCTTACTCTCAAGGCATGACGCTCACAGACATCAGCAAAACTCTGCTCCAGCCTACCATGTTCTTGTCCGGTATTTGCAAGTACTGTAGTACTGCATTCTCAGGCAGAACAACTCACTCAAGTGTCGGACGTCTCATCAGCTGCTCTCTTACCCTCTCCACCACCAGCACCACCATCACATACAAATTACCCTGCCCTCCACCATGAGGCTGTACTCCCTCCTACTCACACCACACTCACTCATATATCTCACCCCCAACTTTGCATGTCACTCTCATACATTCTCCTAGTCAATTTATTTGTCTTTCTCTCCAATGGACAAACTATCTCAGGGTACTCATATTTTCCAAAACATCCATATCGACACTCACTTTAGGTTTTGATGTCTTCTCAGCACCACCCTCACCCTCTCCACCACCAGCACCACCACCTCCGCCTGCTCCCTTCTTCTGTTTTGGTTTGCTCTTTGTCTGTTTCTTTCCAGTTTTTCCCTTGTTGCCTTTCTTGCCTTTAGTTTTCGTTGAGGCAGCTGGTTTCTTTTTTCGATTCCTGAAAAGTATTTAGGCCATAACATGCGGGATACAGCTATATACAAGGTGTTCCAGAAAATATGAGATCTATCTATCTATCTATTGCCAGACGCCTCAATCCCGTTTGGGGTGGCCACAAACAAATCGCCTCCAAGTTGCCCTGTCCCCAGCCATTTCACTGCCCTGCTCCCAACTCACACCCCCCTCTCTCATATACCTCTCCACCCCATCCCTCCATCTCATCCTCGGCCTCCCCCTCCACCTCACTCACATACAATCTCTTCGTCAGTCTTTCACCCTCCATCCTCTCCACAAGGCCAAACCACCTCAGTGTGTTCCTCATAATGCTTCCTATCACATCCACATCCACACCACAATGCTCCTTTATATCCTCATTCGTCAGCCGGTCTCTCCATGTGACTCCACAGGCTCCTCTTAAATAACTCATTTCCACTGCTCTCACTCTTGTGTCCTTCCAACAACGTCCAAGCTTCACTTCCATACGTTAGAGTTGGTATCACAATACTGTCATGTAGTAACTTTTTCACTTCCATGCTCACTTCCCTGTTTCTTATCACTGCTTTCAAAGAACCAACAACCTTTCTTCCCTGCTGTACCCTTTCAAGCACTTCACCCTCCAAACCTCCAACCTTACTCATCACACTACTCAAGTACTTAAACGTACTCACATTTTCCAATTCCTCACCATCCAACCTCGCTGTACATTCACTGACTTCACCTCTCTCAAAGACCATCACTTTACTCTTCCCTACATTCACCTTTAGATTCCGTTTCTTACACACTCTCCCAAACTTATCCACCAAGCCTTGCAGCTCCCCTTCATCTTCACTCAACAATACAGTATCATCTGCAAACAACAGTACAGGGAGTTTCCAAACACTATCCTCTCTCACCAGGGCCACTCCAACATCCACTACCCTACCTTGTACCTTTTTTATCACTCCATCCATGTACAGATTGAACAACCATGGAGACATGACACATCCCTGTTTCAAACCAACTTTCAAAGAGAAAAATTCACTTAGTTCACCATCCACACGCACTGCAGCCTTCGCACCATCGTACATACTCTTCACAGCATTCAACAACTTCCCATCTATTTCATATATTCTTAACACTTTCCACAATTCTTGTCTATCTACCCTGTCATATGCTTTCTCCAATCCATGAAAGCCACATACAACTTCTTTCCCTTCTCTAGAAACTTTTCCACTAAAGATCTAAGAATGAATATCTGATCTACACAACCTCTTCCCTTCCTAAAGCTCCCTGTTCTTTCTCTAACTCTGTCAATAAGTATCCTACCATACACTTTTCCTATTATACTAAGAAGACAAATGCCCCTATGATTACCACACATTTCTTTTTCTTCTTTTCCTTTGTACAAGGGAATAATTATACCTGACTTCCAATCCTCCGGGACTCTACCTTCCTCCCAGGCCAATCTGCACATCTTCCACATCCATTCTACTACTATCTTTCCTCCATGCTTCAGCATTTCACCACACACTCCATCAATTCCTGGGGCTTTCCCCAATTTAACTTTCTTCATTGCTTCCACAACTTCTATCCTACTGATTTCTTCCTGTCTTCTCACCTCCCTCCTTCTCCCAGCCATTCCCCAGCCACTAATACTCGCATTACTTCCATCCTCTATGTTCAACAATTCCTTAAAGTGTTCTCTCCATCTGCTCACTTTTTCTCCCTTCTCCACTAGTAATCTACCATTTTTATCTTTCACTCCCCTGCTACCTTCACTTCCACCCTGTCTTACTCTTTTCACCTCTTTCCAGAACATTTTCTTACAGTCCCTCCACTTTACACTCAAATTCCTTCCAAATTCCTCATCCTCTCTCTTCTTACTCTCTCTTACTAATCTTTTCACCTCTCTCTTTCTACATATAACTCTCTCTTCCGCCTCTCAACTTCTTTCACACCCCTATTTCTCATCCATTCATTGTATGCTTTCTTCTTTTGTGTCACAGCCTGTCTCACCTCTTCAGTCCACCACGCTGTTCCTTCCACCCCCCTCCATCTTCTCTTCCTTCCACACACCACATCACATGCTGCACATATTTCTTCTGTATATATCCTACACACACTTTCCATGTCTCCCATCTGCTCCAATTCATATTTGCCCAATCGTTCCTCCACTTCTCTCTTATACTCTGCCTTTTTCTCATCCTCTTGTAACCTTTCCACTCTCCTTGCAACTACTCCTTCCTCTCGTCTTTCCCTTCTTCTATTCTTCCATCTTACTTGAATCCTAATTCTGGCCACCACCAAGTAGTGGTCAGAAAGTCCACTCCCCCAACCTCTATAAGCTCTTGCATCCATTACACATCTTCGCATCCTTTCATCCACACACACATTGCCTTCCTTTCATTCAGTTCACCACCCACCCTTCTCATCACTCACCATGTATACCTGTGGACCATTTTATGCCTGAAGAGGGTATTGGCTATTAACAACCCCCTCCCAGCACAAATGTCCACTAACGCACTCCCATTCTCATCTATCTCAGCAGGCACACCCCACTCACCAACTATTCCATCCACCTTCACATTCCCAACTTTACCATTCATATCACCGATCAAAAACACTCTCTCATTCCTTCCAAACTTTTCCATGCACACTTCTACATTTGTCCAGAACTCTTCTCTCACTCTTCTAGCACGATCTTGCGTTGGCGCATACACACACACAATTGCCCACATTTGTATTCCAACTTTCAACTTTACCCATACAATCCTTGACACAACTGATCCATACTGTCTTATGCTCTTCTTCCATCTTTTACTCACAACTATACATATTCCTTCCTTTGCCCTCTCATTCTCACCTACTCCTGCACATATACCCCATCCATATTCCCATTCTCTCACACTTTCTCCTCTCCATTTTGTTTCAGTTATTCCACATACATCCACTTTCGCACCCTCCAGCACCTGGACAATCTGTCTCTCTTTCACCTCATCATTTGCTCCCCTTACATTCCACGTTCTGATAACCATGTCCTTTGTCCGGTCCTTGGTCGTCATCGTTTGGTCAGTCCTTGTCCGAGGCTTACTGTTTGTTTGTTTTAGTTGTTTTCCGGGGAGGGGCACTAATCCTCCGCCAACCCTTTTAGTCGCCTTTTACGACAAGCAGGGATACTGGGGGAGTATTCTTGAAAAAAAACCCTACCCCTTGAGATACATTAGGTTATTTTTGGACTAACATCTTTTTCCCGAACTGTTTCCAGCAACTTTTGGGAAGTAATTAGCTGGTTTTGGTACGTGGTTTAGCTTCCAGTCCATTGACAACATCAGCTGTACCAAGGCCAACCTCAGTATAGGGATTCCTTTAAGATAGCACATGGCATCATTTGACTGGTTGATTCCATGTTATACATGCTGTATCATCATGGTCTCAATTCTCAGCCACTGTGGAACTACAATTACTGATGACTTTAAAGGTATAACTGGTCTCCCACACAGCACTTTTTACTCGAAGTGAAACCACAAATAACCCAAAGTTTTCGTGCACGTTTCCCAGCACACATTGTATACTCATACATCACCATTATCAACAGAACACAGCTTCCCACTACACTTATTTCTTTTCATGGTTTTGACTTTTCTGGTTTCAATGATTTGCACATGAGTAATTCAGTACAAAATACACTTATTACAGATGTATTTTGAGATGATTTACTAAAACCTGTTGTTAAATTGTGGGAAAAATAAAAAAAAAAATCTCATGTCGTGATGCTTTAGGGTGCTACATAGGGTTTTTGACCAATCTAATAGTTAAATTATGGCTGTGGGGGTCCTGTTGGACAGGGTTTCATTATGCCCGTATGTTTTTTTCTATTCACGAGTGTGTCATCAAACTTCTGCGAAAAACAAGAGATGGCTGTGCTCCAAAGGTAAGATACAGTTATATACATCACTGCCATCATCATCATCCAAATGGTTAAAATCTAGACATAAACAAATGCTACTCACACTTTCTTTTTCTTTCCAAAGCTTCTGTCACTGTCTGTGCTCTCCTCCTCTTCTGTCGTAGTTCGTCTGCGTTTCTTCTTTTTCTTGTTCCTCTGTCTTCTCATCAACCTCTCCTCTTCTTCGCTGTCTGTAATATATAAGCTGTTCTGAGCACAATGAATCACTTTCAACTTTTTTTTTTTCCTCTCTCTCTCTCTCACCATGTCTACACTGGTGCTGGAAAGGACACCATGTGGTGGTACCAATATAGCCAGATGGTGTAACTTTTTAAAATTATTTATTTTTCTAATGCCAGCAAGAGGAAACCAAAGGTCAGAAGTCTGCATGACTGTTCCCTAAAAAAAAAAAAAAAAAAAAAAAAAAAAAAAAAAAGCCAAATTCAAGATCCATTCATTTTGAGATGCCTGGATGCACTGCGTTTGAAAGACTGGAGGTCATAGGCCGTACAAAATACAGACAGAGAAAGACAGTTCCAGAGTTGACCTGTTGCATACATGAAAGCCTGGGAGAAATGGTTAACTCTTGCATTAGAGAGTTAGACAGAAAAGGGATGAGAACATGTTGCTAGTGGCAGAGGGATGCAAGTAGACAGTGACCACTGAAGTGGTGACAGAGAAGAGATAAAAATGCAAAAGTGCAGCAATGAGACAGAGGTTGAAGGGAGCCAGTAAGAGAAGAAGAGTTACTAAGATGAAAAGCCTTTGACTCCACCTTAAGAGGAGCTGTAGGTGGGGAGCCTTCCCACACGAGATTTGCGCTCTACATCATCATCATCATCCAAACCTCCTTTCCCACCCTAGGACGGGGTAAGGAGTAGCGGCGTCCAGACAGCCAAACTTTGCCCAATTCAATGGGCCATGCTTCCATTCACTCCTCATTCAAGTCCACAGAATCCTGGCTCGACCCGATAGGCCAAAAGGTTTTGCGATGTGTTGTACATTTACATATACCTACTCTACACAGGGGTGAATAAAAGCCATGTATGAATAAAAAACTGTGCAGGGGTAAAGAAGGCACAGAGTCGGCTTAGCACACCTAATTTTTTGGAAGCAGATTTTACAAGAGAAGTACAGTAATATGATTCTTCCAAGATAAATCACACAAGAATGAAACCCCAAGTATGTTTAACCTCTTAACCGCAGGGATGTCGGAAGCGCTCTGTATCCGTCCCACGAGGATAATAGCGCTCCGACTGACTTTTTAAAAATATTTGCCAAAAATCAGTTATGCATACGGCACATACCTTCAGCTTTCTCCTGGGATGTTTGTTGAGCCTTCGTCAACTATCATAGGACTTGTGGAGACTTCTGAAGTTGGGTAACGAAGTCTCCACTTTACACATCCCGACACCCAGTAATATGATTACCACTGCCTGATATTATCACTAGAAACACTATTCTATGAATTTCAAGTAGTTTGGAATCCATACTCCCCCCCCCCAAAAAAAAAACACTGTGAAAGCAATGTAAATTACAAGCACGTACAAGCGTTCCATCCGCGCTCGTTCCCCGCTGGTATTCTGAGGTGGAGCTATCATTTATTATTTATAAACACACTCACACTTTATATTCCTAGTACTTCATTACACTTATTTATATATACAATATTTATCCATAAGTTTCCTTCACTACTAGTAGTTTATTTTCACTCCAGACATTCACTTTCTCATTCAGTAAACTAGCGTAGAGAGTGAAGCTTTCACTTTCACTGTCATTATCCTTCTTTCCTTCCATCTTCTTCTATCTTTCTTTCCTTCATTCTTTCCTCGTACTTCTGCCTACGGGTGACTTTACATTCCCTCTTGTCTTTCGTTCCTTCATTTTTTCCTCTTCCTTCTGCCTATGGGTGACTCTACACTGAGTGACAAGCCAAATGGTTTCCTGTACACCAGGAAACTATTTACTACGCTGGGTGGTAACCATATCACCAAATTATGGCGCCTGGTGGTTTAGTGGGTAATTACTGTGCTCCAATCAGATTGAGCCGGTGAAGGTTTATATCCAAGGGGTGGTTGGAGTTTATTGCTCACGTAATGCCACTCAGGGATGAATGAGGTTGGTCACTCTCATCTTAAATGTCAGGACCAACTGCCCAGCCCCGGGCTCCTATGCTCCTCATGGGGCAACGTAGGATTGGATGATGGATAGATGGATGGATACTCCAAGTTGCACAATTCACCAGAAAGATAGTAGTCACTGTCCATCATTATCATGGATAAATTAGCCAGTTCACGTTCCACAGCAGAGTCACTTAGTCCTTTACCCCTTCCCACAAGAGGTTTAGTAGGGGTAGAGGTCACAGGGCCCTTTCCAGTGGGCGCAGAAGCGGTGGAAATGGAGGGGCATGAATCCGACATGGTTTCAGCTCGAAAGACAACAGTAAACTGAATGATGTGGCATATTATGGGGAAGGAAGGGTTGACAATGTCAGTGTGGTGACAGCTGCTAATATATATGCTGTGAAATGATTGGCAGGAAATCTGGACAATACAAAATAAATTAGGTAGTTCCAGGTGAACGTAAATATTACTTAGGCTTCTCCCTTCCTTTCTTATATATATTTTTATTACAAGAACATGTCATATGGCATATTTCAAGGGTAAATAAATGGGAAATTAGCGAACGAGTGCACATGGGGTGTTGCCAGGTGATAATTAGCCCATTCCAGGTGTATGGCAGTATCAATTACCTTTTCTCTTTTTTATATACATTATTTTGTATAAGAAAAGGGCATAGGACACATTTCAATGGATGAAATGAGTGGAAAAATCCGAGCAGGATTTGCGTAGCGCGGCGCGGCTGGGCAGGCAGGAGAGGGTAATGGAGGGGAGGTAAGGAGGGGAGTCAAGGATGGGGCAAAAATGGCTAAATTGCCAAATATGGATGGGAGTACAGATGACATTAGCAGCGCTGACTATACCTGGACACTGGTAGTACTGACAGATGATACAAGCCACCACTTGAAAGCCCAGACGAATTCAAAATAACACAGAATCACAAAAGTGACGCCCCACAGTATGATCCCTTGCGTCCGAGCGTAACGAAAGTGACGCCCCGCGGTTAAGGGGTTAAAGAAGATGCAGGATTAAGCTGGATCATCATCATCATCATCATCATCCGGACCTCCTTTCCCATCCAAGGGCAGGGTGAGGAGTAGCAATGTCCAGACAGCATAAACTTGCCCAATCCAAATAGGCCACACTTCCATTCGCTCATCATTCAAGCCCCCAGAATCCTGGCTCTACCGGATATGCCAAAACACATTCACCATATTCTGTAGCTTCACACAAAAGTATATGGTTGAGTCAATCTGGACGCTGCCATGCTCACAAGGGGTGCCAAAATCCCTGATCATGCATTTCTCCTCACTACATTCATCCAGCTAGCGCGATTTCTTGTCAGTTCCCTAGCCTCACTGACTTCCAAACCTCTCTTTCTCAAACACTCATCCATCATATCTCTCCACCTTCTCCTTGTCTACCTCGCCTCCTCCCTCCTTCTAATTCGCTCAGATAAACCTTTTTCACTACTCTATTGTTACCCATTCTTTCCACATGACCATACCATTTCAGGACACTTTCTTAGAATCTGGTGTCCACCGACTTCTTCACTCCACACCTTTCACGAATAACACTATTTCATATCCTATCCACCCTCTGTACTCCACATACATACCTCAGCAGTCCCATCACCACTGCTCTTACTCTTGACTTTTCATTTTCATGCCACACCATAGTCTCACACCCATATGTTAAAGTTGGCACTAACACTCCCTCAAGTAAGCCTCGTGCAGCTGCAACACTCAAGCCTCTGTTTTTTATCAAGGCCTTCACTGCACAAGCTACTTTTCTTTCTTGTGTCACTCTACTTTCAACTTCTTTAGCACATTTTCCTCTCTTTTCTATCACCGTACCCAAGTAATTGAACTCTCTCACCAATTCCAGTCTCTCTCCATTCACTGACATCACACTGGGAGTCACCTTCTCTCTCAATAACCATCACTTTACTCTTCTCTACATTTACTCTCAAGGCACGACGCTCACAGACATCAGCAAAACTCTGCACCAGCCTACCATGTTCCTGCCCGGTACTTGCAAGCAGTACTGCATCATCAGCATACAACAAATTTGAGATATTCCACCCAACACCATTCATTACCAACGCCATCCCTCTCTTCATTACTTGTGTTTTCACTTCTCTCATCACCCCATCCATATAGATATTGAACAACCATGGGAATATCACACAACCTCGTCGCATGCCCACACTGATTGTGAAACATTCGCTTAGATGCCCATTAACCCTTACACATGCTTCGCTACCATCATAAAAACTCCTGACAGCACCTAGCAGCTTACCATCTACACCATACATGCACACAAATTTCCACAATCTCTATCTGTCTACTTTGACGTATGTTTTTTCCAGATCCATGAATGCCATAAACACTTTATGGTCCTTCTCACAAGCCTTCTCTGCTATCTGTCTCACTGCAATACTTGATCCACACATCCTCTACCACTCATAAAGCCACCCTGCTCATAACTCACCAGGTCAGATATTGTTAAAAATTAGAGGACATGCCTGCGGAAGATTTTGTTGGGTTGACAGATGTAAGAACTGAATTTTTGGTGTTTTAACCCGCCCCGTCCCGACCAATTTTCCACCACTGACTCCCCCCAATCCCGACCAATTTTGGAAAAAAATATTTTTGACTCAAACCTCCACTTTTGGTGAGAAACATTGAAAATTCATGGAGAAATCGCTCATCTAAGGTTTAAAATACTTGATACGGGTAGCAGTACCCCTTACCTTACTGGGTTTTCTATCAGGCTGGCTCCAAAGATAACGAGTTCTATGGGAGGGTAACTATTCCACACCACTCATAAACAGTATTTATTTATTTATTTGGTACGAATTTATATGTAGTACGAGAGTATATTGGCTTTCACGCAGTAATATAGGCAATATAAGCATTGTTTCACTCACCAAACACATCAACATACCTGACCTTTTTTTGGCAACATTACCTGATCATCATTTCTGACTGTTTCTTCCTCTAATGCTACGTAAACTTTGTCCTCCACATTGTCATCGACTGGGGAATCACTCTGGCCCTGAATTTCATACCGTGGCACGACATGTCTTTACTGGCCAGGTCACTGGTAACAGGTGAATCACTGAGACAATGGCACTGGGGGGGGGGGGGGCATGTGGAGTAAAGCATTGTCCCTGCCTGGTATCTTGTAGAGGAAGGTGTTCTGTGTATAAGTACCAAAAATCATGCGCGAAAATTGAAAATTGTGCAAATTAGGGACTTTGCAATTGATGCAAGTTTATATACGTCAACGGGACGGACAGTGACAAAACATGTGTACGTATTTATACATCAACAGGACATGGCGAGTTAAAAACAACAAGATAACTTTTACCCCAGTCAGAGATGTGAGCCAAGTCAGACATTACGTGTGCCATGGCCTCATCCCTTGTTTGTTGAAGTAACTGCTGAGATGGACGCTGCGGAAAGCAAATGAAAAGGTGAAGGTGGAGTCATCAGAGGATGACTGGACAGGGTTAGAATTACAGCTTACAAGGTCACTGATGAATAAAAGGATGAGAGTTGGGGACAGGACAGCGCCCTGAGGAACACCACTATTGATGGCCCTAGAAAAACGGTGGCTGTCTACAACAGCAGATTTTGAACGACAAGAAGGGTAGCTAGAGATGAAGACACAGATAGGGGGATAGAAACTGTAAGACAGCAGTTTGGAAATTGAAGATTTATGCCAGACTAGACTGACAGCCTTTGAGATGTCAAGTGCAATGGCAAAGCTTTTGCCAAAGTCCCCAAAGGAGGATGAACACGAGTCTGAATGGTAGGTGAGAAGGTTGCCAATGAACCATCCCTGGTGGAACCCATACTGACGATCAGAAAGAAGGCTATGATAGGAAAGATGCTCTAAAACACTTTTGTTAAGACTAGATTCGAAAACTTTTGAAACATGGCATGTTCAAGCAATTGGACGATAGTTAGACAGCTGGGAATGGTCATCCTTCTTTGGCACAGGCCGAATAACAGCAAACTTCCAGCATGAAGGAAAGGTACGAATAGACAGAAAAAGGTGAAAGAGTTTACCAAGGCAGGGCATAAGCAGAGAAGCACAGTTCTTGAGGACAACAGGAGGCATCCTATCAGGCCCATGTGCCTTGTTAGTATTGAGGCCAGTGATGGCAGAAATTTTAATGTCAGCCATGTGGAAGTCAGAGGGGGGAAAGTGATAGAGGAACAGCACTGGAATCATGTAAGGTGAAATTGGAGGAGAAAGTCTGTATCAAGAATTAGAAGAAACAGCTACAGAGTCATCAGAGTGGAAACAGGAGGGAACTGAAGCACAGTTCTTGAGGACAACAGGAGGCATCCTATCAGGCCCATGTGCCTTGTTAGTATTGAGGCCAGTGATGGCAGAAATTTTAATGTCAGCCATGTGGAAGTCAGAGGGGGGAAAGTGATAGAGGAACAGCACTGGAATCATGTAAGGTGAAATTGGAGGAGAAAGTCTGTATCAAGAATTAGAAGAAACAGCTACAGAGTCATCAGAGTGGAAACAGGAGGGAACTGCTCTTTTAGTTTCTCAATTCCCTCCTTAAGCCCCAATAGGAAGGTGGTGGACTGTAGGATACTGATAACTTCTGTCTGCAGTCCGCCAGGTTTACCATCAGATACAACTGGAGATGCAATACCACTACCTACTTCCCTATCTACATTAATCTTCTCATGGTTACATCAAGTGAGACAAGCTCTGATAGCCCAAAACTCAGTGCCTTCAACTCATTACTGTCTGAATGGCAGTACCTCAAGTCTTTCAGTCTGTTGCATTTGCAAGTAAAAAGCCTGGTTTACCTATGTATGGATTTTTATCACAGCCATCACTTATGGATAGGGTGAGACAGGGCCCAGGGGGCAAGGAAAAACCTGGTAGAAGGAGAAACCAACCCACAGTCTGCCCTATTAAATGAGGTGCACTCTCATTCACTCACCATTCAAGGTCCTGGAATCCAAACTCCATCACAGTCGCAGAAACATCCACACTTACATGCTTCACATCACCTATCAGCTAGGAATATTCCCTAAGTGAAATATGTCGTTCTTCATTTTTTGTGGAGTTTCAACTTTCCTTGGTTCACAGATTAGCAAACTATCAGAAAAGCAATAGTTTAAGATATATGATGGTATGGTTTAACAAACTTTATTGTTAAATCATCTAAAAATAAACATTAATTCAATAGATTATAATGTCCAGAGAGAGGGGAGGTGAGAGTTGGGAGCAGGGCAGTGAAATGGCGGGGGACAGGGCGACTAGGAGGCGATTTGTTTGTGGCCAACCCAAACGGGATTGAGGCGTCTGGCAATAGATAGATAGATAGATAATTTTGAGCACTACACTGAATTTTTAAGCAATCACAAGGGTTTATATGGCTGTGGGGGACCCTTTTAGATGGGTTTTCACTATTCGCATGTTTGTCTGTTCCATAACACCCATGAAAAATGAGGGATGACTGTGTGACCCTAATTGAGGAGTAGCCACATGCATACCAACTAAATTTCAATGTTCTGTTTGCACTTCCATGCTGTGTCTGAATGGAGGCATTTTTTACTCAGCATGGGAAAAGGCCTCTCATACTTTTGGGATTTATTAAAGCTATAACTAACTCCTCCTTAAGAACCTACATAAAGATTAATGATAAATGCCAACTAACCATCACAGTTCTCTTTGCTCTTCCTGTTGCAAGTAAAGCAACCAAGTGGAAGCACATTTATTTAGCATATGAAAGGTCTCTCGTACAGGATGGATTCAATAAAGATATATATAGCCCTCCCTGGCCTACACCAAGACAATGAGAAATACCAACTAACCTTCATAGTTCTGTCTGCCCTTCCTGTTGCGTGCAGAACGTCTGAGTGGTGGAAGGTTCTCCCATTTGCTGCCACGCTTCCTTCCACCCACCACGTCTGAGTCATCACTGTCTACCTCTGTGCTGATGGATGATGATGAATCGAGTGACTCTTCTGTCTCCTCTTCCTCTTCTTCACTGCAAGACAATAATAATAATAATAATAATAATAACAATAATAATAATAATAATAATCATCATCATCATAATCCGGACCTCCTTTCCGATCCTAGGGCAGGGTGAGGAGTAGCACTGTCCAGACAGCTCAAATTTGCCCAATCCAATGGGCCATGCTTCCATTCACTCATCATTCAAGCCCATGGAATCCTGGCTCTATTGGATATGCCAGTAAACTCACCACGATCTGTAGCTTCAAATAAACGTATCTGATTAAGTCAATCCGGACACTGCCACGTTTAAAAGGGGTGCCAAATCCCTGATCATGCAACTTCTCACAACATTCATCCAGCCAGCTTGATCTCTTGTCAGCTCCCTAGCCTCACTGACTTCCAAACCTCTCTTCCTCACACACTCATCCCACATTCTATTCCCATTCATCAAGCTTTCAAAATATTTTTTCCATCTGGTCCTTACTTCATCCCCATGGGTTAACCCCTAAAACGCGGCCATGGACAGCCAACCCCCCCCATGTGGCAGGGTTGGATCGCGGTCTGAGTACCTGTAGGAAAATATTAGCCAAAAATCAGAGATTAACCCTAGAACATTATACTTAGTATGGCAGATAGCATTTACATTCAGCTTTCTCCAGAGACAGATGTTGAGCGTTCGTGGACTACCCAAGGACTTGTGGAGACTTGCAAAGTTGGGTAACAAAATCTTCACTTTCACACCTCCAGCAACCCAGTTTCCCCTCTACCACAGCCTCATTCTGTCACAGTAAACTTTATACTACAACATACAGGTAGTTTGGAATCCATATTTGTACAATAAGCACTGAAAATAAGGCTAAAATCAACGGAGCGTACGGCTGACATGCAGCGCGGTGGCGGTCTTCCCGTCACTCAACAAACATTTCCATAAGCACTGAAAATAAGGCTAAACAGGGGAAAACCGCGTGAAAAAAAGCTAGTGTGACAACTGGGGAAACAAGCGTTTCCTATTAGCATAAACTGCTTGTGAGAGGAGAGCGCAGATTGACAGTTCTGAGCAGTCAGCGCGCTGTCATATATCACAGCCAGGCTGGCCAGGCCGAGGGGGGGGACCGATACTTGGCAACAACGGAGATCAGTAGTACAAAGGTCAAGTATGCTAATTGTAGCTAAAGGGTGGCGGTACTGATAGACAATACCAGCTGGAACATGCTTGCCCGCGTTTATTCAAAATTAAATCAAACTGCAAACGCAACGATCCGCCGTTATGTCCTTTTTGGCGATCGTCGCAAAAGCGACGATCCATGTTTAAGGGGTTAATAATCTACCACATACATCCTTCACACCATCACATTTCTTTCTGCTTTCACTTCTACATTTCCACACCACTTTCCAGAATAGTTTATTTTCAGAATAGTTTGCATTCATCTCTTCCTAGATCATCATTTACCTCCTTTTTCCTCTTCACTAGTCTCCTTACGTGCTTCTTGCTCTCAGTATATTCAGTTCTTATTTCAATTAAACCTTTGTCCTGTAACCACTTTAGCTACTTCTTCCTCTTTTCCTCCACCGCTCTCTTAACCTCCTTATCCCACCATGCTGTACCTTTCTTCTTTGTTGTTACTCTTGCCACACCACACACCACTTTAGCATTCCTTACTAAACAATCCCTACATGCATTCCACAGGCTGTCCAGATCCATTTCATTCCAATTCACTGATTCTAACTCCTCATCTACTTTTGTCCTCTAATCATCTGTCATTTCTTTGATCCTCAGCTTCTCAACTTTCAGACTTTCTCCCTGATTGCTCTTTTCTCTCCTGACCCACCTCGCTCCTCTCAGCTTGATCTTACATGCCACAATTATATGATCTTACAGACATCCACATCGACCTCTCACAGCCCTCATATCAGCAACGATTCCCATCATCGACCTATCCACAAGCATGTAATCAATCAGGCTTCTTTCCACACAATCCCCGTTCCCTCTATACCATGTATAATTATGTGCATCTTTGTGATTGAAATATGAATTACAAATGCACAACCTCCTCTCCTGACACACATCCTTTAGTCGTTTCCCATTATCATTTTCTCCTGGTACTCCATAACAACCCATTATGTCATCCTCAGGACCAATGCCTACCCTTCCATTCATATCCCCCATTACGATCACTTTACAGCTCCTGGGCATTTCTCCCACTACTTCATCCAGCTCATCCCAAAACCTGTCTTTCTCTCTCTCACTCCTGTCCTCACACAGTGCATATGCTACAATCACTGCCACTTTCACCTTCTCAAATTTAAACCTGACATATATACACCTCGAGCTGACACATTTGTAGTCTCTCATTCCACTCTGCCACACCTCATTCATCAACAAAGCAACTCCTTCCTTGCATCTTCCTCACCCATTCATTCCCAATCTTACACATTTCACACCCTCTCACTCCTCCACTTCAAACCCTTTCATCTTCCTTTCACACAATGCCATAAAGGCATATCTCGCACTCTTGAACGCATTCACCACTTCCACCCTCTTGCTCTCTTCATTCACACCTCTCACATTCCACATGGCCATGCGAATCTGCCCATTTGGTTGGGGCCCTGGGCAGGTATTGGGCCCTCTGAGGCTCTCATCATCATCATCTTGCTATTCATTTCTCACTAGCGCCTGCTCTTCTTAAGGAATTCACTAACTCTCAAATATTTGCACATTTAGCTACAAGAACTGCAGCAGTATTCATCATATACACTGTAAATTTCATCTGCAGAAATGACAGCAATTTATCCCAGTAACCATCCATCACCACATCTCAAGACTGAAGGGAAGGGAACAGAAGGAAATGGAAGGCATGAGAACAGAAAGAGAGAGAAGACTCACCTGGTGTTCATAAAATCTTCATCACTGGGATCGTCGTCATCTTCTGCATCCAGGTCTGTTAGTCTTCGTCTCTTCTTCACAGACAGATTCACAAACTTTGGCATTTGTGGTCTTCTTGGCTGCCGTGTCTCCTCTTCGGACTCAGATTCAGCCTGCTGGGGTTAAAAGCAATTCACTCTTGTTTTTCCATCACCATTACCATCATCCTAAACCAGAGAAGGTACAAAGGGAACACAGCAACACTGCACACAAACTCTGACCTTAATCAGTTAGGTTACCTACAATCAATCTGCACCAAATCATAATCACTTCTTGCCATCACCAATGAATGAATGTGCCAAGTATGATCTAAGTTGGCTTAGACATTGTATGATAATGTCACATCCAAAACTTCAACTGTGACCTTTGACCTTCGACCTAAAAAAAATGCAATCAATCTGCACCAAAATCAATTCACTTCACAGATCCACACACAATGTACATGCAAATTTTGAACCAATTAGATCAGGCCTTAATGAAATGTTTTTCAACATATACATACATATATATATATATATATATATATATATATATGTAATTAAAATACAAAGACCCCAATTTGATCACCAAATCTTCACCTCTAATGTATCCAATAAATCTTCATCACCATGATCATTAAATACCATGCAGGAAAGTGAGAAATTACTGAGACAGAGAGATGAAAATCATGTGTTCATACCTCATGCCCTTCCTTATACTCATCTTCATCATCACTCTTTTTCTTGGCTGGTCTAGCTCTCTTTCTCTTGGGACTGATTTCATCTTCATCTTCTTCCTCCTCATCCTCATCCTCCCTCTCACGTTTGCCATCCACCTCCTTGGAGATATCATTGGCATCTACTTCATTGCCCTCTTTGTCGTCTACACCGTCTTCGTTCTCATAATCGAAATCCTCAGCCTCCCTATCCTCCATTTCCTCCTCATTTGCCTGTATAATGTTCTCTATGTCCTTCCCTCGACCTGCATTGCCAGCTCCTGCAGCCGCCTCCATCTCGTCCTGCAAGAAATCATCATCATCTTCTTCCACCTAAGGATGGTGCATGATAGGGTACATCTTGTCCTGAAAGAAATGCTGTTAAAAAAAATCATCATCATCATCATCATCATCATTTCCCACCTAACGACAAGGTGAGGTAGGGTTCGTCTTGTCCTGAAGGAAATACTGTTAAAAAATCACCATCACCATCATCATCATCATATCCTCTTTCTCTCACCCAAGGAAGGGCAATGAGGAGTCCTAAAAGCAGGGAAAAACAAAACAGAAGGAAACCTAAACAACAGCATGCCTAGCATTCACTCACCATTCAACTCCATGGAATTCTGACTCTACCATACAGGTCTACCTATCTGTATATATTTTTTGGTATTTTTTCTTTACATGTGTGCTTCACGTTATATACTATGGAAATAGCAACATTAACCCCTTAACTGCGGGGCATCACTTTCGTGATGCTTGGGAGCAAGGGATCATACCGCGGGGTGTCACTTTTGTGATTCTGTGTTATTTTGAATTCGCCCGGGCTTTCAAGTGGTGGCTTATATCATCTATCAGTACTGCCAATGTCCAACACTAGTCAGCACTCCTAATCTCATCTGTACTCCCATCCATTGTTGACAATTTAGCCATTTCTCCCCGTTCTTGACTCCCCTCCCTACCTCCCCACCATTACCCTCTCCTCTCGCCTGCCCAGCCGTGCTAAGTAAATCTTCCCTGGAATTTTCCACTGATTTCATCCATTGAAATAAGCCCTATGCCCTATTCTTATACCAAATAATATATACAAAAAAGAAATAAGGTAAGTGAGAGTGGCATACACCTGGAATTGGCTAATCATCACCTGACAACACCTCACACGCACTTGTTCGCTAATTTTCGCTGTTTATTTCCCCTTGAAATATGCCGTATAATCTATTCTCGTAATAAAAATATATATAAGAAAGGAGGGGAGAAGCCTAAGTGATATTTACATTCACCTGGAACCACCTAATTACTGCAGGCCACCACACTGTATTCTACGCTAAGTAAATCTTCCCTGGAATTTTCCACTGATTTCATCCATTGAAATAAGCCCTATGCCCTATTCTTATACTAAATAATATAAACAAAAAAGAAATAAGGTAAGTGATAGTGCCATACACCTGGAATTGGGTAATTATCACCTGACAACACCTCACGTGCACTCGTTCGCTAATTTTCGCTGTTTATTTCCCTTTGAAATATGCCGTATAACCTATTCTCGTAATAAAAATATATATGAGGAGGGAAGGGAGAAGCCTAAGTGATATTTACACTCACCTGGAACTACCTAATTTATGTATTGTCTAGATTTCCTGCCAATCATTTCATAGCTATATATTAGCAGCTCTCATGAGGCTGATGTTGGCAGTAATGAATTCTCCCTAGGTAGGCCACCCCGACCCACCAGTATCAGTTTACTTCGTCTTTCAAGGTGAAAGTATGTAGGATTTGTGCCTGCTAACTTCCGCCACTTTTTAGCCCCATGAAAAGGGCCCTGTGACCTCTACCCCCTACTAAACCTCATGTGCAAAGAGGTAACGGGCTGACAATTGATAGAGAGTGACCACGATATTTCTGGTGAGTAAAACAATGCAAGTGGAATTGTAAATAATGTGTAAACAGCAAGTGAAAGCAATGAATGTAAATATAAGTCTATCTATCTATCTATTGCCAGACGCCTCAATCCCGTTTGGGGTGGCCACAAACAAATCGCCTCCAAGTCGCCCTGTCCCCCGCCATTTCACTGCCCTGCTCCCAACTCACCCCCCCCTCTCTCATATACCTCTCCACCCCGTCCCTCCATCTCATCCTCGGCCTCCCCCTCCCTCTTCCCCCCTCCACCTCACTCACATACACTCTCTTCGTCAGTCTTTCGTAAATATAAGTGAACGGTGGAAAATAGTTTTATAAGTTACTGCAAGTGACAGTGCCTAACACAGTGTAAATAAAATAAAATGTAAATAATGTAAATAAAATAGAGAACGTAAATAGAAATGTAAATGAGTAGTATTATAACAATACGAGTATATATACTAGGAGTAATGAAAGTGAAAGTTTCACTCTAGCATGTAGGAATACTATGAGTTATGAGAGTGAACATGAAAGTGACATTCACTCTCAATGCTAGTATACAGGATGAGAAAGTGAATGCTATATATTTTACTGATAGAGAAATTGAATGCCTACAGTGACAACAAACTACTATTACTGAAGGAAACTTATGGATAAAGACTGTAGATATATATGTGTTATATAGTAATAGAAATATAAACTGAGTGTTTTTATGAATAATAAATGATAGAACACCAGCAGCGAACGATGTCAAGTGGGAAGGTCATACCCCCTCGTAATTTTCATTGCTTTCACAGTGCTTTTTTTTTTTTTGGAGTATGGATTCCAAACTATTTAAGAATCATAGAATAGTGTTTCTAGTGATAATATCAGGCTGTGGTAATCATATTACGGGTTGTCGGGAAGTGTAAAGTGGAGACTTCGCTACCCAACTTCAGAGGTCCCCACAAGTCCTACGGTACTCAACGAAGGCTCAACAAATACCCCAGGAGAAAGCTGAAGGTATGTGCCATAAGCATATGTGATTTTAATATTCTAGGACTAATAACTGATTTTTGGCAAATATTTTTAGAGAGTCTGTTGGAGCACGAATATGCCCGAGGGAGCCGCTCGTCAAAGCAAAACAAGCCCGCGGTTAAGGGGTTAAAAAAGTATAATTATTTAACCAATATCTTTGATTAGGTCTTATCATCATCTTCATATTTATATCTCCAACAAGTTCTTATGACTGTGCTGAGGAGAGATGTCTTCATGTGGCAGCACCAATATAAGTGAGAGTTATAAGAATGTCCTTTATCTCCCTATCCCCCAACAGGAAGATGGTGGACTGCAGAGGGGCAACTTCAGTATACAGTCCACTGGGTTCATGTCAAAATAGGTCTGAGGCCACAACAGCAGTATTAACATAATACTGTACAAGAGAGAAAGAACTACTATCATTCCATAACATGCTACTTACCCTTATGGCTTCATTGATCATTTCATCAAAGTTTTCCACTTGTTCCTTGAGGGTTCGGGTTGAGCGGGCCCGGAAGGTGTAGAGTGGCGCAGTGGAGTCCGAGGATTGGCTTGACGAATCACTGCTGTCATCACTCTCACTGTCTGAGTCCTGCAATGATCACCATAAATAATAATAGCTAATGAAAAATAATAATAATAATCTATCTGTCTATCTATACCCAGAAGCCATAATCCCATAAGGGGTGGGAGTCTGTCTTTGAGTCAGTCATTTTACAAGGAGGAACATTAACCATCTGCCAACCCATTTGCTGACACCTAGGGAACATGTATGAATTAGTTATGTGGTTACCACTGTAACCACTCAGCGTTGTAAATGGTATCCTGGCTTACAGGAAACCATTAGGCTTGTCACTCAATGTAAAATCACCTGAAAATGAAAGAAGAGTAGTAAACAGTGATGGGAATGATGGGAGAAATAAGAAAAGAAGAGGGCAGACACAGAAAAAGAATGATAAAGGTGAAGGAAAAAGTAGACAGCACTACATCAAGTGAGTGGATGATGCACCACCTAGCACCTAATAATAGTAATAACAACAAAAATACATGTACCTAAAATAATGTTTGGTCTTTTTCTTCTCAAAAGTGCCAGTTTCTCCTAAGGAATTCAAAAGCACTTGAAACATTTATGCACATTTGCAATTACAAGAATCGTGACGTCACTCTACAAACCTCACCTTCAACAACAAAGATAACTCACTTCACTGTCAGATTCCGAGCCTGACTCATCCTCCTCCTCGTCTTCCTCTTCCTCCTCCCCCTCTTCTCTGTGCTTCCTCTTCTTCTTCTTCTTCCCTTCCGGTCCCGAGGGTAACACATTTGACAGTGAAACATTAACAAACGCCAGCCTCTGTCTCCTCAGTTCCTCGTTCTGAGCTCGTTTCTGGCATTCGTCGTATTCATGTAGCAGTTCTCGTAACTTTTTTATAAGCTGAACCTATAAAACAAACATTATGTCTTCATAAGCTGCCTTTAGTTAACAACCTTTTTCACTACAAGTCCATAGTAAGTTACTAAACAGTCTCAGACACAGCAGGTACACTTGGAAAATTTTAATGTTTTTCAAAGGCCAATATATAAAAGACTGACTGTATCAATGAATTTATATTTTTAAGATATCATCATCATCATCCGGACCTCCTTTCCCACCCTATGGCAGGGTGAGGAGTAGCAGCGTCCAGACAGCCAAAGTTTACCCAATTCAATGGCCAACACTTCTGTCCACTCATCATTCAGGCCCACAAAATCATGGCTCCACCTGATAGGTCAAAAGGTTTCACCATGTTCTGTAGCTTCATATATATCTATTTGACAGGGTCAATCTGAACACTGTCAAGTTAAAAAGGGGTGCCAAACCCCTGGTCATGTGCTTCTCCACACAAAATTCATCCAGCAAGCTTGGTCTCTTGTCAATCCCTTAGCCTCATCAACTTCCATACCTCTATTCCTCACACACTCATCCACCATAACTCTCCACCTTCATTATTTTTTTTTTTATTATTATTATTTTTTTAATAATGTCTGACTTTGGGCACAGGCTTCACAGCCAGCTCCCAAGGCCCAGTAGTCCTATATACCATACACCTCTACATGTCACCACTTCGGAGCTAACAACCACCATCCATATTGAATACTAGGAAGAAAGGTAGCTGGTGCAAAGAAGGCCTTGATAAGAAACAGAGGCTTGAGTGTTGCAGCTGCACGAGGCTCACATGAAGGGGCGTTAGTGCCAACTTTAACATATAGATGTGAGACCATGGTGTTAGTGCCAACTTTAACATATGGATGTGATACTATGTTGTGACATGAAAATGAAAAGGCAAAAGTGATAGCCGTGGAGAAGGGGCTGCTGAGGAATGTATATGGAGTATAGAGAGTGGATAGGATACGAAATAATGTGATTCATGAAAGATGCGGAGTGAGGAAGTCTGTGGACACTAGAATCGAAGAGAGTGTACTGAGATGCTATGGTCATGTGGAGAGAATTGACAATAATAGAGTGATGAAAAAGGTATAGCTGAGCGAATCTGAAGGAGGAAAGAGGTGAGGTAGGCCAAGGAGAAGGTGGAAGGATATGGTGTATGAGTGCGTGTGGAAGAGAGGTTTGGAAGTCGGTGAAGCCAGGGGACTGACAAGAGATTGGGCTGGCTGGATGAATATTGTGAGAAGTGCATGATCAGGAACTTGGAACCCCATTTTAATGTGACGGTGTCCAGACTGACTCTATCAGATACGCTTATGTGAAGTTACAGAACATGGTGAATGTTTTTGGCGTATCAGGTACAGCCAGAATTCCGGGTGCTTGAAAGATGGGTGAATGGAAGTGTGGCCCATTGGTGTGGGGAAATTTGGACTGTCTGGACACTGCTACTCCTTACCCTGCCCTCAGATGGAAAAAGGGGGTCCAGATCCCTATTCCTTTGTACAAAGGAGCTACGACTGCCTTTCTCCTGTCTTTGGTATGTCCCCTGTAGCCAAACAGAACTGGAGGAAGGCAGCATTACTGTCACTAATCTATTCACAAGAGGGACATGTTCAGTCACCCTCTGGCACACTGAGTAGGGGTGGAAGGGATACAAACATGAAAGGTGGCACCTGGCATCACAGTTACCACACAGCAGGATGGTTTCAGGGTGATGAGGAGGGGGGGATGTACATAGGTGATGGAGAGAAGACAGATGAGAAGAAGAACACATACCACTATCAACACTCACATGCTCACAAGAGGGGCATATCCAATCACCCTCAGGTACGCTGAGTAGAGGGGGCCGTAAGCACGAAAGGTGCCAACCAGCATCACAGTTGTCACACAGCAGGATAGTTTCAGGGTGGTCGTCGTGGCCACACTTGGTGCACTGCGTCTGGTCTTCACTGTCCTCCTCTTCTTCGTCTCCCTCCTTCTCAGCATCACTTTCCGAAACCACTATAGGGTAGGAAGAGGGGGGGAGTTGAGGGTTAGGTAATGTGTATCATCATCATCATCACTGCCACCATCAGGTATATCATGCATTGTCACTGTGGGGGAGGGAACAGGAGGGTTGAAGATTTCATAATGTGTGGCTGATGCTACCACCTCCCTAATCATCATTATGTGTATACTATGGCAGCCAGCTTGCACACACCTGACACTGGTTGCCTGTAATTCTTTTGTTAAGTGAATGAGATGGTGTTGGAGAGGGAAAGCTTTCACAAGGTGGCACCAATATAACTGTGCGACTTCTATGTCTGGTTTCATAAACATGCATCAACTTTTTTTTTTTTTTTTTTTTTTTTTTTTTTTTTTTTTTTTTGGTCCGACTCTGGGCATAGGCTTCACAGCCTGCTATCAAGGCCCAGCAGTCCTCCTACATACCATACACCTCTACATGTCACCACTTTGGGCGCTAACACCCACCGTCCATATTGAATACATGCTAGGGCTGTCTCATACAGGACTGGTGTATTGGTATTAGCGGGGGTATTTTTACGACATGTTGGTGGGTCTTCTAGTAGATCAGTAAAGCCTGATTTAATTAAATTCAAATCCTTAAACTGTTCCCTGCCCCAGCGGGGATTTGAACCTGGGTCCCTTGGGACTGCAAGCCACCTCTCTACCGACTGAGCCACCGCCTCCCCTACCCATGAAAGAAGGATGTTGGACTGCCAGATAAAGGCAGCTTCAGCCTGTAGCTGACAAGTTCACATTTCAGATGAACCTAGGGTTACAACAACTAACATTAATAACTGAAATAAACATTATGGTTGCAAGTCACATTTCTTGGCAGTGCAAGATATTACAGAGATCTGTAACACTCCAGCTCCTGTGATTCACTCTCATCTAAAAAAAAATATCATCTGGAGTTGGCTGGGAGAAATTACAGTACTACACTGTATAGAAACCATGGCTTAGAGTTAAGACCTGTGACACTACACTGCATTTGTTTTAACCTGACAGATCCCTCACACCTTTCAGTTCCGTTTATGACCAAATATAGTCAGACTGGACGGCTGATGTGACCAGTAACCAAGCAGAGTCATTTCGACCTCATAACAAAGACTCATCAAAACCACAAAATTAGTATTCTAATTTATGGGAGTTGCCCAGTTCTGTCAAGTGAAAACAAAGTAACTACAGTAACCGAAGATTCATTCCTCCATCACACCGGAGTATCACTGAAATTCTTGCAACCACAGTCCGGTATTCTAAATCACCGGACTGGCCCAGTTCCATCATGTGAAAATGATGCAAACTCAAGGCATCAACTTACATTTCTTAGCTGTGCGAGCTCTCTTGATAGGCTGGGCGTCACCTTCCTCAATGTCGGACTCCGGTGAAAATTCATGATCACTTTTAAACACCAGTTCCTCATCATCTTCTTCCTCAAGATCCTCCTCTTCCTCCTCTTCTGAACTTGAGCTGCAGAAATAAAGGATTAACAAAGCCAATTAAAACATAAGCGTATTTGTATACCATAATATTCATGCCCACACAAAACAGTTATCATTCATAGAGCAATCCAAATAAAATGTAAGATAAAACAGCATCAGAAGTCAGATTATTAAAGCCTCATTCGGTCTTGCGCAAATACAATCAGGTAAGAATCTACCTCTCTCTCATCCACTATTGTGCTTTTTACCCCATCAGGAGCATAGGGGTCTGGGGCTTGGGTACTCAATCTTGACATTTAAGTTGAGGAAACCAGCCTTCTTCACCTGTGTAGCATAATGTGACCAATAAACCCTATCCACCCCTCACATGTCAACTCTGATGGGCCTCATCCGGCTGGAGTGCCTTATCCCACCAGAACATCAGGCGTTACCTGGCTGTATAAATTTCACCCAATACCAGGACACCATTTGACCTGTCACTAGTGCAGTCACCTGAAGGCAGAACTATACACTAAGTGAGTGCCTGCAACCACACACCCTGCAGGCACGCATGCACACACACACACACACACACACACACACACACACACAACTACGTGGATAATCCCACCTGGATGAAGTGGATGAGTGCGCCCAAGGGTCATTGGCATTTTTTCTTTTTTTGCCGCGCTTCTTTCTCTTCCTCCTCCTCTTTTCTTTATCCTAGAAAGAAATCATGTTCTTAGCTTACTAACAACACAGGGTGTCCTGGAAGATTTTTCAGAAACTTAGACTATGCTAGGGCCAATTTTCAGTATTAACCCTTTGAGATTCCGATGACGTGTTTTTGCATCATTTCAAATCCAACCTCAGAGATTCTGATGATGCATTTATGCTTCATTTTAAGATACTTTTGTAAAATATTCACCATAAATCGTGTTTAAGTGTCATAACAAAAAGACTAGGGCATGATGTCACGGAATGGTTGCTCTATGTGTGGAAGGCAGTAGTTTTGTAGTTTTACATTGTTTAAACCAGATTTATATATCTATTTTTTTTTTTTTTTTTTTTTTTTTGCCAAATATTTTTCTATGGCAAGGTAAGAAGTTTTTGGTTTTCGCCTAATTTCAACTTGTCATTTTGACTTTTATTTTCTTTGTTTTCCTTTTTTGAACATACTACAATAAAGTGCAACTATTCAGCTTCAAAATAACACAACCAGCATCCTATTGTACAAAGTGTATTTACACTGACTGATCAAAGAAAAAGACTGCAAAGCAAATATGCAGCTGAGACTCATAAAAAACTATGCGTCTTTTTCCTTTCACTTTACCATGTAATAAAATGCAGAAATAACCATAATCTACTGTATATATCATTGCAAAAGTAATTTATTGTAGTTTTGCACAATTTAAACCAAATTAAAATATCCATTCTTTTTTTCTATATATTTTTTTACAGCAAGATATAAAATTTTTTGTTTTCGCATTAAAATTTTTTGTTTTCACATAACTTCAACTTGTCATTTTGACTTTTTATTTTAATTATTATTTTTTTACATAAAACAATAAAGTACAGTACAACTATTCCGCTTCAAAACAACACTACAACCAACAACAATAAAGTACAACCATTCAGCTTCAAAATGACACCACAACCAGCATCCTATCATAAAAAGTGTACTTACACTGAGCGATCAAATAACAGGATTGTAATGTAATTATGTAACCAACACTAAAAAAAAAAAAAATTGTGCCTCTCTTTCCTTTCGCTTTACCACGCAATAAAACACACTAATTATCATAATGTACATACAGTATTACTGTAAAGGTAATTTATTGTAGTTTAGCATGGTTTAAACCAGATTTATATATCTGTATTAGAGTTCAAATACCTGGGTACAGTGAAAGAAAAGAAGTGGAAAGTAGAGTGATACAAGGAATGAAAGCAGCTGGTGCTATGAAAGCCTTGATAAGACACAGAGGCTTGAGTGTTGCAGCTGCACAAGGCTTACATGAAGGAGTGTTAGTGTCAACTTTAACATATGGGTAGTAGTAGCAGTAGTTGTTTCCTAGGCAGTCTAGCCAAACAGCCCCGAGTCCCTAAGGGGGCCACGGCCAAGACCAGGCTTTCCCACAAAGCTCTCAAGAAGTGCATGTTGTGTTGCTGGCATAGGTGATTGTGTGCAATGCAGTATTCCATACTGTGCTTAACAGTATGAAGCACAGTGCTGCATCCTGGACAGGCATCAGCGATGGAGTCATCCTGCCTCTTCTGATAACTTTAAGAGGGGCTGGATGATGCCCACATCTCAGCTTGGCCAGGTGGACCCTGTCCTCATGAGGGAGGTAGGATTCAGAAAGGTGGATATCAGGAGACCGTGCATGCAGCTGTGTGTTATCTTTAACCCCTAAATACCGCAATTCGATCTGGCTTGTCTGCCACTGGAGCCGCAATTCAGGGGTTTTTCGACTTCACCAAGGGGAAAATCAATATGTTCTGGCAAAAGAGGAAGAATTTACATACCTGACAGCGTAATCGGCACTCCCCTAGGCCTAATGGTTACCGCCCAATCGAGGGTCAAAGTCGAAAAAAAAAAAAAATAGTTACCCCCCAAGATTTTCGAAAGCCCCCATAGTTTTGATAACTAACTACTTCTATTACTGAAATAGGTCATTGCAATATCATACGTCACACCAAGCCCGAGAACTGGTGTTTTGGGTGTGGGGAGATTACTTGCTTTTGGGGAGATAAAGTACCCTGTGGGGAAAAGGTTTGTAGGTATGGAGGTTGGATAAAACTATCTTTTCTCATCAAAGTAGAGCACTTTAGTCTGTTCCTGACCAACTACTGTACTATGAAAACAGATGTGCATGTGAGTGTGGGAAGATAAAATTCAATAGGGGAGAAGGCCCATAACGAGTACATTGAACCTTGGGAGATCATTTACAGTAACAACCAGTTTGGCTAGTTGAAACAAACAAAATCTATGTGATTTAGCATATCAACAATGCAAGCAGGTGCGGGGAGATAATTCACGTATGGGGAGTAATCCTGCAGTGCCTCATAGTACTTCAGAAACTTTCAGAAACACCAAATGTTTATATTGCCATGACAGAAAATAGAATATTGTTCAATACTGTTGCAGATGCATGCAAGAGAAAAGGGAAAATGTAACTGTCTTTACTATATCGAGGTGGAGGGGTGGTGGTGGGGGGAGGGGGCTGGGGCTCAGATGCCTGTGATTGCACATGTTTCCATGCATAGAATAGTATACAGAGAAGCACTTATTATGTTCAGGTATGAAAAGGCACAGAAAAAAAAAAAAAAATAGAGGCAATCCTGTACATATAAAGCAAGTGTACAAGTGCTAGGGTGGGGGGAGTGGAGGAGGAGAGGCGTGGGGGGTAGAGCAAGCCAAGCTGCGTGCTCGCTATCACACGATGGTTTATTGGGGGTAGGAGGGAAGTATGGGGCCGAAAGGGAGGAAGGGGGTAGGGTAGATAGGGGTATACAGGGTAGGGGGGGAAGGTGGAGGGGGCTGGAGGGGGATGGAATGGGCCTTGTGGTTGGGGGAAGGGGTAAACTTCGACTAACAATATCCTATTGGGGCGTACAGAGAGGTGGGAGGGTCTTCAGAGAGGGTTATTACGTGACAGATGATGAAACATTCAGGCAATTGGTGGGCCAAGAGAGAGGGTGACCCTCCATGCCCCCAGAGTGGCCGGATCACCCAACCCGAGGCAGGAGGGGTTAGTTCTCATTGGCTTGAAGGGATATATGTCACAATCGGGGCAGAGCAATGTGCAGGCAGTTTTTTACATGGCGCGTTATATTGACGTGATTTGGCTGAGTGGGCTAAAATGGTCAACACGTACATTGACGTGCTTCGGTATTTAGGGGTTAAGTGACTGAATGGAGAGGTGCATGATTTGAGTAAGGATATGCTTCTGGATGGTGGTTTGAGGTGAGAGAGGAGAGATGACAGTATTTGTGTATGATATCGTGTGCTGGGTGTTGTTTTGATGTACCTTGGTGTGTGTGGATGTGCTGCCATGTAGTGTAGTGGATGGTGTGGGTTTGTGGAGGCTGCGGTGAGAATATGGGTGCCCCTCATGTCCAGATGATCCCTGACTTTGAGGACTTTGGTTTCTTGGTGTAGGTGGTCTGTGTGTGTAATAGCTGTGCAGTCTGTGATTATTTTTAGGGCCTTGTCCTTTGTGGTCTGTAGAGCATTGTAGTGTGCTTTAGTGAGGTTAGGAGCCCAAGCAGGGCTTGCATAATTCATCACTGAACGTATATATTGTTTGTATACTGTGGTGGTGGTTTCTTTGTGTCCAAATGTTGTATGGGCAAGTGACCTCAAGGCACTGAGTCTTGGTGTTTGTGATGTGTATTGTACGTTACACCAAAGATTTTGTGTGTGTGTGTGTGTGTGTGTGTGTGTGTGTGTGTGTGTGTGTGTGTGTGTGTGTTTCTTACCTTACCTAATTGTATCTTTACAGGAATGAGTCAAGCTTGAACTGTCCCGTGTCTTAAACCATATTTATCGTACATATCCTTAAATTTGTGAATTGTTTTGGTACATGCTATTTCACTCGGTAGTGCATTCCATTGATCAATTGCTCTGTTTGGGAAACTGAATTTCCTTATGTCTTTATCACCTCTCTTCTTATGCAGTTTTTTGCAGTGTCCTCTTGCTGATGCTTCTCCATATGTTAAGTAATTATTTATGTCTATTTTCTCCTTCCCTGATATGCACTTATATAGCATTATCATGTCACCTCTTTTCTTTCTCTCCTGTAGTTTTGGTAGATTCAGTTTATTTGGTCTTTCTTCATAGCTTAGGTCTCTTAAGCTTGGTATCCATCTTGTAGCGGCCCTTTGAACTTTTTCAATCTTGTCTATGTGCTTTTTGAGATGAGGACTCCAGACTACTGATGCATATTCCAGGGTTGGTCTAATGAATGATGTTATTATCCTTCTTAGCATGTCTTCATTTATGTATGTGAATGCTACTCTCATATTTGCAAGCAGTGTATACATGTTCCGTACCTTCTCGCTGATGTGGTCAGCCGGAGATAGTCTGTTACTGATGATCACACCTAGGTCTTTCTCTCTTTCTGATGTGTATAGGGTTTTATTTCCTAACTTATAATCCCAATCAGGTCTTTTTCCACTTTTACCAAACTTGATTACATGACACTTGTCCACATTGAATTCCATTTGCCATGTACTACTCCATTCATGAAGTTTATTTAATTCTTCTTGTAGCTCTTTACAAGAGTCTGTGTTAGTAATTCTCCTTTGTATTTTTGCATCATCTGCAAACATATTCAGATAGCTCTCATTTCCAGTGTTACTGATTATATCATTTATATACACTAAAAACATGATTGGTGCCAGCACTGAACCCTGTGGTACTCCACTAGTCACTTCTTTCCATGATGAGTAGTTTCCTCTTAGTACTGTTTTCATTTCTCTTTTTATGAGAAAGTCTTGCATCCAACAAAACAGTGTGTGTGGGGGGAGGGGTAGGGGAGTGTTGTTTATGATGAGGTGTGGAATGTGACTGTGTTCTGCTGTCCAGTTTGTAAGAAGGGTTACTGTATATTTGGCTGGGGCTATTTTGAGCCTGTTTGTGGTGAACCATTCATGGAGTGTGTTGAGGTAAGGTTGAGGGATGTGTGCAGCTGTTTGTGTTTTGGTGTGTACATATAAGTGTTACGTCGTTTGCACTGGAAGCTATGTGTATCTGTGGTATGTGGGGTGTGGGTATGTTGTGCATGTATAAGTTAAAGGGTGTAGGGGACAAAACAGATCCTTGGGGGACGCCATTTGTGAAGTTTCTTAAGTTCAAAGACTGACCGGAAAATGTTACATATGCACATCTGCCTGTAAGTTGTTTGCCAGCCATCTTCTTGCGTTATTGTGCATGTTTGTGTTGAATATTTTGTTTGTGACGCTGCGGCGGAGGATGGCATCAAAAGCTTTGCTAATGTCTAGTATGACTACGAGTGTTCTGTGTGGTGGCCTAGCTGAATTTGTGCCATCAAAAACTCTCTGTGTAAGGTCCATAAGAAAGGTGTTTGTGGAGTGTAGTGGCCTAAAACCATGTTGTGATGGAGCTAGGGGGGTGTCAGGTGTAACTAGTTGTAGCACCAGTCGTTCAGTGACTTTGGAGGGGGTGCAGAGGAGTGTGATGGGGCGGTGTGAGGAAGGTACTGTGGGGTTTTTGTTGGGTTTGGGGACAGTGATGACAATGCCATGCTTCCAGACGTTGAGTATTATATTGTGTGAGTAGCTGTAGTTTGTTATGTTGGTGAGTGCTTGTATGCCTTGTGGTCCAAGGTGTTTAAGGTGTATGTTGCTTATGTTGTCTGGTCCACAGGCAAATGAGTGCTAATGATGAGCTTTGGTTGTAAGTGAAAGGTGCAAAGTCTGGGTCTGTGGGGAACTGTCTCTTACGTCGGATGACACATCGGTCGTTGCAATGGGGGTTTAGATGGTTGACATGTGAAAAGTGATTGATATGAGTGTTTGCTTGTTGTGTGTTTGAAGGTATGGTGTCTGCTGTTGTGATGGCAGCATGTGATTGTGTAGTGCTGCTGATGGATAGTATGATGCTGTTTAGTGTTTTGTAGAGTTTGCTGGTGTTTTTTTTGTGATCAAGTGTTTGGAGATAATTATTCCAGTTTAGTGTTTGCTGCTCTGATATTTTATTGTTTATTTGAGTGTTGAGTTCTTGTATTTGTTTTACAGTGTCTTCTGTATGGGGTGTTGGGGAGTGTCACTGTGTGTCCCGTTGACTATTGAGGCCTTGAGTTTCTGGTGAGAAGTTGGGGTCTCTTTCTGTTGCCTCTAGGGATGTGTCTTTTGTCTGCATTTTGAATACTTGTATTGAAAATGTGCACAGCTGTGTTGATGTTTATGATGTACATACAGTTTAATATTTCAAAGTGTTGTTCAGTTTCAGTTGTGAAGGCCTCCCAGTTGGCTCTCTTATAATTAGTGTATGTGTGTCTTGGCAGCTGGGGTGATTCTGGTTTTGGTAGTGACGATGACTGGGAGGTGGTCAGAGCCAAGGGATTTGACCACTCTCCTGGATGTGGGGGTGAGGTTTGGGGAGCAAAAGGTGATGTTTGGGGATGATGGGAGGAAGAGGGCTTGGTGTGGGATATGGGTATGTTGATGGAGATTATTAAGTATGAAAAGATTATCTGTTTAGGATTGTAGTACCAGCCCTCTGTCTGTGTCAGGGTTGTTGACATGCCAGGCCGATGCCTTGGCGTTGAAATCACCACCCAGGATGATGTTGGGTATGTTAGTGTTGTGGTGTATTTGGGCGGAGTAACTTGTGGTTGGTGGGGGCGCCCATCATCCACTCACTCAATGTAGAGTGATGCCATATGAGCTCTACACTGAGTGACAAGCCAAATGGTTTCCTGTACCCAGGAAACCATTTACTATGCTGGGTGGTAACCTGGTAACCATATAACCAGGGTTTCCGGCAGGGTTAAGTGTCCCCCAGATTCCCTTATCCAAAATCACTTAATCATGGCAGTCGTTTCAGAGAGCCTCAGAGGGCCCAATACCTGCCCAGGGCCCCAACCAAATGGGCAGATTCGCATGGCCATGTGGAATGCGAAAGGTGTGAATGAGGAAAGCAAGAGAGTGGAAGTGGTGAATGTGTTCAAGAGTGCGAGATATGCTGTGATGGCATTGTGTGAAACGAAGATGAAAGGGTTTGAAGTGGAGGAGTGGAAGGGTGTGAAATGTGTAAGATAGGGAATGAGTGGGAGAGGAAGATGTACGGAAGGAGTTGCTTTGTTGATGAATGAGGTGTGGCAGAGTGGAATGAGAGACAACAAATGTGTCAGCTCGAGGTGTATGTATGTCATGTTCAAGTTTGAGAAGGTGAAAGTGGCAGTG
This sequence comes from Coenobita brevimanus, assembly GCF_032717465.1. Classification (NCBI taxonomy): domain Eukaryota; kingdom Metazoa; phylum Arthropoda; class Malacostraca; order Decapoda; family Coenobitidae; genus Coenobita; species Coenobita brevimanus. The sequence continues at coordinate 28,641,190 of NC_137039.1, read as the reverse complement.
ATTGTAGCATATGCACCATGTGAGGACAGGAGTGAGAAAGAAAGGTTTTGGGATGAGCTGGGTGAAGTAATGGGAGAAATGCCCAGGAGCTATAAAGTGATCGTGATGGGGGATATGAAAGGAAGAGTAGGTACTGGTCCTGAGGATGACATAATGGGTTGTTATGGAGTACCAGGAGAAAATGATAATGGGAATCGACTCAAGGATATGTGTCAGGAGAGGAGGTTGTGCATTTGTAATTCTTATTTCAAAAACAAAGATGAACATAAATATACATGGTACAGTGGAAATGGGGATCGTGTGGAAAGAAGCCTGATTGATTACGTGCTCGCAGAGAGGTCGATGATGGGAATGGTTGCTGATACAAGGGCTGTGAGAGGACGACGTGGAGGTCTGTCAGATCATATGATCGTGGTATGCAAGAACAAACTGAGAGGAGTGATGTGGATCAAGAGAGAGAGAGGAGCAATCAGGGAGAAAGACTTAAAGCTGAGAAGCTGAGGATCAAAGAAATGGCAGATGATTACAGGACCAAAGTAGATAAGGAGTTAGAATCAGTGAACTGGAATGAATAGGATCTGGACAGCCTGTGGATAGCATATAGGGATTGCTTAGTAAGGAATGCTAAAGTGGTGTGTGGTGCACCAAGAGTATGAACAAAAAAGAAGGGTACAGCATGGTGGGATGAGGAGGTTGAGAGAGCAGTGGAGGAAAAGAGGAAGAAGTGGCTAAAGTGATTTCAGGATAGGGGTTCAGTTGAAATAAGAACTGAGTATACTGAGAGCAAGAAGCAAGTAAAGAGACAAGTGAAGAGGAAAAAGGAGGAGGCAAATGATGATCTGGGAAGAAAAATGAATGTGAACTACTCTGAAAATAGGAAGTTATTCTTGAAAGAGGTGCGGAAATGTAGAAGTGAAAGCGGAAATATATGTGATGGTGTGAAGGATGCAGGTGGTCGGTTACTAACCCATGGAGATGAAGTAAGGACCAGAGTGGCTGTAAACATGATTGGTTTTAGGGGTGTGCAGAGAAGGAATGCAGTGCCAAGAGACATGACACTTGCACAGGTGAAGTGCACTGTGAAACGGCTGAAAAATGGGAAAGCAGCTGGGGTTGATAAGGTGTATGCAGAGATGCTTAAGTGTAGTGGAGAGAGTGGAATGAAGTGCTCTTTGGAGATAGGTAAGAAGGCATGGATGAGTGAAACTGTGCCTGCAGAGTGGAAAAAGGCTGTGATTGCACCCCTGTACAAAAATAAAGGTGAGTGATGTGAGTGCAAGAATTATCATGGCATAAGTTTACTTAGTGTGGTAGGGAAGGTATATGGAAGAATTATTATAGAGAAAGTAAGAGAGATATCAGAAGTCCTGGTGAGTAATGAACAGGGTGGCTTTAGGAGTGGCAGAGGATGTGTGGATCAAGTATTTGCAGTGAGACAGGTAGCAGAAAAGCTTGTGAAAGGACCATAAGGTGTTTATGGCATTCATGGATGTGGAAAAGGCATACGACAAAGTAGACAGAGAGGGACTGTGGAAAGTTTTGCCCATGTATGGTGTAGATGGTAAGTTGTTAGGTGCTGTCAAGAGGTTTTTTGTTGGCAGCGAAGCATGTGTAAGGGTTAATGGGCATCTAAGTGAGTGGTTCACGATCACTGTGGGCATGCAACAAGGTTGTGTGATGTCCCCAAGGTTGTTCAATATATATATGGACGGGGTGACGAGAGAAGTAAAAACACGAGTAATGGAGGGAGGGATGGAGCTGGTAATGAATGGTGATAGATGGAATATCTCAAATTTGTTGTATGCTGATGATGCAGTACTAATTGCAAGTACCAGACAAGAACTTGGTAGCCTAGTGCAGAGTTTTGCTGATGTCTGTAAGTGTCGTGTCTTAAGAGTAAATGTAAAGAAGGGTAAAGTGATGGTTACTGAGAGAGAAGGTGACTCCCAATGTGATGTCACAGTGAATGGAGAGAGACTGGAATTGGTGAGAGAGTTCAAATACTTGGGTACAGTGACAGAAAAGAGAAGAAAATGTGCAAAAGAAGTTGAAAGTAGAGTGACACAAGGAAGACAAGTGGCTGGTGCAATGAAGGCCTTGACAAGAAACAGAGGCTTGAGTGTTGCAGCTGCATGAGGCTTACATGAGGGAGTGTTAGTGCCAACGCTAACATATGGGTGTAAGACTATGGTGTGGCATGAAAATGATAAGTCAAGAGTAAGAGCAGTGGTGATGGGACTGCTGAGGAATGTATGTGGAGTACAGAGGGTGGATAGGATACGAAATAATGTGATTTTTGAAAGGTGTGGAGTGAGGAAGTCGCGGACACCAGATTCGAAGAGAGTGTCCTGAGATGATATGGTCGTGGAAAAAATGGATAACAATAGAGTGGTAAAAAAGGTATACCTGAGCGAATTTGAAGAAGGGAGGAGGCGGGGTAGGCCAAGGAGAAGGTGGAGAGATATGGTGGATGAGTGTCTGAGGAAAAGAGGTTTGGAAGTTGCTGAGGCTAGGGAACTGACAAGAGACTGAGCTGGCTGGATGAATTTTGTGAGGGGAAGTGCATAATCAGGGATTTTGGCACCCCTCGTGAGCATGGCAGCATCCAGACTGACTCAATCGGATTCACGGTGTAAAGCTGCTGAACGTGGTGAATGTTTTTGGCGTATCCGATAGAGCCAAGATTCCGGGGGCTTGAATGATGAGTGAATGGAAGTGTGGCCTATTTGGATTGGGCAAGTTTGTGCTGTCTGGACATTGCTATTCCTCACCCTGCCCTTGGGTGGGAAAGGAGGTCCGGATGATGATGATGATGATGAACTGTGTGGTACTGTGGGGGACGATTGGGGGAGGAATGTATGTATTGGCGATTTGTTATTAGTGTGATTTGTTACCAGTGCTTATTTTAATTGACTGTATTTCTGCTGTGGTGTCATGTGGGGGAGAAGTGACTTTGTGTGTGCACTGGTATCTGAACAGTTGATGGATTTCTGTACCAGGGTGATGAGACCACCGACACTGCCGATGGCCCGGTCTTGTCTAATGGTGGTGAAACTATGAAATGTAGGTGTTTTTTGTGTTCTATGTAGTTTTATTTCTTGTAAAATGGCAATGTGTATGTTTCGTTGTTTGATGAATTGTGTGAGTTCTTGTTTTTTGGTGTTTATGCCATCTATGTTTATTTGAAGGACGCTTATGTTGTATGAGACTATGGTGTGGCATGAAAATGAAAAGTCAAGAGTGAGAGCAGTGGAGATGGGACTGCTGAGGAATGCATGTAGAGTACAGAGAGTGGATAGGATAAGAAATAATGTGATTCATGAAAGACGCAGAATGAGGAAGTCCGTGGACACCAGAATCGAAGAGTGTACGGAGATTGTATGGTCTTGTGGAGAGAATGGATAACTATAGAGTGGTGAAAGAAGTACTGTATATCAGACTGAATTTAAAGGAAGGAGGAGACGAGGCAGGCCAAGGAATGGGTGAAGCAATATGGTGGACGAGTGTGTGAGGAAGAGAGGTATGCAAGTCAGTGAAGCTAAGGGACTGACAAGAGATCTTGCTGGCAGGATGACTGTTGTGAAAAGTACATGATCAGGGATTCGGCATCCCTTTTAACATGACAGCATCAGGATTGACATTATCAGATACGTTTATGTGAAGTTACAGAATGTGGTGAAAAACTGGCGTATCAGATACAGCCAGGATTCCGAGGGCCTGAATAATGAACGATTGGCAGCATGGCCTATTGGACTGAGCAAACTTGGGCAGTCTGGATGTTGTTGCTCCTCACCCTGCCCTAGGGTGGGAAAGGAGGTCCAGATGATGATGATGGTAGTTTTTTTTTTTTTTTTTTTTTTTTTTCGATTATTTTTCTACAAGGTATAAAATATCTGGTTTCTGCCTAACTTCATCTTGTCATTTTGACTTTCTTTTTTTTTCTCTCTTTTTTTGAACATACTACGATAAAGTACAACTATTCAGCGTTAAATGACAACGAAACCAACATTTTATCATGAAAAGTGTATTTACACTGAGCGATCAAAGAAAAAGATCGCGCCATGAAGATGTGGGTCAGCATAAGAATGGCTGACTCTAGCACAGACATAATCTGCCAGGCCAGAAACCTTTGGGGGGGAGAGGGGAGTGTTAAATCAATATGGGTACAGTATTCAACCATTACAATTCTACAATTCCTGATGGCCTTATGGGTTAATTACAGGATTATTTTCAACCATAGCATCATCAATTATTGTAGATCTATAATGGCTGAGAACTGGACCCATGTTATAGTACCACAGCACTTTTTTTTTTTCTCCATATTTGCCCCACCATAACATCCTGGAGTTTCAGAAAAATCTCACAGAACTTCCTGTATAATTCAAGTTTCAGAAAAGAATGAATAATTAAAAAACAAAAAAATTTACTGAAACTCAGCATTACCTACTGTAAATTGCCATAAAATATCTTGTATCACACATTTCATTATTTTTTTAATATTAAACAAATAAAAATTCAAAGATAAAGGGCTAAAAATGAAGGAGTATACATAATGGAGGACTGGCTTGGTGGAAATGGAAGCTGAAGTTACTGAGAGGAAGACTATAACCTAATGCACATATTACAGTTGGTTTGTTTTCCCCTGATAAAATATCTAAACTGCTTTTCAGCTCAGGTGATGGTCACGTGTAGTCAGACTGAAGGATAAATCTGACTAGTAACCATGAAGATTCATTTCTACCTCATAACTAGAGCTCACCAAATTTCACACAATCACAACTCAGTATGGCATTGAAGTTGTGAGTGGCATGCTTCCATCAGATGAAAACAAACTGACTATAATCACGTCAAGCAAACATTCGAGTCTTTACCTTTTTTTCTTTCTTTTCTCGTCTGCCTTTCTTCATCTCTCTCAATGACTGTTGGAAGAAAAGTACAAACACTTTAATTAAACTGAGGAGTAAACTACTGTTAATAATCTATTTAAGCACCTTAAAAAAAAAAAAAAAAAAAAAAAAAAAAAAAAAAAAAGTATTTTGCAATCTGCTACATCCCTACTACTGTGCAGTACTGAATTTACATTATTCATATTGGTTTTAAATGATACTGTCTAGTGTAACAATCGTCAGTTTCTGCTCTGTACATTTCATCCAGCCAACTTTGTCCCCTATCGGTTTGTAGCTTCATCAACTTCCACACTTTACACTGTTAAACTTCACTTACCATATCAATCCACCACCTTCTTGGTCTACCATGCCTCCTCCCACCTTAAAATTCATATACACTATATATACCCTCTGCACTACCTCATCAGATGCTGGATTGACATGCCTTCATATGACAGCACCTACATAACTGGACAGTTCCACTTCCTGGTCATACACACATTCCTCAACTCTTCTTATCCCCCAAAAGGAGGAGGATGAACTGCAGCAGAAGGGCAACTTCAGCCTGCAGTCTACCTGTTACACGCTGAGATGAATCTGGGGCCACAACAATACAGCAACCACAACCACTTTTCTTTGTATGAGACTGTAACACAAAAGTCCCTTACCCTCCTCTCCTCCCGAGCTTTTCTCTTCAACTCACGGAGGCGATTCTCTTCAGCCAGCTGTTTCATCCTTATGGCTTCCAGTTCTCTTCGTTCCTTCTCCTCTTTCTCGCGAATTTTTGCAATGCGCGCAGATTTCTGTCGGGGAACTGCAATGAATGGAATCTTTAGTAATATATGAACTAAAGAAACAAAACTGTAGATTGTTAATCTGTCCAATGCAAGAACTATTTTCTCTCCATCTCGAGCAAACACACACACCTGCTGCTTATTCACTCTCACTCTCTTTCATAAACTCATGGGAATGATGGAATAGAGCAATTTCCACTAAATACCAAATTAAACAAGGCATGTGACTCTTGTAATGTGTATTTCCATGCATACTTTGTTCATCCATCCTTGTTAATTCTTTTGGTGTTTCAAATTCTGTTCCCAGCCCTCTTGCATATCCCTTTTCCAAAACAATTATTTTTTACAATCCCTTGCTCCACCAATCTTTTCACCACCAGTGCCTTGTTTCCTCCTGGGAACCTCGAATAATGGACGGCCATGACAAAACGGTCTTCAGGCTACTCTATCCTCATATACCGCTCCCTCTCCCACACACTTCTCTTCCTTCTCTCTCACATATATTGTATAGGCTATGTCTATGGCACTGTTCTCTTCTTCCATACCCCCTTATGGTCTGCCTCTACCAACATTGTCATCAATCTCATTTTCAAAGACTTTCTTTGGAGTTATGCTTACTTTGTGCATGTTCATATCATCAAAATATATTCCATTTTATCATCATCATCATCATCATCATCATCTGGACCTCCTTTCCAACCCTAAGGCAGGGTGAGGACATCCATTCAGTAATTCCATTTCTCACTCCTATCCCTTTTCCTTCCATGTAAAAATACTCAAAAATTTCCCTACTACTTCCAATTCAGGTTGTTAATACAATACAGGGGGGTGATCCTGGTCTTACTTTGTATTCTCCAATCAATGTGTGCTGATGGGATGGCTTAGTCTGCTTTTGTGATGAGTGGACATTTAGGTTACCGTACTGTACTACATGCAAAAACCAAGTCAAGCACTGAAAGCATGTAGGGAAAAAATATATATATAAAGAACAAAAAGGACTATGGAAAGAAAAAGATGCAGGGTAAACACTGGTAACAACATAAGAGCCATCTCCACAACAAAGGAGAATTAGGCAGCACAATATACCGTACTGTATGTACAACGGAAAAAGGGAAAAAAAAGTGTGTGGTAATCATATGGGCATTTTTCTTCTTGGTATATCAGGAATACATGTACAGTACAAAGGAAAAGGGGAAAAGAAGTGAGCGGTAATCATACAGGCATTTGTCTTCTTAGATTGTTAAGAACAGTATATGGTAGGATACTTACTGACAGAGTTTGGGAAATAACAGAGGAATTAGCTGGAGAAGAACAAGGAGGATTTTAGGAAGGGAAGAGGTTGTGTAGAGCTGATACTCATTCTGAGGTCTTTAGTGCAAAAGTTTCTAGAGAAGGGAATGAAGTTGTATGTGGCCTTCATAGATTTGGAGAAAGCACATGAAAGTGTGGATTGACAAGGAATGAGGAAAGTATCAAGAATATATGGAGCACATGGGAAGTTGCTGAATGCTGTGAAGAGTATGTATGAGAGTGCTAAGGCTGCAAAGAGTGTGGACAGTGAACTGAGTGCATTTTTCTATCTGAAGGTTGGATTGAAACAGGGATGTGTCACGTACCCATGGTTGTTCAATCTGTATATGGATGGGGTTATAAAACTGTGATACAACGTAGGGCAATGGATGTTGGAGCAGCCCTAATAAGAGAGGACAGTGCTTGGAAACTCCCTGTACCGTTGTTTGCTGATGATATTGTGTTGTTAAATGAAGAAGAAGGGGAGCTGCAAGGCTCGGTGAATGAATCTGGGAGAGTGCATACAAAACAGAATATACAGTAAAGGTGAATGTAGGGAAGAGTAAAGTTATGGTCTTCGAGAGAAATGAAGTCAGTGAATGTACAGTAAGGTTGGATGAAAAGGAAATGGAAAATGTAGGTGCGTTTATGTACTTGGGTAGTGTGATGAGTAAGGATGGAAGTTTAGAGGATGAAGTGCTTGAAAGGGTACAACAAGGAAGAAAGGTTGCTGGTTCTCTGAAAGCAGTGATAAGAAACAAGGAAGTGAGCATGGAAGTAAAAAAAAAGTCGCTGCATGACAGTATTGTGATATACCAACTCTAACATACGGAAGTGAAACTTGGACCTTGTTGAAGGGACCCAAGTCAAGAGTGAGGGCAGTGGAAATAAGTTATTTGAGAGGAGCATGTGGAGTCACATGGAGAGACTGGCAAATGAGGAAGTGAAGGAGCATTTTGGTGTGGATGTGAATGTGATAGAAAGTGCTGGGAGAAATACACTGAGGTGGGTTAGCCATATGGAGAGGATGAAGAGTGAGACTGATGAGGAGAATGTATTTGAGTGAGGTGGAGGGAGGGAGGGGGAGGGGGAGGCCAAGGATGCGATGGAGGGAGGGAGTGGAGAGGTATATGATGAGGGGGTTGTGAGCTGGGAGCACGGCAGTGAAATGGTGGGGGACAGGGCAACATGGAATTAATTTGTTTGTGGCCACCCCTTAAGGGGTTAAGGCATCTGGCAATAGACAAATAAAATATATGCATTAGCTTGTATAATGAAAACTTTACAAAACTGAACAAAACCAAGAAAGTCTCACCATCAGGAAGTGGTCGCGCAGTGCTTCCCTTGCCTCTCTGCCGTCGTTTCCTGGTTGGTGCCTGAGCACTGTTGTCATCATCATCCTCTGCATTATCATCCCCTCCAGCATCAGCTTCCTCCTCCTCCTCATCCCCTGACTTACTCCTGTGGCTCCGTCGTCGTTTCTGAGGCCTCCCACGTCCCCTCTTGCGATGCCCAGAACTGCGTCTTCTCTCCTCCTTGTTGCTCTCATCCTCGCTTTCGTCATCACTTTCATCCTTCTTTGACTTTGACTTAGTTCGATTTTTGCTCGATTTATGCTTATCCTTTTTCTTTTTACTCTTGCTGGGTTTTTCTACAGGTTTCTCAGACTCCTCTCCCGAATCTTCCTCCTCCGCTTCCTCCTCCTCCTCCTCCTCCTCTGCCTCCTCCTCCTCCTCTTCCCCCTCCTCCTCTTCCCCCTCCTCCTCTTCCTCATCCTCAATGGGGTTTTCATTTGTCTCTTTCCTACTCGATCGAAGCGACTTTCTTCCGACAGTTACATTTTCACTAATGTTTCCTGCTTTCCTCTTGCCCTTTTTTCTGCGCTTCCCTTGTACTTTGTGGTCATTTTCTTTCACTTTACCATCATGCTCATTTAATACAGAGTTCTCATTAGACTTTTTACTATTTACACTGCTGCACTTAATATCCTCGTTATTTTCTGAGTTACCCTCGACACTCTCTGTAGTCCTTAATCCATTCACCTTGGCCTCATCACCCTCACACACACCATCAATTTTCTTCACTTCACTTTCTGTCCTCACCCCCTCCACCTCCTTCTGTGCTCTGTGCTCACTGGATCGTGTGCTTCTCTGACTTCCTGTGGTGCCGCTACCCCCTACCTCCCCCTGCTTAGTCTCGACATTTGTGTCGTTTTCATCCCCGTTGTTACCAGCTTCGCAATCGGCACCATTACCATCCCCATAGAAGTATATTACCTCCTCCTCAATCGCCTCCCCGACCAAGTTATTCCCATCGTTACTCGCACTGTCATTAAAACACTCCCACCATGGTTTTACTAAACTGAATTTCAACTCCTGGTCACTGTCCCCATTATTTCCAGTGTTTCCAGCTTCACAATCAGCACCATTACCCTCCCCACAGAAATACATCACCTCCTCCTCTACTGCCTCACCAACCAAATCATTTGCACCTCCCAAGTTACTTGTGTCCTTGTTAAAACATTCCCACCAGGGTTTTAAGGAAGTGGATTCCAACTCTAGGTCATTATCACAACCAAACAGTGGGTTCCCAGCCTTACATGGAGCACCCTCACCATCACCCTTCACCACCATTACAGGTTCTACAATAGTTTCCCCTTCATCTGGTGTCAACTTGCTATGCGGTGTATTATTGCCACTTAGCTTAACAGTGACCTCAGCTTTACTGCTTGGTTCAGCCACACACTTTTTCCCTTCACTGGGTTGACTTTCATTCTTTGCACCTTCAGATGTTGGCATTTTTGGCTGCACAGTTGGTTTCTCTGGGTCTGTAGCTTTGGTAAGAGTACCATCTTCTTTTTTCTTGACTTCTGACACTGATTTTTTGTCTTCCTCTTTTGTAGCTACCTCCTTCTTCTCACCAGCAGCCATGACTGAACTTTTCTCCTTTGCAAGTGGATCTACTTTCTGTTTATCTTTTTGTACTTCTGTTTTCTTCTCCTCTGCCCCAGTAACAGAGGTTTTAGCTTTTGCAAGATCAGTCTCTGCTGCTGCAATATGGCCCTTATCAACAACATCTCTCTTAGCTGTGTGTTCTTTCAGAGATGTTGCAGGACTGGTAGAAGCCTGTTTCTCCACTGCTGGCTTGTCATCCTTCATTTTAGTGGCTTGAAATAACTCCTTTCCATCTTTCTCTTTCAAACTGTCTGATTTTTCCTTTTCCTTTTTATCTCTATGCGGATCATGAGAGGTTGGCAACAGGCCTCTTAGGGACTGGGGTTCTGTTTTAGGAGATTCCTTATGAGATTCAGGGGCTTTGTGGTCACCAATTTTCAGCTTCTTATGTGGTGGCTCACCACTGTCACCATCTTGTATAGTCAGAGCCTGATCCCCCACTGCTGAAGTGATAATGGGAGGTCGTGACTCAGAGCTCGAGCTGGAGGACTTTATAGACGGACCAACTAATGACTCTATGCTCATCAACCTAGGTCCTTCTCTATGTGGCATGGGAGGGTCTGAAGGTTTAGGTTTATCTGATGGCTTGTCCTCCCAAGCTCGCTGAAATGGACTTGGGGTGCTTGCCAGTTTAACCTGTGACTGCAAAGTAGGTTTATGTTCAGTCTTATCATCCTTAATACACATCTTCTTCTCAGGAGGCTCACTTTCCACCTTTGTGTCCCTACGATCTTTGGATGCACTCACTCCTGACAGTAAACTTGGTTTTGCTGCCTCAGGTGCAGATTTTGTTCCTGAGGCTTCTTTAGATGTGTCACCTTTCTGTGGGTCCTTTTTCTCTACTGCTTCCTCATGTTTTGCCTCTCCTTTTTCTTTCATCTTGTTTAGTTTATCCCACACACTCTCCTTCTTCTTTGGATCTGTCCTTTCTGTAGTACCAATCTTTGCTTTCTCCTTTTTAGCAGCAATGTCCTGACAAATTGCCTTCGTATCATCAACCTTGGACAATGGGCCAGGGGGTTTACTGCTAACAGGACTCATTAAACCCACTGGTGTTTGAGGTTTAGATGATTCTTTATGAGACTCAGTTGTGTCCTTCTTTGCTCCTGTCACAACTGAAACTTTGGTCTTACCCTCTGTTTTTTCTTTCTGATCCAAACTTTCAACCTTTTCCTTTTCCATAACTTCCTTTGACTGTCCCTTGTCCTCTAGTAGTTTTTGGCTCTCTTTGATCACTTCCCCAGCTTTTTTCTCAAGTTTCTCTTTTTCTGTATCCTTTTTCAAGACATCTGTTACACTCTTCTCAACAAGAGATTTTGGTTTCTCACCAGTTTTATCTAAAGATTCCTTACTTTCGGCAGACTTAACAGGGCCACTCTTAACTTCAGCAGTTTTAACAGGATCACTCTTAACTTCAGTAGTTTTAACAGGGTCACTCTTAACTTCGGTAGTTTTAACAGGGCCACTCTTAATGTCAGTAGTTTTAACAGGGCCACTCTTAACTTCAGTAGTTTTAACAGGGCCACTCTTAACTTCAGTAGTTTTAACAGGGCCACTAACTTCAGTAGTTTTAACAGGGCTACTCTTAACTTCAGTAGTTTTAACAGGGTCACTCTTAACTTCAGTAGTTTTAACAGGGCCACTCTTAACTTCAGTAGTTTTAACAGGGCCACTCTTAACTTCAGTAGTTTTAACAGGGCCACTCTTAACTTCAGTAGTTTTAACAGGGCCACTCTTAACTTCAGTAGTTTTAACAGGATCACTCTTAACTTCAGTAGTTTTAACAGGGCCACTCTTAACTTCAGTAGTTTTAACAGGGCCACTCTTAACTTCAGTAGTTTTAACAGGGTCACTCTTAACTTCAGTAGTTTTAACAGGGCCACTCTTAACTTCAGTAGTTTTAACAGGGTCACTCTTAACTTCAGTAGTTTTAACAGGGCCACTCTTAACTTCAGTAGTTTTAACAGGGTCACTCTTAACTTCAGTAGTTTTAACAGGGCCACTCTTAACTTCAGTGCTTTTCACAGGGCCACTCTTCTCAGTGCCAGCAATTAGACCTCCCATTTCAGAACCAACCTTCTTCAGCTCCTTGTCCTTCTTTGCGGGTACTTGTAGCTGTGCTTTTTCGGTTTTATCATCCCTCGGTTTAATCTCTGGGGAAGTTCTTACACTGAGCTCCTCCTTTTCTGTAGCTACAGGTTTTTGTACTTCTTCAGGTTTCTTGCAAGGTGGTGTTGACTGTTTCTCACCCTTCTGATCTGGTTTCTTCACTTCCACTTTCTTTTCTTCTGGCTTCTTGCCTGGTACTGATTCAGTTTTCTTTTCTTCCAATTTCTTGCTAAGTAATGCATCAACTTTCTTCTCTTCTGGTTTCTTGCCTGGCAATTCTTCCATTTTCTTTTCTTCTGCTTTTTTGTCACTTTCCACTTTCTTTTCTTCCAGTTTCTTGCCAGAGAATGATTCAACATTCTTTTCCTCTGGTTTCTTGCCAGGCATGGATTCAGTTTTCTTTTCTTCTGGTTTCTTGCCAATTAATGTTTCCACTTTCTTTTCTTCTGGTTTTCTTCCAGGTAATGATTCCAATTTCTTTTCTTCCACCTTTCTTGTACTTGCCAATGAATCTGCTTTCTTTTCAGCCGATGGTCCTGTCTTCTTCTCTGGTGATGGTTCCACTTTTTGCTCTGGTATCTGTTCCACTTTCTTGCCTGGTATAGATTCAACTTTTTTCCCTGGCACAGGTTCTATTTTCTTTTCTTCCAACTTCTTGCCTTCTCCTATTTTCTTTTCTTCACCTTTTTTGCCTGGCACTAGTTCCACTTTTTTCTCTGATCCTTGTGCCACCTTTTTTTCTTCTATCTTTTTGCCTGGTACTGGTTCTGTCTTCTTTTCCTCCACCCTTTTCCCTGGCACAGGTTCCATCTTTTTTTCTTCCATTTTCTTTTCCATTGCTTGTTCCACTGTCTTTTTGTCTATCTTTTTCACTGGTACCAGTTCTAACTTCTTTTCCTCTGCTTTCTTTTCTTCCACTTTTTTCCCTGGCTCAGGATCCACCTTCTTTTCTTCCACTTTCTTATGTACGTCTGTTTTCTTCTCTTGTGAAGGCTCCACTTTCTTGCCTGCTGCCGATTCAACCTTCTTTTCTTCCTTTTTCCCTTGTGATTCTTCAATTTTCTTTTCTTCTGCTTTCTTGCATGGTAACTGCTCAGCTTTTTTATCTGCCGACTGTTCTACCTTCTTCTCTTCCACCTTTTTCCCTAACACAGGCTCCACTTTCTTCCCTAGTTCTATTTTCTTTTCTTCCACTTTCTTAGCAGCTGGCAGTTCTGCTTGCTTTGCCTGCAAATCTTTTTCTGACTTCTCACGCGATGGCACCTCCCTCTTCTGGTCTGCACTCTTACTGCCACCTGGCGCTGCTTGGGGCTGCTTTTCATCCTTGCCTAATATTGGTTCCATCTTTTTCTCATCTTTGCTTGGCACTGATTCTAGTTTCTTTTCTTCCTTGCTTGGCACTGCCTGTGATTTCTTTTCCTCCTTGCTTGCTGATAGCTCTACCTTCTGTTCTGTCTTGCTTGAAGCTGCTTCTGGTTTCTTTTCCTCCTTGCTTGGCACTGATTCGGACTTCTTTTCATCCTTGTTTGGAACGGGCTCTACCTTCTTTTCTACTTTGTTTGGGATGGGCTCCACTTTTTTGTCATCCTTGTTTGCCATTGGTTCTACCTTCTCTTCCTTGCTTGGTACTAGTTCTGGCTTCTTAATAACCCTGCCAGACAATGGTTCTACCTTCTTTTCAACTTTGCTTGGTACAGGTTCTGTCTTTTTTTCATCTTTCATCACTGGTTCAGCCTTCTTTTCCATTTTGCTTGCAGCTGATCCTGTCTTTTTGTCATCTTTGCTCGGCACTGGTTCAGCCTTCTTTTCTACTTTGACTGGTACTGATTCCAACTTTTTAACATCATCTCTGCCTGCAACTGGCTCCATTCTCTTTTCATCTTTGCCTGGTACTGGCTCTGTCTTCTTGTCATCTTTACTTGGCACTGGTTCTGCTTTCTTTTCAACTTTGTTTGGTGCTGGTTCTGACTTTTTAACATCTTTGCCTGGTACTGATTCTGCCATTTTTTCAGTTTTGATAGGCACTGGTTCAGCTTTCTTTTCGTCTTTGCTTGACGATGGTTGCACTTTCTGTTCTTCAGCTTTTTTACCAGGCAAAGATTCAGCTTTTGTTTCCTCCATTTTTCTGCTCTGCAAAGAATCTGTCTTTACCCCTGGTTTCTGACTTGACAAAAATTTTTCTTCTTCCACTTTCGTACCTCGCAATGATTCAGTCTTCTTTTCTGGCATTTTCTGATCTACTGAACATTTTGTGGTCTTGTCTTCAGGGGCTTTTGTTGCTGCTGAATCTTTCTCAACCTTCTGTTCTACTTTCTTGCTTGCAACAGTCCCCTCCACATTCTGAGCTTCCTTACTCGGCTCTTTTTCAACCTTTTCTTCTGTTTTCTTTTCAATACTCTTCCTATTTTCCAAATCCTCTTGTTCTTTCTTCTCTTCTTCTGTTTTCTTGCTTACAGTTGAATCTTTTGCTACTTTCAGCTCCTGCACCTTCTTCTGGGGCACCTGTTCTTTTTGCCTCTTTTCAGCATTTTCTGTTTTCTTTTCCTCCACTTTCTTACCTGGTACAGCCTCTTTCTCCATTTCTTTTATATGTTCTTTCTGTTCTTCAGCTGGTTTAGGTTCTTTTTCAGCTGTCTGTCTTTCAACAGTCTTACTTGGCAAAGGTTCTTTCTCTACTTTCTTTTCTGTTAAAGGTTCTGTCTTGGTTGCAAGCTCCTTAGATTCTTTCTCAGCTGGCAAAGGTGGTTTCCCAGCTTTTGGTTCTTCCTTTGTCTTATCTGGCAAAACTTCCTTCTCCATTTTCTTACCTGGTAATGGCTCTTTCTCAACCTTCATTTCTGCAGGAGGCCCTTTTTCAAATTTCTGTTTTTCTGTAGTTTTATCTGTAGGCTTTTCTGCAATGTCTGGTTCTTCTGCTTTCTTAATAGGCACAATTTTAACCTGCGTTTTTTGTTCCTCGACATTAGGTGCGATTTTCTGTTCAACTACCACAGGACTGATAGTTTTCTGCTTCTCCATCTCTTTTCTGTTTTTCTCATCTCCAGTCTTTGGGATGGGTTTGCTTTCGACTTCCTCGTGTTCACCGGTAGCTGCTGCCTTTGCTATTTCTTCCTTAGTCTGTTTGGATTCTTTGTCAACAACTGGAGGAATTGCTTTGTGTTTATCTGCATTTTCATCTACCTTAGATTCCTCTTCCTGCCCTTCTTCTCTAGATACTTTTAGTTTCATCTTTTCTGTTCCTGTATGTCCCAATTTCGGTGCCCCTTTGCCCTTAGGTGTAGTTGCTACTTCTGCCATTTTAGCACTGTCAGCCTCACTAACCTTCTCCTTCACCTCCTCTATGTTCACCACTTTGGATTCCAATGGCATCTCGGCATTGGATGCAAGCTGCTTTCCTTTAACATCAGCCTTTTCAGAGGGTTTCTTCCTCAAATCATCACTCACTTTTTCCTCTGTTTTAATAATGCTCTCCTTCACTGTGTCAGGTAATTCAGTCCTCTTAATCATCTGAGCTCTGTCCTGTGGCTCAGGCTTTTGGGCCGCAAGAGTTTGTACTACTGTCTCATCTTTATCATCTATATTTACATTTTCAGCCTTCTCATCCTTCACCTCCACCTTATTATCCACAACAGGAGAAGCACCATCCTTTACCTTCTCTTCACTGGCCATAATATTTTTTCCAGGTACTGTACTCTCTTCCTTAATGTCTTTTCCTTTGTATTCCTGTTCCTTAACACCCAGTTTTTCCTTAATCTCCTCCTCCTTTTCCAAAGTTTTTCTCCTTTCCTCAACTTTGACTACCCTCTCATTGTCCTCACCTTTTCCTTTGTGTTCCTGCTCCTCAACATGCTCATCCAGCTTCTCCTTAATTTCCTTCTCCTTTTCCACAATTTTCCCCTTTTCCTCCACTATCCCTCCCCTCTCACTCTCCTGGTCTTGCCCCGTATCTAAGACCGGTGACGTCCTTCCACTTGCAACTGGTGTGGGTGCCTTACTGTCAACTGGTGTGGGAGCCTCGCTCAATCCAATTGGTGTGACAGTTCCACTCCTGCTCCCATCAATGGACATCTCTCTGCTTGCCCCCAGAGGTGACTCTGACTCCAGCTCAGCAATGAGGGCCAAAAGCTCCTCTCTTGTGCTGGATGAATAAAGGGCAAAAATTAATGCACGAAAAAAGTAGTAATCATCACCATAATCTTAACCATTCTTCTTTTAAGCTGGATAAGTTACCTTGCTGTTTTAACCCCAGGCTTAACCAAATATAAATCCAGTGGGAATAAGAAAAATAGCCTTCTCAGTTTAGGCTATGCTGAAGGTTTATGAAGTACGCAAGTGTGTTGCAGTGTAGGGGGCTGTGCTGCAGCGTGGGTATAGTGAATTGTTTATGAGGTGTACTTTGTGTAATGGGGGTGATGTATGAAGGATGCTGTTTGGAAGACACCATAACTAGACAGTACTCTTCATAATCTAACAACCTAAAACTGCCAACTCCCCATTTCAAATACCGAGTTGTAACAACACTCTAACACTAGAATATACTATTACCGTAATCATGCAAATGTGACACAGGACAGGATGATGAGCTATTGTGTTTTTTACTGCCACTGACCTAGGTAAGTCACAAAAGGATAAAAATCTGGGCCAAGTTAAAGTGAAAGAACTACATTATACAGTACCTACCTGCACACAAGTGTCCAGGTTTCCTCATCCTGGTCGTCAGAATACACACGCAGGTTGGCACACTCATCTAGCTGGCACCAGTATGACACGCCCTTCTTGTCACGCCCACACGGTTGCAGGCGTAACTCATTTGCACTCAACAGGTTCACCTTTTCCTTGAAGCTTTTGTACATGTCAAACTGAGCTTCAAGGAGGTTCTGCAACAAGGAGAGAGAGAGAAAAAATTCAGAATGTTGAGTGCAACAATGGGAAATGTTAAACTAAAAAATAAATACTGTATAGCTTATTTTCTTGTCGATGCTGTTTTTGTTGTGGTTGTGGTCCTCTGCTTATCTACAGATGAACCTAGTGGACTGGAGGCTCAGGCTGCCCTTCTGCAGTTCATCATCCTCCTTTTAGTGAACAGGGAGGGAGTTGAGAGATGCATAACTGGATAGTTATATCGACACTACTCATGTACACTCAAGAATTCTACCTTGTCCTTGATGTTTTTGTATGTCAAACTGAGCTTCAAGAAGGTTCTGCAACAACAAGACAAAGAATCATGATCACTATCACTGACAAGTCAGGATGATAAAAAATTCTTTTAATTTACAAAACAATATTCTCAACAAGCCAGACCATTACAAATGTACCACACAGTTCATTACTACAGAAATTCCTTACTAACTACTGGTATGTGTAGGGGTAGCAATTTATTATGTCCATTACACTTTAATAATTTTCTTTGTTTTTTATGCAAACCCTTCCACCTTCCACCTGTTCTCATGGTACACTAAACTTTCAAGTATCCGTCGTTGCAATATTCGGCCCAATGCAATATCTGGCGTTGCTGGTTCAGCTCTATTAAAGCAATACCCAGAGAATTTATGCAACATCCGGCACAGAAACAGGACATATCTGGCAGTTCTATGCAATACCTGGCACCGAATTAGCTCTTAAACGGTAGCCAACCAGTGCTGTATTACTGTACAGTATTGTATCATTACTTTATTGTATACTGTGCTTAATTTTCATCTTTTCCTAGTGGGAAAGATTTTAAGACTAAGTTTCGAGACAGACAGTAATGCAATATCTGGTCTGACGCCGACTATTGATCCAATAGGGGGTACTATGCAATATCCGGCATTTTACTTTGACCACCGTAGGGCTTGGCTAAATTATGCAGGATAATTGACAGTTCACTGTAGTAGGATTAGGTGAACCTCTGTGGTCCACAATCACCTCTCTCTCTCTCTCTCTCTTATGAAACTGAAATGATCAGCACATATCTTCAAACTCACCAGTAAAAACTGTTCATAAGTCAAACCACATAAGGCTCTAGGGTAGTTCGACTTACCAAATTTTCCGACTAACTGGAAATCATTAAAAAAAAATATATATATATATACTGTATATATATTACCCCCAATAATTGCAAATTATGTGATTACTTTGTTGATTAACACTAAACAAGCGTTTATAAAGCAATAAAAATAAACAATGAAAACAATTCAGTGCATGTCACTGGTCAGGCTAGGATAGGAGGTTTCATGGGTGGTGGGCACAGAGTTATACATATAGAGTGCGCCACCCTGGTTTGAAAGTGACGCAACCGGAAGTGGCTCAGCGGCCATATTGGGATGCCCAGTCTCACGCTCAATTCAAAACAGGTAAGATGTTCTCGCTTCTCTGTGAATTTTCTCATATAGTATTATTTTACTGTGCTACATCCTTCATTACTGTGCTACATCCTTCATTACCTCAAGAAAGAGTTTATGTGCTGCTTGACGTTTGTCATATGCTCAAGCTTTTGCGCAACACTGTTGCTGTTTGTGGGTGCATGAAAGATGGATCAGGAAAAAAAATAGAATAGAAATATATTCAAGCACTGCATCAACTTCAAGAAGAGGAGGGCCTTCATTTAGGAAATAAACTCAGGGATATCCATCTTTCATGGCACACTCAAAAGATGAAAGTAAAACTTGCTGCGCAAACAATGAGTTCTAGTGTAGCTGATGCATTAATCTTCTGTCGGGATTCATTACATCTCCCACAGTTTAAGGATTGTCAGGGTACAGTTAAATTTCTGCAAATGGCTGATAAACTTTTTGATGTACTGAACTCGAGAAACAAATTTGCTAGAGGAATGAAAGCAGCACTTCAACCTGAGACAGTAGTAGTTTCAATGTCATTCTTAGATCAAGCATTTGCTTATCTAATGACTATCACTAATTCTGATGACATCCTCATGTACAAAACTTCTAGAAAGACACCTTTCATTGGTTTTTTGGCTGCCATTAAGAGTGTTCAGGCACTTTATAAACAGTTTGTAAGTGTAAATAAGCCACTCCAGTACTTTCTAACTTATAAGCTGTCACAGGATCACTTAGAACTCTTTTTCTGTGCAATTCGAGCATCTGGTGGCTTTCGAAATAACCCTTCTGCGTTAAACCTCATGGCAGCATACAAGAGACTCCTTCTGAGGCATGAAATAAAAACGTCAAACGGGAATGTCTCTGCACAAGACCTCACTGAAGTGCTCACATCTGCAACATCTAGCAGTGTCATGAAGAAAGCTTTAGAGGATAAAACTGAAGCTATTATGATGGCAAGAAGATATGATATTCCTCGTAGTCCTGACCAAGAAGATCATGATTATGTAGACTGTCCAAACTTTACAGATGTGTCAGATTATAAGGAAGCTGCAGTAGGTTACATTGCTGGATATGCAGTTAAAATGGTAAAGAGAAATATTTCATGTCCAGACTGCTTGTCTGCACTTACAGCAACAGAAATTAAGAACAATGATAAAAGTTGTGCATTGATACTGGTTAAGGACAAAGGCGGCTTGATAAAGCCCTCTATGAGTGCTGTGTCTGTCTGCAGATCCACAGAGAAAATATTTCAGAAAATGTTGAAAAGTCATGACAAAGAGCTACGTAACATTCCCAGAATTTCCTCTCTAGTTGCATATTCTGTACTGAAAGAGACTGGTAGCACTGCATTTAAAACACATAATTCCCATATGTTTGAATGTTCACCTGATAATAATAACATTTTTTCTCTTATTAAAGCAGTGGTGCTTGCATATTGCAAGATACGTTTGCATCATCTTGCAAAAGCAACCACTGCTAAAGTAAGAGGCTGTTATGTTAGGAAAACACTAACTAAGTTAGTATTATTTAAGAACCAGTAAGTGAGGGCACTCACCATCCACTCAATTAATGTAATGCTATTAATAAATTGGTATATGTTCGCTTCTAATCGTTGATTTTTGTGTATCCAAAGTAAAATGGTGCGTAGAGACAAGGTAAGGGGACCGGGAATAACTTTTCTTCTCACTTCATTCAGAGCGCAATAGTAATGGAGAAAAGGCTTAAAATAGCTAAAGTAATTATATTGATAACTGCTCTATCTATTTACATCAGGATATAATGCAAAAAACACTCGGGAAAGGTTAGTATTTGTGAATTATGATGAGCTGTACGGGAAGGTCGGGACTCGGTAGAGTGGGCATCCTAAGATGGCCGCCACGCCGGGCCCTCTGGCTTCACTTATCGCCCATACCACAACACAGGGACGCGCGCTCTATATGTATAACTCTGTGGTGGTGGGGTGCAACAGTCACTTAATTATGTAAAGTTCTGTATTATTTACTTCACTTTACAATCAATTAAACTAAAGTGAAACACTTAGAATATACTAAACTAAAATATACAGCTACCACAAACTGACTTAGGACCTACCCCCACAAGGTATTAAAAAACACAGAAATCATAGTACACCCACCGCAAATTGACTTAGGACCTACACACAGAATTGCTATGAGAGAGTTGTCTGTCTTTGCTTTGTGTTTCCACCTCTACCAAGTGAATTTTGGGGGCAAGAAGTAACTGGCAACTCCTCTGGTGTTGGCGGGAGGTGGTGAAACACTCAGCACATCAGTGTTTGCCCAGAAGCGAGAGTGGGAGTATATGAGGCGCTCTGAGCCCGAGGGGCAACTGTGCATTTTGCTTATTTTCAGTAATTAGTTGTTAAACTTTGACATGGCTAATTATACAGTGGTAAAATTATACTTATAAGAATTTTATTGTTTAGCTTGAAAGTGCTAGCCAAGACGATTAAAATGGTGGTAAACATGACATGTTTAAATTATATTACAGTTTGGTAATTAGATTTCAAAGCAAATAAGCAAAATGCACAGTCACCCCTCTGGCTCGGAGCATCTCATATGTTCCCATTGCTCCGAACTTGCACCTCCCTGTTTTTTCATATGCATTATATACTGTTTGCCCTGTTATTTTCCTGGAGTCGAGTTGTCGTACCTGGAAAGTACTGCTCAAGGAATGTCAGGGTCTGTATCACTGCATGGAGGCAGGATAATATCCCTATCGACACAATTTGTGAACGTACTGGATGCGCAAAGTCAACTTTCATGAAGATTCTTGCTGCAGCATGCAGCCTGCCATCTGATGTAGTACAAGAGCACAAGCATGGCAGTGGAAAGAAGAGGATGACTTCCAGCGGTACAGATACGCTTCTGAAGAAGGAAGTAATCAATAATCCTCGACTGACAGCGCAGAATTGAAGAGAATGCATCCCCAGCTGTTACAAGACGTCTCAATTCGAACTATCCAACACCGCTTGCAGAAGGAGCTGGGTTTGCCGAGCGAAACTGCAGCCGAGAAACCCCTTCTCACTGACCGCATGAAGAAGCAGCACATTCAGTTTGCCAAGAAGTATGCACGCTGGACATCGGATGAGTGGAGGAAAGTTATGTTTTCCGATGAAAGCACGTTTCAAGTGTTCCAGATGCTGTCTGCCAAGGTTCGTCGCCCTGCCTCCCGTATGCGATATGACCCTGCTTACACGGTGCCGACTGTTAAGCACCCACAATCAGTAATGGTATGGGGGTGTTTCTCAGCTGAATGAGAAAGGGAGACCTCTACTTTCTTCCTAAGAACTTGATGACAAATGGTGGCTGGTACATTCAAGTTCTGAAATATTATTTGTTAAACTTTTTTGCTATTCATGGGTGTGACTTTTTCATGCACGATTCAGCTCCACATCACAAGTCAAGAAAGGTGACAAAATAACTTCAGGATAATCGGACTGAGGTCCTCGACTGGCCTGGCAACAGTCCAGATCTAAATCCGATATAAAACTGCTGGGCAAAGATGCAAATCATGGCATAGAAGCAGACACCCAGTCTGGACAATCTCAAGACTAAACTGACAAATGTTTGGTGCAAAGAAATGTCCTTTGATTACTTTAGAGATCTAAGTGATTCCACGCCAAAACGCATCCACCTGGTCCTGAAAAACAAGGGACACATGATTTCATATTAATGAATGGCATTTCATGAACAACCATTGTGATATACTATGATTTCTGTGTTTTTTAATACCTTGTGGTGGGAGGTCCTAAGTCAGTTTGCGGTTGCTGTATATCACAATGTCTGTTCATGAAATGCCATTCATTAATATGAAATCATGTTTCCCCTGTTTTTCAGGACCAGTTGGATAGGTTTTGGCATGGAATCACTTACATCTCTAAAGTAATCTAAGGACATTTCTTTGCACCAAACATTTGTCAGTTCAGTCTTGAGGTTGTCCAGACTGGGTGTCTTCTTCTCTGCCATGATTTTCTTCATCTTTGCCCAGCAATTTTCTAACGGATTTAGATCTGGACTGTTGCAAGGCCAGTCGAGGACCTCAATCCAATTATCCTGAAGCCATTTTGTCACCTTCCTTGACTTGTGACATAGAGCTGAATCATGCATGAAAATGTTGCACACATGGATAGCAAAAAAGTTTAACTAATGATCTTTTAGAACATGAATATACCAGCCACCATTCGTCATCAAGTTCTTAGGAAGAAAGTAGTGGCCTCCCTTTCCCATTTCACCTGAGAAACACCCCCATACCATTACTGATTGTGGGTGATTAACAGTCGGAACCGTGTAAGCAGGGTCATATCGAATACAGGAGGCAGGGCAACGAACCTTGGCAGAACGCACCTGGAACACTTGAAATGTGCTTTCATTGGAAAACATAACTTTCCTCCACTCATCCGACGTCCAGTGTGCATACTTCTTGGCAAACTGAATGTGCTGCGTCTTCATGTGGTCAGTGAGAAGCGGTTTCTTGGCTGCAGTTTCGCTCGGCAAACCCAGCTCCTTCTGCAAGCAGTGCTGGATACAGGTCTCCCTCGTTTTACGATTGGTATGCGTTCCTAGAAAGGCAATCGTAAACTGAAATATCGTAAAGCGAAATTAAGGTTTAATGGGAAAAATAGGGATGCGTTCCTGGACTCGTGTATAAGGAACCGAAGATCCATACAAGTGATCTAATATGCAATAATAATGATGATGTTTTATGTATTGTAGTGCATCTGAATCACATATGTATGTACATTTGCAAACATAAAGACATGAAATAGCAAAAACAACATGAAATACAGCTGTACTGTACTGTACTGTTATGTACCCTCCTACTGTACTGTAGCTCCATCCACCCTTAGTCCCCCCCGAGGCTGAAGGATGTAAAGCCTTAATGTCTCCTCCGAGGCTAGGAGACATCCTGGGCCAAAGCCCATCACTCGTCAACACAAGAGGTGGAGAGGGAGGAAGCAGGGGTGGTTGAGGTTTGGATTGCAGGGGTGGATGACTCAGGAGAATGAGAGGTGGTGGAGGTTTGGGTGGCAGGGCTGGATGACTCAGTGGTAGCAGAGGCAGATGGACGAGCAGTGGGTTTGAAGAAGGTGGAAATTGTTGTTTGCTTTGCCAGCCTCCTCCTGGCCTTGCGGGATTTCCACATGCCCAATCGCAAATGCGAGGGAACTCAATCGTAAAATGAACACTTGGTACTAAAGAAGAAGGATCATAAATGCAAAATATCGTAAAACGATACAGCGTAAAATGAGGGAGACCTGTAGTTCGAATTGAGATGTCTTGTAACAGTTGGGGATGCATTCTCTTCAATTCTGCTGCTGTCAGTCGAGGATTCTTGATTACTTCCTTCTTCAGAAGCGTATCTGTACCGCTGGAAGTCGTCCTCCTCTTTCTACCGCCATGCTTGTGCTCTTGTACGACATCAGGTGGCAAGCCGCGTGCTGCAGCAAGAATCTTCATGACAGTCAACTTTGCGCGTCCAGTACGTTCACAAATTGTGTTGATAGGGACATTATCCTGCCTCCATGCAAAGATACACACCCTCTCATCCCTTGAGCAGTACTTTCCAGGCACAACAACTCAACTCTAGGAAAATAACAGGGCAAACAGTATATAATGCATACGAAAAAACAGGTAGGTGCAAGCTCGGAGCGACGGGAACATAAACTCCCACTCTCGCTTCTGGGCAATCACTGACGTACTGAGTGTTTCACCACCTCCTGCCAACACTGGAGGAGTTGCCAGTTACTTCTTGCCCACAAAATTCACTTGGTAGAGGAGGAAGCACAATGCAAAGACAGACAACTCTCCCATAGTAACTCTATGTGTAGGTCCTAAGTCAATTTTGCAGTGGATGTAGCACTTGGAATATAAGAAACTAAAATGTAACCCTCTGAATAAACACTAAAATCCATACCTCAATCACAGTTCAACTTACCAGAAATTCCACCTTCAGCATGGTCGACTTATCGAGGTTTTACTCTATGCATTTTTACTTCTAGCCTGACCTTAAAACAAATGCACTCCAAATCCCATCCATCCTGATGGGAATAGGAGTGGACAAACCTTTGGATGCCACAACCCACCCCCTGTCCCTCTCCCTCTCTCTAACTCACCTTTAGTACACGTATTTTTACTTCTAGCTTGGCTTTCTTGAAACCAAAGCGCTCCAACTCCCACCCGTCCTGATGGGAGTAAGAGTGGGCAAATCTTTGAAGTCCACGCTCCCATCGGTCCAATTTGACGGCTTTGTTGATGCGACGCAGTAGCTGACTTACACACTGCGAGACGATGGGGCTCACTGCCATAAAAAAGTAATAACAATAAATAACAACATAAGTACCACTGTCAGTTTCCCAAATCATGTAACAAAAAAAAAATATATATATAAAAATAAAAATAAATAAATAAATAAATAATAATAAAAAATAAATAAATAAACTTTAAAGTACAAAATCTGATGAAATACCAGACACAAAGGTGTGAATGATGAGACTGCAAGTAGATTGCATGAGGGTGTGTTTGTGTCCTTTTTAACATTCATTCCTAAGACTCACTCTCTGTTGAATAAAATCACCTAATATTAACAGGTCAACTGTCCTGACCATAAGAAGGTTAATGGTGACAGAAATAACTTTCACACTCCTATGACTCACTCTCTGTTTAATAAAAACACTTGGATTTAGGGAGTACTGAATACTAAAGTCGCCCCCACTAAGTAATGTGACCATATTTCCTGAAGCTAATGTAACTTGCAATACTTTGGTGATAGAAACTCCGTGTACAAACAGCTAGTTAAGGAGTTTATTACGAGCTCACAACAAAATAGTCTGCCCTTCTTGAGTGTCTGCCCTGACCTGACACAGTGGCGCTGTCTTCCCAGGCTTGGGGCCCTGGGAAGGCGTGCTAGGTCAGCAAGTTTAGTGGGGGCATGTATGCATTGGGGGGGGGGCATATATACATCGGGGGTAGACATATTGTAGGGGGGGTACACTAAAAGCCGGACACACAGGCCTACCAAGTAGAGTAATCTCTCAGTTTTCCACAGTCACAATATCTGGCCTATCACAACAACCTACTCTTTCTGCTCAGCTCAGTTAAAACAATATCTGGTGAAATTAGGCAATATCTGTCCCAGAAACAGGAAGCAACTGATGGTAATGTGTAACATCCGGCTCAGACACAGGACTCAATCAGTGCGCAGGCAGACCCCACAACACAGCAACACATGCTAGCCATTCGCAATATGCTGCGGGAGCTACCCACCCAACACAGTCAACTGTCGCCCTCTCATTTTCTCCACTGGACGCCATATAGTGATTACTTATCTGTGCCTAGTGCATTTGTAACCCACACAGTGGCTATACCCCAGTGCTGTGACTCAGCCTGTGGTCCCCTGTGCCTTGCATGTCACTGTGATGCTGTGACTTCACTTGCGGCCCCTCAGTGCTCAATGCCCGAGTGCTCTGACTACTGTATCCTAGCTCTGCATGATGGGGTAGTTTGTGACTTTTGTGGTGGTGCCAGCACTAAGTAAGTAAAGATTATAATTATGTTGTATTACTGATCCACATGCACTGTATCAATACCATATTGTATTTTATGCCTGACTTTAGTCTTTTACTCATGGGTAATACTGTATGAAAGTTTTTTGGATTGAGGTTCAAGACGGATAGTTGACTGGAGGTACCGACGCAATATCTGGCATTTCTGCAATGTTTGGCAGAGGGTTAGGCTGAAATGTGCCGCATAGTTAAGAAACTACTGAATCCTGAAAAAACTCTGGTCTGTGTACAAACCAATTATACAGATATAGCCTGCAATGAACACAAACAGTAGCCTACTTAGCCCAACACAAAACAATTTGCGTACGTACCTTCTAATGCTTATACTGTACTTTCCACTGGATAATATTTGCTTTAGCATCTCTGGAGATGATCTTAGTTTATTGTAGAATTCCAGACAGGTGTGCTTGAGGTTAACTTTTGTAACTAGTACTGGTAAAGCTTGGAGGGTTGGGACTCGTAGTTGTGAATTTTCAAATGTCCACAGTTTGTATATCTGGGAGAAAACACATTCAGCAGAGGAACTTGTTCAAGCACGACACACAATGAACTGAATCAACTTTAACAAGTGTTGGTAGGCGACACCTCTATCTTTAAAGTGAGTGAACATTTCTGCCCAGCGCTGGTCTGTAGGTAACTTAGCTGCAATTCATTCTATTACTTTTGACAAAACTTGTCAAATAACTTAGTAATCAGGCTCTGAATCACAGAATTTCTTTTCTGCAACAAAATCCCCCCCCCTTTTTTTTTTAATTGTCTTGCTATATTGGTGTTTGTTTTAATGAGGTCCACTGCATATGAGCAAAGTCTTGCTAGTGACCTGACCACCGGCCTAAATACTGAATGCATGTGTCATAAATATCTGTGGCTGTTTTCTTCAATTCAGATGAGTCAATTAGTCCATCTTCTTCAAGTTTGCCTGTTAGAACCCTTAATGAATGTGGCAAAAATACACTGTCGTTTTGGGATAACAGATTCTGCTTCAGGTCATTAAGCATGATCATAACTTCCACTGCTGTTGCATCTTTCCCCTCATTACTGGACATGAGTCGATAGAAATGGCCAACTGACTAGACAAAAACTTAAGCCAAACTTCAGCACAGGGTTTCTTTAAAAAAAAAAAAAAAAAAAAAAAAAAAAAAAAAAAATTAGAAGAGCATGACATTTGCTTTGACTCAGAAAGTATGACTTTAAGCAAAGGAAACATTCTAAGCATTCTTTCAACAGCAGGCAATAGTGCTAACCATCTTGTTTCACTGTACCCCAGTAGTTGTTTATATTCAATCTCCACAACAGAGGTCCTTTAAGTCTTCTACTCTAACTGTACACATGTACTATATAAATACATATTGTTATATCTTAAGAACAACTGTTTCTACATCAATTGGCAAGAAGCTTGCACAGCATTATGCAAAACATGGACACTGCATCCAATACCAATCAATTCTCTGCCTATGTAAGTACCTGTATCAAGTTTCCTGAAAATTTTATTAACTCCTTTTCTCTGAACTCCCCCAAAATTACAGTTTGTGTTCTCACCACAGAAAGCAACTAATTTCTTGATAAGGTTATGCTTTTGGATTATATTTGTTAGATAGTTCACCACAATATCTGAGGTTTCTACAGGATGAGACTGAAAGTCAATGAGTTTTACTTATACACCTTCACAAGGCTTAAAGAAGCAAACAAGTACAGGAAAGTGTTTGGTGATGCAATGGTTGCTTGCATCAGTTAATATTGTTACACAAAGAATTTCTTTCAACTCTTTATCCAGTTCTGATAAGGCAAATGGGGCACATACACTTGTAACTATTGTATGGCATTTTATTCTGGCACATTACATTTTGGCTCTGAAATATTTTGAAATATTTATGAGGCACACTCAATAGACAGGAAGCTTTGACTCTCCTTGACTGTATGGCAGTCCCATAAGCTCTCATCAGCAGCCACCTCCAGATCCTTACGGCCAGAGGACACTCTCTTTAGTACTGAGTTTTGCTACACAAGGCACTGGCATCAGCATCTTTGTGTTTCTGTGATACTGCATGATTAGCAGTATCACTGTCACCACCATACGGAATGCTAAACTCCCTGCTACATTTCATGGACCATTCATTAAAGTAATCCCTCAATTATCTGATGTAATAGAGCCAAAGGCATGTCTGGGTAATGGACTTCTCCCCTGGCCTCCATTTGTCCATAACCTAACTTTGAAAGCTAGTGTAAAAGGCCACTACAGTTCAGTACATCATACAACACTTGTTCCGTTGCTTAACACTACTCAATCTGGTCAAGCAGACCTATATACCACAGCCAAGCAATCGCCACTGCACGGCCATACCCTGTAGTGACATGAAAACATGAATAAACCAGCTACACAAGAAACACATAGTGGTCACACAAAACGTAATGGTGAAATAGAATTACATCATGGTAAAACAGAATAAAATCATGGTAGCGCATAGTAAGCTACAATAAAATCAACATAAACACTCACAATTCGACCATCCCGCGTCAATCTTACCCAGGATCTCCTGCTTCTAAAGAGTCAGCACTACCCTCTTCCTTTTCCCTGGTGGAGGGGTCATCATCACACATCCTTTGAAGAGGCATGCTACGAACAGCAAGGCCTGAAGCACATAGGGAATATGCACAAAAACCACCTAGTGCACTGTCATAACAACTGTGTGAGAGGAGCTGTTTACTACACTGTCACTGGGAGGGAACTGGGAATGGCCAAGGGGGTATCCACTGGACGCTGGGTGAATTACCCAGCCAGACAGGGCGACGCCACTGGGCTATTCCCACCTGGCCAGGTGCGAAAATGTTCATGAGGCCATAAGTTCCACCTGGATGAATGCATTTTGTCCGGATATGATGCAAAAATGTACGAATGATGGTTACAAAGAGCCAGATCACAGCGTCTAGGTAATGGATTGTCTGGGTAATGGCCGTCCAGATGACTGAGAGATTACTGTGCTTTCTGTCTTTGATTTTGTAAGAAAGAGGTATTCCGACTGCATGGAAGAATTAAAAGTACCGGTACACTTTTGCTTAGGCATTTCCCCAACCAATGCAATTATCTTTCAAACACAGCATTAACTTTCCTGGTTTTCACAGCATATTACTCGTATAGTACTCTCAGATGGCTTGACGAACACCAAGGCAGCATGCAGAGGAGAGACTGGGCTGCCCAGTGTGAGAAGCAATCATGACTAGGACATGATCAGTGTTCATCCAGGAAACATCCTGTACACATTCAATTTAAACTAATATAAAAAAAAGCACCAAGAAATGTCTGACTTTCTAACCATATTCATTATACTTTAATTTTAACAACGTTTTATTTGTTCATTAAAGAAGCGGGACATTTCAGGACAAATTCTGAAAATGCGGGATATATTGGGATGCCATCAAAATATAGAACTCTTGTTGAAAATTCGGAGCATCTAGTCACCTTAGCATTATGAGACAGTTAATACGTGTGCTCCTGATAGAGTATAAAACTAAGAAGTCAAGACTGAAAGTAATGCACATGGGATAACTAATAAATATGATAATGCAGCTGTGTAGGCTGGATGATGTTAAAAAAAATAATAATAATAAAATAAATGTGTGAATAAGAACTACTGTTGACTGGGGTGGAAAATTCAGTGTGCTTCATTTGTATGGTCATACAGAGAATATGGACATGAATGTGGTGTCAACTGTTGTTTTAGCCCCAGAATCATCTGAACAAAACCCTATGGCTTGCAGGCTGAATCAGGTCTGAAGTTTGGGATCCTTCTTGTGAGGGACGGAGGGAGCTGATGGACACCTGTATAATCAGTAATCTTACCATGTGAAGGCATTCCTCTTCCATACTTGAGAATACAAATGAAGAGTATAACAGTGAAGGGAGGAATGGCAGACCTAAGACAATGACTGAATATGGTAAAAGTAGGTCTAAGAAAGTGAGGCATGTAGGATGAAGAAGCAAAAGTACTGTAATACAGTAATAAATGGGATGATGAAAAACTAGTGGAGATGCACATAAGATTGAATCTACTTTTAAACATAGCAGTTGACAGAGTGATGTGTCAGGGTGAAAGGGCCATTCTACTTGTTTCTGTGATCATTATCAACCACTTCAGTACCACTGATGCTGTCACAGTTAAAAATATTAAAACAGAAAATATCAACATCAAACCTCATTATGTGGATTCAGCTCAATTGATGGCAAGTGCTGTTTGACTGGAGGGTCGGTCTGGCTCATAATCAAGGAGACTCATTGCTAATTTATAACTAAGGCTCACTGAGTTTCATGCAACCACGATTTAGTTTAGGGCAGCACAGTAAAAGTCCTCCAGTTCAACCACCAATAATCCGAATATCCCAATATTCCCAACTTTTCAAGGCACTTTTTGAAATTTTTTCTGGGCCTTTTTTTGAATTTTTCTGGGCTTCATCTAAGGATTTATCTGGCTTGGACTAGCCTTTGGACTTCAATGTACCTGCCTGCAACTATTCATCTACACTTCTATGGATTTCTGGTAAAACAATAACCCATGTCATTTTCAGTGTTTATTTAATGATCATGTGCATATTTCTAATTTTTTCAAAGGTCTCTCCCAATAGTCCGAAAGACCCTTGATCCCCTGCCATTCGGATTACAGGACTTTTACTGTATATGGACTGGTGCCACTAACCCTGGGAGGTACTGTTGGTACCAAGAGTGAAGTGTGGGTATATGCTTGGTGACTAGGCACACGATCATCAATGTTAGGTAGGAAGTTCATCCACATGTAAATAGGGTCAATGTCTAAGCTAAGACTCCTGCACTGTTACAGCTCTCGATATGCATCTATGATTTTTTTCTTCCAACAGTTTCCACCATCAACAAAGAAGTTATCTGCTGGTTCTGACACTCGGTTTAGCTCCAATCCAAAGAATACATCAACTGTAACAAGGCTTACCACAGTTCAGGGACTCCTTAAATGGAAGTACAGAATCATTTGAGTTAATTCAGCTTGGTCTGCATTATTAAAGATGGCCTGATTGCTATGTAATCATATCCACAAGCTGTGATGCACCTAGAGATAGGTGATATAACAACAGTATCAGCTGGTTTGGGAAAATGGGGTTCAGAGCATATATACATATATTTTTTTTTAACGGGGACTGGTGTTGGAGAAAGACTCAAACATGCAGTGACACTAACATAACCAACTGGGTTCATATTCAGCTGATCCCTGAGCAAAAACAATAACAATAAAAGGACGGCTTACTTTCAACAGTTTTCTTCCCTCCCCCCTCTTTTTTGTGGGTGGCAGGGGGCATAAAATGGGCATGTGGTTAACCTCCTGAATCCAAAGGACATCCTTTTTAGCTTATTATTGCTGCTAATAGATACCGGTAATCTATTCAACTTGGGAAAGTATTCTCATGTTGAAGGAGTTTACTGAGGCTACATCTAAATTCTCCAGTTAAAAAAAAAAAAAAAAAAATCTAAGCTCCATGAAATAATAATAATAATAATAATAATAATAAAGACACTACCACATTTCATAGGTTAACCTCCCAAGGCAGCTTAATACCATTAAGCTATGTTGTGCAGGGAAGTACTGGGACAGGGAAGGAGAAGAACGGAGGACCAAGAACTCTGAAAATCAATAGGATTAGCCTATACCATAGGCCTAATGTGTACACAGTTTTATCTAACTACTGTACAGTATATCTATTGTCAGATGCCTTAATCCTGGAGAAGGCAGCCACAAACAAATCGCCTCCATATCATCCTGTACTCTCCTATCAGTCTGTCCTCCATCAAACTCACACAACCCTTATTCATATCCCACTCCACACAATCTTAATCCAGCAGGTGGTGGTCACACAGATCACTTCCATGTAACCCTGAAATTTTGCCATCTGTCTGTCCTCCCTTCAACTCACACCACCCTCATTCAGATATCTCTTCATCCCATCCCTGCATTTCTTCTTGGTCTCCCCCTGCATCTCACCCCAAAGTGGATCTTAGAGTCCACAAGCTATAATGTGCAAAGGAAGGGAGGACGGTGAGAGATCTTCATTTGCATATTTTAGACCCATTCAGCTATTTTCTCTTTCATTTGGGTAATCATCTACATTCATCTGAGTGCTTCCTCCTTCAACTGGGTTCATTTAGACACAGGTACAATAAAAGTCCTATAATCCGAATGGCAGGGGATCGAGGGTCTTTCGGACTATTGCAATCATCATTCCACTGAACAAAAGTTGCACTACTAATATCCTATCCTTTACTCTCATAACATTTATAACAAATGAATGTGTGTGCAAATACACACAATGAAAAGTCCTGTTCACCAAATTTCACCAAAACAGGGACATAACTGTGTCACTGTAGAAAGCCTAAATAAACAGGGTTTACTTTACTTAGTTTCCTTTAAAAGCCTTAAACCAAATATACTGAATATAAGACTGTTTATAATCATGCCCCACTAAAATACTGAAACATTATAAAACAAACAATCTCTCTACTGCCAGATGCCTTAATCCTGTAAGGGGTGGCCACAAATCGCCACATGTCGCCCTCTCCACTGCCATTTCACTGCCCTGCTCCCAGCTCACATCCCCCTCTCTCATATACCACTCCACTCCATCCCTCCATCTCATCCTTGGCCTCCCCCTCCCTCTCCCCTCCTCAACCTCACTCACATACACCCTCCTTGTCAGTCTCTCACTCTCCATCCTCTCCACATGGCCAAACCACCTCAATGTGTTTCTCCTAACACTTCCTATCACATCCACACCACAATGCTCCTTCACTTCCTCATTTGTCAGTCTGTCTCTCCATGTGGCTCCACATGCTCCTCTCAAATAACTCATTTCCACTGCTCTCACTCTTGACTTCTGTCCCTCCAACAAGGTCCAAGCTTCACTTCCATACGTTAGAGTTGGTGTCACAATACTGTCATGTAGTAACTTTTTCACTTCCATGCTCACTTTCTTGTTTCTTAACACTGCTTTCAAGGAACCAGCAACCTTTCTTCCTTGTTGTACCCTTTCAAGCACTTCACCCTCCAAACTTCCATCCTTACTCATCGCACTACCCAAATACTGTACTTAAATGCACTCACATTTTCCATTTCCTCCTCATCCAACCTCACTGTACATTCACTGACTTCACTTCTCTCGAAGAACAATACCTTTACTCTTCCCTAGCCTACGTTCACCTTTAGATTCCTTTTCTTATACACTCTCCCAAACTCATCCACCGAGCCTTGCAGCTCCCCTTCATCTTCACTTAACAACATAGTACCATCTGCAAACAACAGCACAGAGAGTTTCCAGACACTGTCCTTTCTCATTAGGGCCACTCCAACATCCACTGCTCTATCTTGTACCGGTATCTCTTAACTCCATCCATATATACAGACTGAACAACCATGGAGACATGACACATCCCTGTTTTAATCCAACCTTCAAGTAGAAAAATTCACTCAGTTCACTATCCACACGCACTGCAGCCTTAGCACTCTCATACATACTCTTTCCAGCATTCAACAACTTCCTATCTACCTCATATATTCTTAATACTTTCCACAATCCTTGTCTATCCACCCTGTCATATGCTTTCTCCAAATCCATTCCCACATACAACTTCTTTCCCTTCTCTAGAAACTTTTCCATTGAAGATCTAAGAATGATTATCTGATCAACACAACCTCTTCCCTTCCTAAAACCTCCCTGTTCTTCTTCAACTAATTCCTCTGTTGTTTCCCTAACTCGGTCAATAAGTATATATCCTACCATATACTTTTCCTATTACACTAAGAAGACAAGTGCCCCTATGATTACCACACACTTCTTTTTCCCCTTTTCCTTTGTACAAGGGAATAATTATACCTGACTTCCAATCCTCCGGGACTCTACCTTCCTCCCAGGCTAATCTGCACATCTTTCACATCCATTCTACTACTACCTCTCCCCCATGCTTCAGCATTTCAACATGCACTCCATCAATTCCTGGGACTTTTTCCATTTTGACTTCCTTCATTGCTTCCACAACTTCCATCCTACTGATTTCTTCCTCTTCTCACATCCCTCCTTCTCCCAGCCACTTATACTCGGATTACTTTCATTCTCTATGTTCAACAATACCCTTAAAGTGTTCTCTCCATCCACTCATTTTTTCTCCCTTCCCCACTAGTAATCTACCATTTATATTTTTCACTCCCCGACTAACTTCACTGCCACCCAGTCTAACTCTACTTCCCTCCTTCCAGAATATTTTCTTACATTCCCTCCACTTTACACTCAAATACCTTCCAAATTCCGCATCCACTCTCTTCTCTCTCTTACTAATCTTTTCACCTCTATCTTCATCTCTACGTATAAATTCTCTTCCGTCTCTCAACTCCTTCCACACCCGTTTCTCATCCACTCATATATTCTTTCTTCTTTTGTGCCACAGCCTGTCTCACCTCTTCACTCTACCATGCTGTTCCTTGCACCCTCTTTCATCTTCTCTTCACCTCACACACCATCTCACATGCTGCACAGATTTCTTCTGTGAATATCTTGCACACACCTTCCATGTCCCCCATCTGCTCCAATCCATTTATTAATGCAAGGTAATGTACCTTCCTACGTCTGGTAACTCACAATCATTGGCTTTATACAGATGTGCTAAAATAAGCTATGTTAACCTGGCTACAAAAGACATCTGGCTATAGATACAAATGAGAACTAACAAAGTAAATAAATGTACTAGAATAAACTTTAAAATCTGAAAATTTCTGGACCTGTCACTAAATGTACATGGCTTCTACCACTAAACAGATTCAATTCCTATAATTTCTCTGCAGCAGAAAATTATAAACTAATGTAAGCTCATCAAGTAATGTACTTATTGTATCCATCATGCACTCTTGACAGATCATGAGCTGTCAGTGCATGAACCTAACTCCCTCCCTTTATACTTATCTATATAAATTTTTCCTCAGTAACAGTATGCTATACTATCTTGGTTGAAGCATAAATAACCTAAGCTGCTTTTAAACATT
Source organism: Coenobita brevimanus (assembly GCF_032717465.1). Classification (NCBI taxonomy): domain Eukaryota; kingdom Metazoa; phylum Arthropoda; class Malacostraca; order Decapoda; family Coenobitidae; genus Coenobita; species Coenobita brevimanus. The sequence continues at coordinate 28,606,214 of NC_137039.1, read as the reverse complement.
GTTAATACACGATTACTCTTGCTTAACAAAGTAAAGAATGCCAATTGTAATCGCGGCTGCACTAGTTCCTGAGTCGAGAATGAAGTCCTATTATACCTCGTCGTTTATATTACGACCGAGCCATCATGCACTCACCAAACACATCGCCTGCCATCGCCTTCCTCGCCTATATTACAAGGTAAATGTTTCAGGAGGCCTTACTTGGGGTGACAAAGTTTAGAAGCAGAGAGGTTGCCAAATAAAATAATGCTTTGTATCGTATCAGCTTACCGTTATCAGTGTCCTCTAATGAACTTTGAAGCTCGCCTATGTTGGGAAGAGTTAACCCTAGCTTGTCCCCGAATTTGTCGATAAATGAACATAATACAGCAAAATCTGCGTGACTTGTACACAAGTCTTCATCATTGGACGCCATTTTCACATTGACGTCAATAAACGCCATAAAAACAAATCCCTGATGTTAGCGTCTCCGAGAAAACAATGGAGTATCGCAGAGCCTCTACCTGCTACGATCCCTTTAAGGAGATCTTTATCCTCCTAGCCATAGTACCTGATACTTTTGGTCAAGCTCCTACCTGTAACTTATAAGGCTTCATCGGCGTCTATTTGTTTTCCACCACTAATCTTGAGCGAGTAAAACGGAACATCAATACTGCCCCTTCCTACGCATATGCCTTTCCTCCATTCCCCAACCTCCACGAAATGTACATGCTCATTGCAGACCCAAAAAAATCATAATCGTATGCTTGTAAGATCACGCAAGCGTAAACAAGTTCTTTGTGTATTATGCTGCTTGCGTAGCTAGCCTGATGGCTCCTAAGAATGCAGCGTATGCAGTTCTGAACGATGATACTTAATCAGTATCGTTTTATTATCCCAGTCAGTAATAAAGCAAAGAAGAGTACTGAGGTCATAACATCTCGCAAGTAATTATGCTTGTGGGTAGTAAGTGAATAAAAAAAAAAAAAAAAAACTACAAATTGGAAAGAGTGCAGATTCAGTACTTTGAGTCAGTTATCACACTGATAAAAATCATTGAACCCACTTCATTTCAATCGTGTACTTTATCAGGTCAACATAGGTAAAACTAGGTGGTCATAATTAATTTTGCCTATTTTCGTTTGTCTATGAGCAACCAAATTCCGCATAATAAAAGGTTTGAGATTATCAATGAGTTATTCATTATTCCTCATGTTCCTCCTTCCTATAAATTCTACGAAATATTTCTTCCTGTGTATTCCTGCGTATGATGGGATAAATCACTGTCTTTTATTGTAAAAACACTCTGTACCATTTACAACAATAAATATAACAATTTAATTCATATAATTTATATTAATGATCCAAACTTGTGTCAATGGTACAACGATATAAAGTGCATACAGGGAAAAAAGGTGTAAACTGTAATGTGCTGCGATACGAAGATTCCAATGCCACCTAGAATACGACCCCTACTGATGCATGTCAGGATGAAATTCGTCCCCATCAGTACCATGTCCAATCATGTCAATCATTTTTTGCTTAGAAAAGACCTCTCGAAATAAATGGATGTCAGTGACCACCATCTTTAACTTGGGAGGCGATTTTTGGCCTATTGTCGCTTGTTTCCTGAAGTTCAAGGACGCTGAGAAAGCATCAGGGATCTACATGGTTTCTGTTGTATTTTCGTGCATGGCATCATATTTTAAATTTATGATCAACACTTTCCAGCACCGAAGAGCACCTCATTCAAGACAGATGTCAATACAGTAGTACGCCAAATTTAAGTGGACAAAGTATAGCGTCCTCCTCTTTGCATATCTGAACTTTCGATAAAATGAAGCATTAGTTGATTAGTGCAGTTTTGTGGTCATCTATACAGGGGCATCTCTGGAGGTGGCCCGATCAGTCAATCACACCCAATACAAAAGATATTCACAAGCAAGTTGCTTCACTTTGGTGAAGCCCCATGAGCGTCACTTTAGCTCCCTGGGATTTTCACATGCAAAGTTAAAAAAAAAAAAAAGCATCTATCAAAGAGGAAACAAAAGCATCTATCTAGGAATTCTGTGCTTGTCATATACTGATAGTTTCCAGATAGTATGGTGGTGGTGGTACAGTAGTAGTAGTAGTAATTGTGGTAGTAGTCGTAGTAGTAGTAGCAGCAGCAGCAATAGTGCTGGTAGTGGTAGCAGTAGTAGCAGACTGGCAGTGGTAGTAGTAGTTGTAGTAGTAGTAGTAGTAGTAGCAGCAGTAGTAGTAGTGGTGGTAGTAGTAGTAATATAAATAGTAATAGCAGCAGCAGTGGTAGTAGTAGCAATAGTAGTAGTAGTAGTAGTGGTAGTAGTAGTAGTATCCATAGTGGAGTAGTAATAGTAGTAGCACCAGCAGTACTAGTAGTAGTGGTAGTAGACAAAAGGAATAGCTGGGGGGAGGCGGTGGCTCAATCGGTAGAGAGGTGGCCTGTAGTCCTAACGGACCCAGGTTCGAATCCCGGCTGGGGCAGGGAACAGTTTAAGGATTTGAATTTCATTAAAATCAGGCTTTACTGATCTACCAGAAGACCCGCCGACATGTCGTAAAAATACCCCCGCTAATACCAATACACCAGTCCTGTATGAGACAGCCCTAGCATGTATTCAATATGGACGGTGGGTGTTAGCGCCAAAGTGGTGACATGTAGAGGTGTATGGTATGTAGGAGGACTGCTGGGCCTTGAGAGCAGGCTGTGAAGCCTATGCCCAGAGTCGGACACATAAAAAAATAAAAAATAAAAAAAAACATAACCAAACATCTAACACCAGACCAATGCAGAAGAGTTGATATGGCACAGGAGGTTGGGGCATCGAACTGGCTGACACCCTGCCTTTCAAGGCAAAAGGCTTCCACATCAACAACAAAGAATTTATTGACGCCATAGCCTTGAGATATGGGTGGACGACAGAGAACCTAGCTCAACACTGTGCCTGTGGCACTGTCTTTGATGCAAACCATGCAATTGTTTGCAAGGAGGGAGTCTTTGTTTGCATTCAACACAATGAAGTATGCAACCTCACTGCCAAAATGCTGCAGGAAATGTCATGATGTCACCATTAAGCCAGTTCTGCTACCCCTAGACAGTGAGCACTTACCCACAGAACAGCAGATTCATCAAATGATGCAAGAGTGGATGCCAATGCTCGAGGTTTCTGAACACGTGGGCCGAGGGCTTTCTTGGATATTAGGATATTTCATCCTGTGGTGGCATGTCATCATGAACTGTCTCTCAAGGCTGCACACAAAGGAATGAACAAGAAAAAACAGAAACTATCAAACAAGGATCAAACATGTGGACCACGGTAAATTCACTACCCTTGTGTTCACAACATCAGGTGGGATGGGTCCAGAGGCAGAGATTCTACTCGTGACTGGCAGAGGTTCATTCTGAGAAGAAGCATCAACCGTAGAGTTCTGTTATGGCCTGGATGAGATGTTGGCTGTCACTCTCCCTCGTGAGGTTTGCACTCCTATGCCTTTGGGGCACAAGATCATCAGCCCTCAAGCCTGTCTCTCTGGTGGGTATGGATTACGAAGCTACTGTAGTCAACTCGCATAGACCACAGACTCCAATAGATTAATGTCTTTATTAACACTGCAGTGTTAATGAATATAAAACAAAGTAACAAAAGTAGCTGCAGATGGTTGGTAACTACAGCCATTGGCATGCTTGGGGCCAATGGATTGTAATATAAGGGTTAGTGTTAACCTTCAAATTACAACTCCAAATGGGGAACTGTATTATGAAGGTTGGTTTTGATCTTCACAATGTAATTCCTAAATGGATGGAGGTGACCCTTTAGTAGCAGTAGTAGTAATGGTAGCACCAGCATTAATAGTAGTAGTAGTAATACTGTAGTAGTAGTAGTAGATGATGTAACTTTAGGCTCATCTTGGACATGAACCCAGTTGACTGCTGGAAACAACTATTGCAGCCCACCATCCTACTTCTGGGAGTTGGGGGAGCTGAGGGATGTTTGTGCATCTCGTTAGATTCTCTATCTGGGTATATCAGTGCCACCACAAGAAGTCAACACTCTCCAGTGCCACATAGGGTAGTGAAAAACAGTGTATATAAGTAAGTTTTAAGGAGGAAAAAAGCACAGTGAGCCAAGAATACAGTGGATAGATATGGTAAATGATGGTCATGGAAGTGAGATATGGAGCTGATGAGACTTGAAAACCATCAGGGAACTGAGCTGGTTGTATGAATTATGTAAGGGGAAGCGAGGTGCTGGAGAGGGATACCTTCATGTGGTGGCACTGATACAACCATGTGACTCAAGTGCCTGGCTAAAACATCCCTCATCTCTCTTCATCATCATCAATCATCATCATTATGAGGGAGGGTAAATACCGCGAGGTGCATAGCCTTACTCACCTGATTCCATCCACAGGAGCCCCATTGTACAACCCTCAAGACAGTGACTCTTCTCCCTTTAAGTAGCTATTTCTTGACATGAAGGACCAACCTGCTCCAGTCTTGCATTATGTGGCCTTCCCCTTGGTCTCCCCCACCCCAGATTAACTCTCTCAGAGATCACCCAGTGGGGTCAACCTCAAGAAACAGGCAATGTGCCCATATAAATGGAGTTGGTACTGACATATGATGTGCAGAACAGGCCTCAACTCAGTTTCACTGAGTGGTTGTTTCTTATGTACCCGATCATACCAGTAATATCCCATGATCCTTATCCCCTAAAGGAGGATGGTGGACTGCAGTAGGGTAACTTGAGTCAGCAGTTTACCAGACTCACATTTTAAACAATCCTGGGGTAACAACAGCAACAACAATAACAAGGTTGAGTGCATGACAAGGGTGTTTAATCTGATTCCTTATGGAATGACTAGTTGGTAGGTAATATGAAGCACATTTAAAGAAAAATACCCCCAAACGTGTAGACAATCAGTCAAATGAGGCTGAGTCAGGATTTCGGGAGCTTTATTGGTAAGTGACTGGTGTGTGCCCATTTCACTGCGAATGGTTCTAGCAGTTCTCCCTCGAATGTGCTTTTCCTTCATTACATTCTGCATCCTACCTCACCCCATTTTTTGGTGAGACAAAGCCAGGATGATGATGATGATGTTGATAATTGTACTTCGCATGCTGTTGCTGCCCCTCACTTATCTGAACATAAAGCAAATGAATTACAGGCTGAAGCTAACCTTCTCTTGCACCATGCTATCCCATGAGCCAGGGAGGGACCAGCTGTTTTTCATACAGATGCCCAGTAGAGTCTTATCTCCTGACTTTTATATTAAGGGGTGTTTCCCCACACATCCAACCATCTCAAGCTTCCATCAATCCCGGCACCAAGGATAAACCATCGTGATAAAGTGTATTCTATGTCCTGCCCCTCTGCCCTCATGGCTCACTCACCTTTTTATACAGTACCAATATATCAATGCCAACCCATGAAGGCATCCATCACCAGCATCTATAGAGTAAATATTACTGAATGTCAAGGATGCAGCTCAGAATGTCACATTTTTTATATAACCAGTAGGCTACTGTACACTGAGGGAAGTTGATCAATCAGCTCTGAAGGTAGCAATAACACTTTACTGGGAAACTATTGTGACTACACTATGATTCATATGCATTTCATTAGCACAACATTAATGTCACTGTATGCAGGATGTTTGTAATGTGTAAGTACTGTACTGGATTGCTGCTCTGGAGGCACTGTGTATGAACAGATTATAGTCAGTTTCTCTTCACCTGATGGAACTGGGCCACTCCCAACTTACACACCAAGTCAAGGCTTCATGAAATTCAAGGAGCCTGAGTTATCGGATAAGAATGAATGAATCACTTTGGTTGTCAAATCAACCTCATCTGACTAAGTGTGGTCATCAATGAGCAGGAAAGGGTTAAGGACCTCTGTCAAGTTTGAAAAAAAATGCATAAAATCTGCTGTTCCTCCATCACTTCCCCCCTCTGACTTCCTCATGGCTGACATTAAAATTTCTTCAGCTGATGTATTTTCTGCTATCACAGGCCTTAATACTAAAAAGGCATATGGGCCTGATGGAGTCCCTCCTGTTGTTTTCAAGAACTGTACTTCTGTGCTTACACCCTACCTAGGCAAACTCTTTCGCCTTTGTTCATCAACTTGTACCTTTCCTTCTTGATGGAAGTTTGCTCTCATTCAGCCAGTCCCAAAGAAGGGTGACCATTCACAACCCTTTAACTATCGTCCAATTGCTTTAACATCCTGTATCTCAAAGGTTTTTGAGTCAATTCTTAACAGAAAATTTTTAAAGCATCTTTCCTATCACAACCTTCTTTCTGATTGTCAGTATGGGTTCCGTCAGGGACACTCCACTGGCGATCTTCTCACCTACCTTTCAGACTCCTGGTCATCCTCCTTTCAGGACTTTGGCAAAAGCTTTGCCACTGCACTTGACATCTCAAAGGCTTTCGATCGAGTCTGGAATAAATCTTTAATTTCCAAACTGCCCTCTTACGGTTTCTATCCTTCTATCTGTACCTTCATCTCTAGCTTCCGTTCTGGTCGTTCTATAGCCACTGTTGTAGACGGCCATTGTTCTTCTCCTAGGTCTATCAAGAGTGGTGTTCCTCACGGATCTGTTCTATCACCAACTCTCTTCCTTTTATTCATCAATGACCTTCTAAGCTGTACATCTAACCCTATCCACTCATACGCTGATGACTCCACCCTTCACCTTTCTATTCGGTTCCCACAACGCCCATCTCAGCAGTCACTTCAACAAACAAGGGATGAGGCTATCGCACACCTAATGTCTGACTTGACTCATATCTCAGACTGGGGTAGGGGTGGTCTTGTTGTTTTTGGTGCATCAGGGACTCAGTTCTTACACCTATCAACCCAACAAAATCTTCCATAGGTGTGCCCACTGATGTTTAATGATATTCAGCTTAGTCCTGCATCATCTTTGCATGTGCTTGGGGTTTCATTTACTCGGAACTTGTCTTGGAAAGATCATATTGGATCTCTTGTGGAATCTGCTTCCAAGAGATTGGGTGTGCTGAGCTGGCTTCATTCCTTCTTTGCTCCTGCACAGTTGTTGACTCTGTGGATGGGTTTTGTCCACCCCTGTGTGGAGTACAACTCACATGTGTGGGGAGGTTCCCCACATACAGCTCTTCCCAATAGGGTGGAGTCAAAGGCTTTTCCTCTCATTAACTCTCCTCCTCTTACTGACTCCCTACAACCTCTGTCTCTTCACCACACTGTTGCATCTTTATCTCTTTTCTATTGCTACTTCAATGGCCACTGCCCCTCTGAAATGTCTGCATGCATTCCTCCACTTCTATGACAGGCGCGCAGCACCCGTCTAGTAGCAAACTCTCATCCCTTTTCTGTCCAACTCTCCAATGCAAGAGTTAACTGTTACTCCCAGTCCTTCGTTTATGCAACGGGTCAACTTTGGAACTGTCTCCCTCTGTCTGTATTTCCTGCTTCCTATGATCTCCAGTCTTTCAAATGCAGTGTGTCCAGGCATCCCGAAATGATGGGATCTTGAATTTGGCTCTCTCTTGTATTTTGTTTTTCTCTTGGAAGGAACAGTTATTGTGGGCTCATGGCCTTTGGTTCCTTCTTCCTCGCATTTAAAAAAAAAAAAAAAAAAAAAAAAAAAAAAAAAGGATTAGTTTAATCATTACCTGCAAGATCCATTAACCCTTTCATTACAGGCATGTCTTTTCTTACTTTATTCTTCCGATCCTCAGACAATTTCCTTAGATGGCGATTCATAATATTAAAATGAAACTATGGACATGCCCCCAAAATTTTAAGCTAATTTCTTAAAAATAAAATGATGATAGAACATGCCTGACCTATCTGTATTGCTTATGACTTTGTAATGTGGGATGCACGCTAATCATATCTCATAATTAAATGTGGTCCATAATTGACAGTCAAATGTGAGAAGTTTGCTTATACTTTGGCATTTTGTTTTAATAATGCAGCTTTAAGAGAGGTTTTATAAATGGGAGGGGTTGGATATACCATCCAGTATGCCCTTCAGTACAAGAGTTTCCTTGAGCACAATGTAACAGCAAGCAGGAATGAAGTAAAGTCACTATACTAAAAGGGTTAAAACAATATACCTGCGAATTCTAGGCTGTGATGAGGCGCCTGCACATCGTGGTAGTGTGTACCCTGGACGGAGCTAAGCAGTTGTGTACACCTTGGAGTTACAGCTCCTATATTTCCCTGCACCTCGCCATGGGGAAGGACCCTGGTTTGACCCTGGCAGGGCACTGTCTACCACAAGATGATGCTGGATTCCTACTGTACTGTATTGCATCTGTAGGATGCCCTCATAGAAGCAGTTGCTTATCTGTGGTTGATGAGTCTGCTTGGCCTGACAGTTCAGGGCTGAGAAACAACCTGGCAATACCATAAAGTAGGTATTATTCATTCTATAGAGCATATACAGTACTGTATATTATTAATTCTATACAGCACCTTCACGCAATACACTGTGTATTGCTAATTCTATACATCACTTTCATACAATATTTCATGCATTCTATACATCACTTTCATAAAAAAAGAAGAACTAATGATCTAACCTTACTGGCCACAGTAGGTCTTTAACTTGGCCCAGATTTTCATCTTTTTACAGTTTATTGCACATAGCTCACTGGCAGAAGTTAATAATGCTATGGTCCTAGCATACCTAGCATAAAATTCCAGTGTTTATTTATTGTTACACCTTAGCATTCAAGGAAAGGTGGCAATTTTAGGCCATTTCAAAGTGAAAAGAGTGTAAAAATTGTGGTTGGTAAGATTCAGAGAGGAAAACAAAATGCACAGAGAAAATAGATGGATAATGTTGTACCGTATAGTTTGTTTGCTTTCATCTATGGGAACTAAGTCACCCCTATAACTTAAATACTGTCATGGTTGCATGAACTCTGATGAACCTTGGTAAGGACATAGGCAAGGGTTTCATGACTACTAGTCAAATTCATCCTCCAGTCTGACTACACTTGGCCACGAACTACGCTGCAAAGGGGTTGCGGATCTTTGTCAGATGAAAACAAACCAACAATAGTATGAAATGCAACCCCAGCCTCATCTGAATGGGTACACAATGGATTGCAGGACAAAACTGCCATGTTTAACACTTCACAATCATCCTTCTGGCAGGGAGGGAGGGGACTGAGGGTTCTTTGCATTACTCGGCAGCTTCATCAGCTGGCCACATTGGCGTCAAATGAAGGCTTCCCCCTCCGGCACCCATGAATAATGTACAATGCAGTTTGATCAAAGAAGAATTACTAGGTAACAAAGAGGCTGATGATGATGACAATGGTGATAAGACAGGACACAAAGAATCATGAAAGATGGAAGATTTTTAAGTATGACAGGTAACTTTCTATCAACAGCATGTTTTCAGACTCCATTTACTATGTCCAATTCTTAAATATGCAGCTGTTCTCCAGAAGCTCTTCCACAGTCCATTTCTACAGGATTCTGCAATTTTCTAGGTCCATCATCCAATCCTATGTTGTCCCATGAGGAGTGTAAGAGCCCAGGACTAGGCAAGTTGGTCCTGACATTTAAGATGAGTGATCAGCCTCACTCATCCCTGAGTGGCATTACGTGAGCAATAAACCCCAACCACCCCTTGGATATCAAACGGCACAGGCTTAATCCGACTGGAGCAACTTAATTACCCACTTAACCTCCCCGGATCCATAATCTGGTTATGTGGTTATCACCCAGCGTAGTACATGGTTTCCTGGTGTACAGGAAACCATTTGGCTTGTCACTCAGTGTAAAGTCTTCCACAGGCATAAGAAAGAGGAAAGAATGAAGGAAAGAAAGACAGAAGAGGGAGTGTAGAGTCACCTACAGGCAGAAGGGGAAAGAATGACAGAAGAAAGACAGAAGAGGAAGGAAGGAAGGAAGACAGGAAAGGACAGACACCCAAAGCAGCACTACATCAAATGAGCAGCCCCATCAACCTTGGGAGGTGCTGCTATGAAAGCGAAGTGCAGCTACAAGCTTAGTGATTATAGCCTATTCGATCTCATCTGAGAGAAGAACCTTATACTTTTGGAAGCTGGCAGCTGATTAGCTGACTGAGTGCAATCATTAGTAACAATGTACAGTATTTTTAATTTTTATTGTATGTGTTACAATAACAGTTTCTGATGATAAGACTGCTTAATTAAATTATATATATATATATATATATATATATATATATATATATATATATATATATATACAGTATATATATATACAGTATATATATATATATATATATATATATATATATATATATATATATATGTATATACAGTATATATATATATACTGCATATATATATATATATATATATATATATATATATATACACACTCAATCCTCGTAAATCGCGGCAATTTGGGTCTGTACCACTGCCATAATTTACGAAATCCGTGATTTATGAATAATAACTCTTATGTGAAAAATTAATTTGGGTCTGGACTTTGGCCAACCCGCCCCCACAGCACCCTACCTACACCTATCTAGGCACCATCAAACACAAACATACAAATTTAGGAATATTCAGTGCATGTATTAAATAGAAATAAGCCATGTTAAGGGATCTCACCTTAATCCTATGACAAAATTGCTTAAGTGAATGGAGTGGGGTGGTGTTGGGACGAACTTAGAACCTCTCAGCACTTGTTCTTCCCAAACTCTTTCGCCAGTTTTGAAAACTTCTCTCCCCTCTCAACACAACGAATGAGCTCCAAACGTTGACTGTACAACAACTGCGGCAGCTTCTTGACGCCATACTGCTTAGAGCGCTTCATTGGGGGGTCAGGAGGGGCCATGGCAGGTAGGAGGCGGGGGGAAGTTGCACAAAAAAGGCAGTTAGCTCTCGTACTCCACGGCGACGGTCTGTAGTGTGCGGACTGGCAGGACAAGAACAACAACAACATGGCGGCATTAGTATCCGCATATGCCACCAGGGATGCGCAGTGATTGGTTGTTGGGTCGCGATTTTCAATTTGAATGCCGCGGTTTACAATTCTCCTTGGAAAAGGCTCACTTGGGTGCCTAGATCCGCGATTTTTGTGACTTAACAGTGATTTAAGGTTGCCGGCAGTCTGACGGCCACCTAACTGTGATTTATGAATCCGTGATTTATGAACACACGATTTACAAGGATTGAGAGTATATTTATATACTGTATATATATATATGACAGTTTCTAAGATTCACATACAACATAATCTCTTAATGTTAGCAATTCTTACCTTTTATTATTAAAGAATGGCATTTGTTCTTGAATACTCTGTATAAGGATATGCATACAGGCTTTGGAGAACCTGTACCATAGGGAAAATTCGTTGTCAGACGTAGCTTCAAAGGGGTTCATGCTGTCAGTAACAACCCTACAAATTCGCTCAGCTGGTCATATCGATTTTGAATATATTTTTGCCCCACATGCTTGTTTCTGTCATTTTTCTCACCCAGAACCCCGAAATCCCACCAGTCCCCCAAGACACTTGGAGGGAGGTGGGAGTTAATGTGAAAACCAATCACAAGCACCAAAAACAAGGGTCAAATTCATTCAAATCACACCAGAAAAAATATATTGCCAAACCAAAACAGTGCGTACTGGTACAGTACTTGTAAAAGTTTACCAAACGCAAATGTGAGACTCTGTAATTCACAGTAATTGGCTGTGCACAATTCATCTGTTTAGGTAGTACTCGGCCATTCTTTACTGTAGGAATCATTTCATGAACTAATCACACTAATTCCAAAAGTATCATGCATCATATCTGATAAACAGCTTGGTAGAAATACTGAAAAATAAAATGGAAGTGGATACAGCATCTCATCTTTGTTTTCGTTTTGTTGTAAATTAACCATCTCCGGAAAAGCGGTGAAGTCTTTTAAAATTATAAAAATATTAGACACTTTTTTTATTTACACAATATTTATATCATTAAATTAAAAGTCCCATCACACAAATTATATGGTCCTTTAAATTCTACATAGTTTTCTTTGCACAAGAGTACTATAATATGATGAAGGGGCATGCAAAAGGGGGGCTATGAAACTCCCCATGGATCCCAGTACTACACTGCAGTAATCTCTCCCGTTCACTGGGGAACACTCTCCCTTTCGTGCGTTAAGACTACCAGAAGATACAGATAGAGCAAGGTGAACACATGCCCACAGTTCAAGACTACAGCCCATAGTTTCTTTCGACATGTTGCTCCTAAACTATTATGGCTAAGAGGCTGTAATTTAAATCAATTATTGACCTACATGAGAGATTGTTTGTGTATAAGTTTCATCAAATTCGTTCATTAGATTTTTATTTAGAGATTTTATGTAAAAAATTTCTAAATTATATAAGAAATTAACAGGTTCCTAATGTAATCCATAAAATTTGGCTTGCTATATGGCAAACTAATCATAAAGAGTTGCTTTACGGATTCTCTAATACAATTTATAATAGTCGCATTAGAAGAATATCAATGATTTTTTATTTTGATGAAAATCTAAGTTTCCTATTGTACCAATTTCCTGGATGTCTGGCAAGCTCTGTACACCAGCCATATCATTATAAAAATATTCCAATTACAAAATTTACAGTAAATTTTATGGGCTTTCCTGTGGTACCTTTACTTTTTCTGTAGCTTTATTAGTTTAGGAGCTAACAGAGTCCAAAAGTCAACCCCTAAAGTACCATGAATTACGATTGTCAGTTTGCTAGTTTGCCACGTACAGTCATATGACCGACGATTGTAGATGGTCTGTCAAAAACTGCCGAGCACTAAGCCAGCTCCTTTTATGACATAAACGGTTCCTACTCAATCAGAGCTAAGGGATGAAGTGGTGGGAAGGAAAAGCCCACCCCCTCACCAAGTCTGTGGGGGGATCCCCCCCCAGCCACTTCTCCACCTCCTTCCAGCTGATTGGATACAGGCAGCTCTGTCCCCTCCCACCCAAATTACTCACCAATACCACATCAACATCATATGGGGGGGGTGTCTCATGCCTGCTCACCCTGCCCAAGCCCCCTCTCCTCTATCCCCCACTTCCTATCGAATGACATGGCAATTTCCCTGTTATGACTTATGATCACTTGTTTGTTTCCTCCCACCAAAGACCCCCCACCCCACCTCCACCTTCCTCCCTCCCTATCCTTTGTCCTGAATATGATGCGGTAATTTCCCTGTCATGATCAGACTGTCTGTGTATTCTTACTAAAAATTTTTCCTGTATTATTTTTTTTTTTTACTTTCATGCATACTCCTGCACCTAGTTTCATCAATGGAAACATATTGTACATTGATTTCATTGATTTTGGTAGGATTCTTTACCAAATATATGTTTTTCCCCATTTTTTTTTTTTTTTTTTTACTCTCATGCTCACTGTACACCTTGTTTCATTAACAAAAACATATTGTACATTGACTTCACTGATTTTGGTAAGATTCTCTAGCAATAATTAGGTTTCCACGGATGTTTTCCTGTTTTCTCCCTAACCCAGAGGGGGGTCTTTCATAATCTTTGTTGGGCAATTTTGTGGCAACCATTAGGTCTAGGGGACTGAGATTGCCATTTCCAGGTGTGTAAACTCAAGCTCTTCAAATCTGTAAAAAAAAAAAAAAAAAAAAAAAAGGTAAAATCTGAAAAATTAACCACGAATTGTGGCTGGGGATGAAGACAGCTTCAGAAAAATGCGGCGTTTAGGAGTTAAAACACACGTTCTCTGAAAACACCCATCAAAGTTGTCAGGTCGTGGAACACTGAGCAACACATCCTCTCTCTCGTGTCTCTGGCCGCACTGAGTATACAGCTGCGACTAAAAAAGATGCCAGATGTCGAGAGCAGGAGTATTTAGTCGACAATTTACCTAAAAAAAAAAAAAAAAAAAAAAAAAATGTATATTTTGCACAAAACTATATCATGAGGTGTGTAGGAGCACTGACATTGCACTTGAGTGCTTGATATAGGTGTGCAAAATGACAATCTTAAAACATTTATAGCTACATTTCTGAAGATGATATCACTCTGCACAGAGACAGAGGATGGATGCCAGAACTTTGTGGAATTTTCTCAGAATATTAAAAAATTTCAGATTTTTTCATCAAAAATGAAGACAATCGCCTTAAAGGTGCTGTCACCTCACTCACAGGGCACCAAATCATCTCTGGCATCAAGGCACATTGACAGTAACACACTTTTCCTGGTTCTTTTAAGTGTCCGTTTCAACAGCAAATCAGCATTTTTCGAGAAGTCTTTTTTTTGTCTTCATTTCCAATCCTATAGTAATTAACTTTTTTCCAGCAACCTAAGAAGTATGTAGTTCTGTAGCATTCAATATTTTTCTGGCAGCCTCTGAAGTATCCAGTTTTGCAATGCTAAAATCTCTTCTGCAGACATAGTGTGATACAAATCCTTAAAAGTATGGAAGGTGCCAGTAACACCAAGTGCCTGTAGCTGCTTAAAGGTGCTGTCACCCCACTCATGTGCCACCAGGTCGTCCTTGGTGCCGTGGCACATTAACAGCGGCGGCCGATGCACCGCGGGATGCTGATGCAGCACCTGGGTGTGACATCATTATCAACATCCTAGCCTATACATTTTTCACCACCACCACCACCACCACCACCATCATCATCATCATCATCGTCACCGCTGTGACCATTATATTGCTTCATTGTCAACATACAGTAATCTGAACACTCACTGGTATATCAGCATCAACATTTAATCACCATCCTGATCCTTTTTCTCCCCTAAACACAAGGGCACTGCAAAGACCATGAAAATGGGGTAACCAAGAGGTGGTTAAGCCTAAACATGGGGAGGCCACAGCAAAACCCTTTACGGGGTCTCGGTGATTTGACCTGGAAATCAGAGATAGCCAGATAGCCACTGATGTAGCTAAGCACATTTCTGGGGTATCCAATGCCACCCCTCTGCTTATGCCATTGCCTAAATATTTTAGAGCCATCTCCAGCAATTCCATATTATACACTACACATCTGTTCCTAAAAACTACTGTACAGTATTATGTGAAAATTGTTTTATGTGAGCATTCTGCTCAGGCAAGGAAGATTATCTTCTCAAACACTGCATCATTTAAGGCTGGAGATGAGGATCAAGATATTAATTTTCATAAGGAGTTTAAAAACTAAGTGATATATTGAAATACTACTGTGAACTGCATCATCCCTAACCATCAACTGCATATCCTGTCCACTTTATTCACCAGGTTTCTTACAGATTGGCCAGCAAAACACAAGAGAGGCGACATGCTACAATCAGTTTGTTTTCGCCTGACAGACATCCCTTTCCCCTTTCAACTTAGTTGATGGCCATGTGTAGTCTGACTGAAGGATAAATCTGACTAGTAACCAAGAAGACTCATTCCTATCTCATCACTACAGCAATGACCTCTGCTGTTAGACTGCCATGATCTTTTTCATGTAACCGACTCAGATCAATCTCATTAATAAGGCTTATCAAATTTAATGCAACCACAGCTTAGTAATCAAGGTGTGAGAGTGACCCAGGTCCATCAAATGAAACCAAATTGACGAGTACGTGAACCCTGAACGTGCCTGTAAAACATGACATACTGCACCTCATAAACCTTTGATCCAGTGTTGAGAAAAGATGAACACGCAATTATTCCTCCAAGGTCCGGACGGAAGCGGTAGCCCATCTGTAATGCCATGCCACCCCCCATTGAGAACCCTCCTGCAGCAGTGAGAAAACATTATTGTTATTGTTGCAGTTGTGACCTCTGGATCATCTGACTGTGAACCCAGTGGACTGCAGCCCAAAGCTGCTCTATTCTACTGCAATCCACCATATTTTCAGATGGGGGATAGGAATTTATGGGGACATTTGGATAACTAGGCAGTGAAGTTCCCTAGTTATACAATTGCCACCATGTGTAGGCATCCCTCTTCAGGAACAGATGAACATGCAATTATTCCTGCAAAGCAGAGGAACCACTGGCATATCTGCAGTGCCATTCCATCCCCTAATGAGAACCCTCCTGTAGCAGTAAAAATACATTTGCAGACATAAGTACTCCTCGTTTGATGCTAGTTTACTATAGTTCTTCACCTTAACTCCAGAAATGGAGAGCATGAGAGGGAATGAGAAGGCATTCTACTAAGAAAGAATTACAGAAAACATCTAAATAAGATACACACTTAATAAGTCAAAAGGTGAGAGTAAAAGAGAATGAAAGAGTAGAATACTGTACTGAGAGAGAATGATACAGCAATAGGGATTTTTGATCATGTCGACCTTGGTTGAAGGCCAAGTTTAGTCAGATAGGAGGGGTGATTTGAATAACAACCACACACACACACACACACACACACACACACACACACACATATTGATGTGAGTTAATGATCCAGGTTTATGCTAATACTGTATACATGGTGGCCCAATGGTAGAAAGCCTGACTAATGGACCGAAGAGTTGTGAGTTCGCGCCGCGCCCGGGTAGGCTGCCATGCCGGGAGAGGTAGCGCTCACCTGTCACCTAGCTGGTTGTTGCAGCCATGGCTCAGGGGGTTAGAGCGCTCTGACCAAAGGGTCAGAGCTTCAAGTCAACCCAAGGGTCATTGCTAGACATCAGGAAGGGCATCCGGTCATAAAGTGTTACACACTCTAAAAACCAAAGTCTTCTACCCAGGGGCAATGCCTTGGCCCTTATCGACAAAGGGGGACACGGCATAAGAAAAAAAAAAAAAGAAATGCTTCATTAATGTCTAGATGTTAACAGGCAAGATAATGCTTCAGTCCTTTCTTTCCACAGGACATCCTTTTAGTTTATTTTTCCTCCTACCAGGAATTTTATTAAATTCAAATAACAATAGTAGTTGTAGCCACAGGTTTATATGAATGTGAACCCAATGAACTGCAGACTACAGCTGTTCCTCTCCTGCAGCCTGCCATCCTCCTTTTGGAGACAAGCAGGGTGCTGAGGAATATTTGCATAACCAGGCAGCTCCACTGCCTGGTCATACTGGTGCCATTACATGAAGGCATTGCTCTCCAGCACTATTCAACTCAATAAAGAACTCATACTGAAGTAGTTACTGAGGCTGCATTTCCCTTCAGTTCAAAAATTCTAAAAGGCATGAAATAATTTGGATTCACCTTATGTCCCTCAGTTCCTTTCCTGTCCCCTCAAAAGAAGGACTGTGAACTGCAGATGGGCAACTTTTGCCTCCAAGTCACTGGGTTCACATCCAGATAGCCTGGGGCCAAAAAAATATATATATATACTTACCTAATATTATTCTGTCAATACTAATTCCCTGCTTAACTTCTTGATCAATCACTCGGTTAATTTCTTCTGCCATGGGTTCTATGGTTGCTAAATCCTCAGGTATATCTTGTGACAGCTCTTTTCTGGAAGGGCAAATTAAATAGATTATCCCCTTACACATCTGGCCAGCAAGGAAGTACACTTATGGGCCAAAAGTTGATTTATGATTCCACTGTGTCTACTTCACACTTACAGCATGTCTGTCACTTTCTTCCCTGATGCATCCTATCAAAGAGAACAATTTATCGGCAGAGAATATATCTAATCTCCCTCTCAACTAAGAAAACTTACTCACCAGAGGAAAGTGAGAAGCAGAAGAGGTGAAAAGGCATGTCCATCATATTTTTCCCTAATGCATCCTATCAAAGTGATTCGTTTTAGGGCAGGGATATACAAAAAGCCTCTATCTCAACTTTGGAATCTCAGCCAGCAGAAGAATGTGATATACAGAATATGGTTGACTATTAGGCAAACTTTTGTCCCCAGCTGTAATAAGGCAAGTGCAGAATGCTGTAATGGTTGTAACATTAATTTAAACCAGTGGTCCCCAACCTTTAGTAGGCTTCGGGCCACATTTACCAATGTTAATTTAGTAAAGGGTGCTAAAAAAAAAAAAAATCAAATTCAAACAAATACACACACACATATACATGTATATATGTACAGTACATGTGTGTATATATATATATATATATATATACACTCAACCCCCTGCTATCGTGCGTTCAGCTATCACGTTTATCTGCTATCACGCACACATCAAATGCACAACCATACAGGGTATCATGCACCCCAAGACCGCTATCACACGTCGAGTCTGAAGACAGGCTAAGCGAAACTTATTCACACGGCACTTCATACGAGGTTTGCCGAGGATACGATGGTTAATCGGAACGGTAACGTGGTAAAATTGCCGACGATACCACTGGCATTTGGAATGCATCTGAATGGATTCCTGCCGAGGATACGACGGGCAAAACAGTGTGAACAAAACCCATTCGACTCGAAAGAATATATCGTACTACAGCATTGAAATTTAGCCTAACACTGAATACTTATTAATACTGTATTTTAGAATAAATATCAATCATTTTGAAACCCTTATAAAGAGTTAATGTTTCCTATGCCGAGAAAACTGTGATGTCGATAAAGTAATCAAGTGTTTACAACTAAGACGGGGCTCTGGCAACAGTAACAGGAACGTGTGTGATAGAGTGCAAGTTTTGTTCCACTTAAATCTTCCTCGGCTGTTCCTGATACGATGTACCGTGTGATACCCCCTTTAGCTGTGGACACTAAGAAATCATGGAGACAGCTAAAGAGATCTGGCAGCAATTAAGCCACTCCTAAGCCTCGGAACCCATGAAACCACCCAAGCCTTAATTCTTACAAAAGTTTGATGGCCATTTATGCTGAGGTGGTTTGGCCATGTGGAGAGGATGGAGGGTGAAAGACTGATGAAGAGAGTGTATGTGAGTGAGGTGGAGGGGGGAAGAGGGAGAGGGAGGCCGAGGATGAGATGGAGGGATGGGGTGGAGAGGTATATGAGAGAGGGGGGTGTGAGTTGGGAGCAGGGCAGTGAAATGGCGGGGGACAGGGCGACTTGGAGGCGATTTGTTTGTGGCCACCCCAAACGGGATTGAGGCGTCTGGCAATAGATAGATAGATAGATAGATAGGTAGATTTATTCATTATACTGTTATTATTAATATAATAAAGCTTTATTTCATGTTGGAGGAGAGATTGACAGGAAATCGCAGGCATAAAGTAGTTAAAAGTTAGAAAAATGGGCCACTGAAAAACCAATTAGAAATTTTCCCATTGATTGTTCAGTTCAGCTATCGCGTATTCAGCTATCACGCGCGTTTGCTGTGACCAATTAGGCATGATAGCAGGGGGTTGAGTGTGTGTGTGTGTGTGTGTGTGTGTGTGTATATATATATATATATATATATATATACTGTATATATATATACAGGTGCCTGGTGGTTTAGTGGGTAATTATTGCGCTCCAATCGGATTGAACCGGTGAAGGTTTACATCCAAGGGATGGTTGGGGTTGATTGTTCATGCAATGTCACTCAGGGATGAGTGAGGTTGGTCACTCTCGTCTTAAATGTCGGGACCAATTGCCTAGCCCCAGGCTCCTACACTCCTCATGGGGCAATGTAGGATTTGATGATGGATGGATATATATATATATATATATATATATATATATATATATACAGTATATGTATATATACAGAATATATAGTTGGCCCTCCACATTCGTGGGGGTTAGGGGACACAGAACCCAGTGAATGTGGATTTTCCATGATTGTTTGGTGCAACCCCCCCAAATGCCTCTACAGCCACTAATCATCCCATGAGCAAGTGTGCACACACTGTACCTAATAAACCGTATCTGGGACCTCAAAGCAGCATAAAATATCACAAATATTAACCGACCAACTGTATAAAAAATAGAGACCACAATTATTGGGCACAATAAGGAAATTACAGGAGGTTTGGCACGGCAGCAAACAGGTAGCAAAACGACTGTGACAGTGGCAGGAGACAGACTGAGGGGGAGACAGAGGAGCACAGAAGCACGGTAGTTTGGTGCGGAATGACCCACGAGAATTCGCACTGCTACACTTTGTGACTGTGAATGAAATCTTGGCTCCACAAAGGGGCAATCCACGAATCTTCGAACTCCGTGAAAGTTGTTTCCACAAATGTGGAGAGACGACTGTATATTCATTCATTCATCCAATCCTACGATGCCCCATTAGGAGCACAGAAGCCAGAGGCTAGGCAAGTTGGTCCTGACATTTAAGATGAGAGTGACCAGCCTCACTCATCCCTGAGTGGCATTATGTGAGCAATATACCCCAACCACCTCATGGATATAAACCTTCACCGGCTCAATCCAATAGGAGTGCAATAAATACCCACTAAACCACCAGGCACTAAAATTTGATTACATGGTTACCACCCAGCGTAGTAAATGGTTTCCTGGTGTACAGGAAACCATTTGGCTTGTCACTCAATGTAGAGTCACCCACAGGCAGAAGGAAGAGGAAAGAACGAAGGAAAGAAAGACAGAAGAGGAAGTGTAAAGTCACCCATAGGCAGAAGGATGAGGAAAAATCAAGGAAAGAAAGACATAAGAGGATGGAAAGAAAGAAGGATGGAAGAGAGGAAAGGATAGACACAACAGAGCAGCACTACATTGAGTGAGTGGATGGTGAGCGCCCCCACCTACCACAGATAACTGTATATACAGTATATAAATGAGGAGTGATAAAAAAATTTGGTGAGTTAGAATAACGGTATTTTATTGAACATTAGGTGCATACATTAGACATCCCCTTCAAAATACTCCCCTCCTGCACACAAACACACCCACTTGTTCCACAGTTCCTGCCACTGCCCAAAACATTGCTGGAAGTCATTCTTCTTGATCTCCTTCAGAAGGTTTGTCATCTTGGACTGGATGTCTCCAATCGTTTCATAATGACTCCCTTTCACCGTGCACTTCAGTTTCAAGAACAACCAGAAGCCACAAGGTGTCAAGTCAGATGAATAAGGTGGATGCGGCACGTGTGGAATGTTTTTCCCCGCCAGAAATGTCTGGATACAGTAAATTGCTCAAACATCAACATTTCCACAAATGCATCAATAGCAGCAGACATGATCTCACCCTATGTTCTGCCACAGCACACTGGCCTGTGCTGTTGTGGTGTCCGGTGACAACTAGGAAGGTGGACAATGCAGCAACCACTAACACCCAGCCCTCTTGTGTTATCAGATGAGGCTGGATGGCTCAGTTGCTGATGCCTGTCCTGGATGCAACACAGCACCCCATTCTATTAAACAAATTACGGAAGACTGCATTTCACACAATCACCTGCGCCAACAACACAACATACACGCCTTGAGAGCTCTGTGGGAAAGCCCAGTCTCAGCCGTGACCTTTCTTAGGGACTCAGGGTTGTTCGGCCAGACTGCCTAGAGAACAACTACACATCTGGATGGCTTTCCATGTCAAAAGACAATGATCATGTTGTGACAGTGCATGCTATGATCTGTGAAAATCATCATCTGACAGTCCATGAAGTTTCCAATGAAGTATGGATCAGTAAAGGTTTGTGCCACATGATTCTAAGAAACTGAAGATGCATCAAACTGCCACAAAATTTATATCACATCTGCTGATAGATGAGCAAAATCAGTCATGAGCTGTTTGATTGTTCAACTGCTAATGAAAACTCTCTGACACAAGTCATAACAGGTGATGGATCATGGGTGTACGACTACAATGTCAAAATAAAAGGGGAGTCATCACAGTGGGCTGGAATATCATCATCGTGACCAAAGAATGCAAATCAGAGTAATTCAAATGCGAAGGTGATGCTGATCATATTTTTTATTAGAAGGGTGTCATTCATCATGAGTTTGTTCCACGTAGTCAGTGAGTCAATAATGAGCTTTACTTGGACATCCTGAAGCCTTTGAGGGAGGCAGTGCAAAGGATGAGGTCTGATGCATGGACATTCAAAACCTGGATGCTGCACCATGACAATGCACCTGCTCACATATCACTCCTTATCTGTGATTTTTTAGCAAATCATGCGACGACTATCATCTTCCTGCTGCCCTGTTCTCCAGGTTTGGACCCTGCAGACCTTTTTTTGTTCACAAAGTTGAAATTTACCCTGAGAAGTTGCCAATTTCAGACGATAAAAGAGACACAAGAAAATTCACCAAGTGCACTAAACGCACGTTCATTTAAGTGCGTGTACGTGACATGGAGTGATACAGCTAGTGTTAGACTAAAACCCCAGGTCACCACTACACGGTGTTCCCATCGCAACCACACTAAGCTGGCTAGTTGCTATGCTATTTAAAAAGTTAGGTTTCTTTTTGGACAGACCTCATATATACAACAAAGAATCTGGGAAACATAAATGCTCTTAATACATATTTTTCAGTATTAACCTTTTCACCCCATGACATAATTTATATTCCTTTGTTGCTACCACTACATGACTATTCAACTCTGAAGACTCTTTTCGAACTAGAAGAGTTACATATTGCCTTCAATATCCCTCCAATAGCTCTTACCTAGGCTGAATAAAACTGTCTGATGGTAACAAGAATTAAATTAAAAAATACTTGACTGACGGGGTTCATCTATTCAGATTGCACCACCAGACACTAATATTCTCATAGTAAAGGGGTTAAGAATGAGGAGGAGGAATCCACCAAGCTTGGACTAATGGACAATACAGGAGAGGAAGAATGACTGAAGGAAAAACATGAAAGGGTACTTCCCTCACCTGAATAATGTCACTTGGCAGTAGCCAGGCATCTCAAAATAGATGGACCCTGATTCTGTAATTCGGTTTAACTTTCTTAGCTCAGGACAAATTTTGCAAGCTCTTGGACACTTTTATCTGAACATAAAATACCATAATAAAGTTCAGTACACAGCTGACATCTTGCCCTACAAAGGTTAGTAGCTACTGAAGTTACAAACAACAATGGTAAGTGGGATGCCTTCCTCTGGTGGACTTGAATACAGTACTGTGCAACCATGCATCTGTGCTACCTGGCTATACTGGTGTCCCCCAACTCTCTCCCTATCCCAATTGGGGGGGCGCGGTAGCACAGTGGTAGTGCGCCGGACTCGTAATCGGGGGATTGCGAGTTTGAGCCTCGGCCAGGCTGCCGTGCCGGGAGTGGTAGCTTGCTCCTGTAACCCTAGCGGGGCTATATAGTCCAATACAGGGCTTAGCTCGGGGAACTCCATTTCTCCCATTTCTCCCTATCCCAAGAAAGGTGGATGGTGGACTGCAGAAGAAGACTAACTTCAGCCTGAGGCCACAGTAATAGTGAAACTGCAAAGTAGGGTGCATAACATTACCTATCAAACCACACATGCATCATACTTCCAGCAGCAAGAGTGTATGGTCTTTGTGGTGCTGTGGGATACAGGATGCGGATGTGAGGGAAGCACAGGTGTTGTCCATAAGCCAGCCTGATGCCATCGTCACACATGCTCCCTGTACCACCTGACAAACAACAGGAACAGGAATTAATGCTCCCTTTACCACCAAACTAACAATTAAAACACAAATTCAGGCTGTCTGTATCACCTGACAAAGAACCATATCACAAATTCTGGCTGTCTGTATCACCTGAAAAAGAATCATATCACAAATTTAGGCTGCCTGTACCAAAAGATAGAGAACCATTCTACAAATTTACCGTCTGTTCATACTACAAATTTACCATCTGTATCACAAGTCAAAGAATCATAACAGGAACTCATTACTGAGCGGTAGTAATGTCCTATTCTACCACTGAGCTACGGGAAATAAGCTCGAAAAGGTTGAAAATCTCTGCCTAGTTAAAATGAATGAACTATACAAGGCAATAATGAATCCTGAGCAACTTTAGGTGAAGAATATCTTAAGTATTAACTTATCACAAACTTAATAATAAAACAATTTTATGCATGCACAAATGCACATGCATCTGCACACACACACACACACACACACACACACACATATTACTTACCAGAGCCATGCAGAAATATTACTGAAGCACTGTGGATGGGTTTCGTCTGATCCACTATCTTCATTCCAAATATCTTACAGGCCATCCTGGACTCTTTAATACCACCCTGTCAGCCAACAACCTTGAGCACTGAGACCCACATAATTAAAACTGAGGATGTGAAGTTGTGGATAAGCCAAATATTTTTTAATGAAAATTTTTGTAACATGATGATGGCAAAATATATGGGACATGTATGTACTCATGCTGACTTATAATGTGAGACAGGCTGTGTAAACAGTATTAAAAAATTACAGAATTCCATAAATATATCTATCAATCTACAGCCAGACATCTCAATCCCATAATGGATGGCCACAAACAAATTGCCTCCCATGTCGTCCTGTCCCCTGCCATTTTGTTGCCCTCCCTCCAGCTCACACACCCCCTCTCTCATATACCTCTCCACTCCATCCCTCCATCTCATCCTCAGTCTCCTCCTCCTCCCCTCCACTTCACTCACATACGGTACCCTCTCCTTGATAGTCTCTCGTTCTCCATCCTCTCCACACAGCTAAACCACCTCAATGTATTTGTAACACTTTCTATCACATCCACATCCACACCACGAAGTTCCTTTACTTCCTGACTGACTGTCAGTGTAGTAGCAGTTGCGACCCTTGGCTCCTCTAATAATGGTATGTGAGACCAGTACT
The DNA here is from genome assembly GCF_032717465.1 of Coenobita brevimanus. Classification (NCBI taxonomy): domain Eukaryota; kingdom Metazoa; phylum Arthropoda; class Malacostraca; order Decapoda; family Coenobitidae; genus Coenobita; species Coenobita brevimanus. The sequence goes on along the minus strand of NC_137039.1, from coordinate 28,581,606 downwards.
ACTGGATCAAACTGCCCCTTTCCAGCAGTCCTCATCCTCCTTTCGTGAGGCAGGGAGAGAGTTGAGGAACATTTGTATAACCAGAGAGTAGAACCACCACATGAAGGCATCTCTCTCCAGCACTTGAGTCAAATATTAAAGATATGTTCATGCCTTTGCACCCCCAGCTCTAATAATACAGGCAGTCATGACAACACGATATATGGTTCACAAGCCATGATCACTTGTTGTTTAGGGGTGAGGATGACCAAACAGCTGTATTCACTCTGTTGATGGGTAGGGCCTGGGAATGGGGTGTGTTAAATGGATTACCATAATATTTCTGCACCACTTATCAGATTTTCAAATTTGCTACTGAAAAGATGTTAACAATATTAATCATTTACATTAGACTTTACCAATCATTCTACTAAACACCAAGGCCTGGGCTAAAATGGAAACCTTGAAAAAAGGAGCTTTATGATGGCATATGAACTAGATTTAATAATACAGTATTAATAATTTTTTACAACCAAGAATTATACCATCAGGATTAACAAAGCTTTTTTTTTTCGTGTGTGTGTAGTTGGGAGTGGGGGGAAGTAATATTCAGAAAATTACCAAAGGAACTGAGGATGATGACACTTCTCTCTGCCCAGGCTAAAGGGAGTCTCCTCCATTGCCTAATTAGTGGACCAGATGCACCTGGTATTTAACTTTGCAGGAAGAGACTGAGTATGCATATGGATGTCATCTGTAGGAAGAGTGGTGGCAAGTCCTTAACCAAACAATATGGTCAGGATGATAAATAGGGATATCCCTGCTGCCAGGAGCATGGCCTATAGTTTGTACTGTATGTTTTCATTAGAAAGAACTGGGTCATCCATAACTTCAATACTGACTGTCGCATGCATGAAATCAATAAATCTCTGTTATGAGGTAGGAATGAGTCTCCTTGGGTATTAGACAAACTTATCCACAGGTATCACTATGCTTGGCCATCAACTACTGTAAGTTGAAAAGGAGTTAAGCTACAGATCTTCATCCAATGAAAACAAGCTAACTACAGTATGGACTGTGTGGTCAATGAGGATAGTGAACTACAGCACTATCGACAGTAAGAGTAGGAGGAACAGTATTTAAAAAAAGGAAAAAAGAAAGAAAGAGAAAAAAAAGGTCTCTATCATTCCAACTCCTGCGTGAAACAAGCCGACACAACAAATGTGATGGAAGGCCTGAGGAACATTCCTAGATTAATATAAATATATCTTTGCTAAATCAATTACTTCTCCAATACAGTACTGTAGTCCTACTTGGTGTATAACACATTCACATTTACTAACCATACTGACACAGCTGGATTGCTTAGTGCAAAACTCACCGAACCTCCGGTAACCATATACAGTATACATTTTTGGGGTCACATTTTTTTTTCTACTGTGCGATGAGGAGAGGTAGATTGAGATGGTTTGGACATGTGGAGAGGATGGGGGATGATAGTTAGGTGAGAAGTGTTAATATTGGGGGTGGGGTTATGAGGGGTAGACTGAGAAAGACATGGGACGAGGTCATTAAGTGTGACCTCAGGGTTAAGGGACTGTACAGGGAGGCTGCAATGGATCGTGCAGCGTGGAGAGCCGCCATTAGGTGACCAAGGCCGACACATGCAAGCATGTTGGAGCCTTTAAAAAACGAAAACGATAAAAACAAAAACGATGTGTACATGTCCATGCCTTAATCACCTAACAACTAGAAAAGGCACTATCGAGCTGACCGATGCTTAACAGTGTCTCCAAATGTTACATGCAGTATCATTCCATATCACTCAAACTTCTGTAACTTAAGATAAATAATCACTAATTGGTCAGATTGACACTGGAGCTTATTTAACATACAGTTAATGAACACCAACCGATCAGTAATTCTGGACATGCCCTGGGACGGTAAACATGCACTTTACTTTAAGCAGTAAAAGCACCTTGCCAAATCAGTTCTTCTTTTCTTCCTGGTAGTCTGTTATATTGTTCTTATTATTTCTGGGGGGTAAATAAAAGTTTCTTGTTAAATCTGTTTCTCCGTTGTTTTTAGCCATGTACTGCTGTGTCAACTCATCTGATTCATCTACGTAATGACAGAAGCGACCGGCATTCACGGCTTAACATAACAGGAATTTCCACAACTTACATGAAAGAAAGTTCACCAACCTAACGAAATATATTCATTAATTTTTTTACCTAATGGGCATGGTCTTTCCATACTTTCAACCGAAATGAGTCTTTCATAGGGTAATCGGCACCTCTCCTGGATTACCATACTTACTGGGGATTTTTTAAAACTTACCTCTGGAAGCTTTTATTTAGGATTTTGAATTCAGTGGTTAGTGGTAGGTGGTGGTGACCATCATCCACTCACTTTTTTTTTTTTTTTGTGAGGAAGAAGGAACCAAAGGCCACGAGCCTGCAGTAACTGTTCCCTCCAAGAGAAAAACAAAATACAAGAGAGAGCCAAATTCAAGATGTGATCATTTCGAGATGCCTGGACACATTGCATTTGAAAGACTGGAGATCATAGGAAGCAGGAAATACAGACAGAGGGAGACAGCTCCAGAGTTGACCTGTTGCATAAATGAAGAACTAGGAGTAACGGTTAACTCTTGCATTAGAGAGTTGGACAGAGTGCTGCCTACTTCTTCCTTAGCCTTTATCATTCTTTTTCTGTGCCTGCCCTCCTCTCTTCCTATTTCTCCCATCTTTCCTGTCACTTCTTATTGCTTTTCTTTCCTTTACAGGTGGCTTTACACTGAGTGACAAGCCAAATGGTTTCCTGTAAGCCAAGAAACCATTTACAACGCTGGGTGGTAACCATATAACCAAACCATACGTGCTCCCTGCGTGTCAGCAAGTGGGTTGGTGGAGGGTTAGTGCCCCTCCCCATAAAACAAATAACTCAAAGTCAAATGGCCACCCCTTATGGGATTATGGTGTCAGGCAATAGATAGATAGATAGAATTCAGTGGCAGGTGGTGGTGACCATCATCCACTCACTTGATGTAGTGCTGCCTATTTCTTCCTTAGCCTTTATCATTCTTTTTTTGTGCCTGCCCTTCTCTCTTCTGATTTTTCCCATTTTTCCTGTCACTTCTTATTACTTTTCTTTCCTTTACAGGTGGCTTTACATTGAGTGACAAGTCAAATGGTTTCCTGTAAGCCAAGAAACCATTTACAATGCTGGGTAACCATATAACAGAACCATACGTGCTCCCTACGAGTCAACAGATGAGTTGGTGGAGGGTTAGTGTCCCTTCCCATAAAACAAATAATTCAAAGTCAAATGGCCACCCTTTACAGGATTATGGCATCTGGCAATAGACAGATAGATAGACAGAATTCATAAATATTCCCTCAACATCGCCATATCCATCACTGGAGGTCAAACGCTGAGTATACATGTTTTCCAAATGGTGTGTCCGGGATGTATGATTACTTTGGGGAACTGTGTATTACCTGCAGTGGTTTACATCAACTGCTTCCTTTAATATGCAGCCATTTGCTTATCAAGGACACAAAAAACTGCAAATGGCATTCCACAAGTTGCTTTTGGCAGCAGCTGCTCTTTATCTTCCTGGATATTAACTTCTTTGTTTTGTTTTGTTTTTTCTCTCTTACTTCAGGTTCTTACTAAGTTGAATTTTGCTAAGATGGGTTTTGAATCTCCAATATAATATTTCATGGCAATCCCAATTTCAGGGGGAGTTAGGTTAAGATGGATTGGTTTATGTTAGGTTAAAAGTATGGGGGGTTTGGGGAGGGTGTAGCCCCTCTAGTTAGCTTTGGCAAAGTTAGAGTAGGTTGCATTAGGTTTGGTTAAATCGCTATTCCATAGCTTTGACACTTATTCGTGTTTTCTTTTGGGCATTTTTGAGTATGGTTGATACACTGATATATCTAGTCACAGCAATGGTTGGTAAACAACTGGGGCAGTTGGAGAGACTGTTGATATACGGTACACGACATGGGCAACCTGGCCGCTTCTTTAAATACCAAAAAATGTGTATTTTGTGTTCCCAGTCACTTCCTGCAGACCTATCTATCTATCTATCTATTGCCAGACGCCTTAATCCCGCACGAGGTGGCCACAAACAAATCGCCTCCACATCGCCCTGTCCCCTGCCATTTCACTGCCCTGCTCCCAACTCACAACCCCCTTTACTATATCTCTCCACTCCATCCCACCATCTCATCCTCGGCCTCCTCCTCCCTCTCCCTCTCTCTCCCTGGCTCACATACACTCTTCTTGTCAGTCTCTCACCCCCCATCCTCTCCACAGGGCCAAACCATTTCCTACATAAATCACACACCTAACAAGTAACATACTGTATATCCTAACCCACCGGAACATACGCAAACCTAACAGATTAACTAAACCTAACCTAACCTCCAGTTGGGAAATAGGAAACGGAATCTACCTTTGAGTATGGTTCCTCCATTACGCAGGAAACAAACGATCGTGGGTACGGCCTAAGAAATGTGATGATGACGGGGAAAATATTCAGCAGGAAAAGGGCACTTACAATCTTAACATAGAAATACCAAACTGGACGAATATGAACTGAACTGGTCAAGTCTTCCTGCTGCTTGAAGTAAAGCATACCTTTACTGCTGGGGCTTACTAACGTCAGACAAATTACATTACATAGCACTAGTCCGCCACAGCCAAGCAAATCCTGCTGGCCCAGCAATATAGCTCCATCACCATTAGTCCATCTAAAAACCCCCCGAGTAACTTCTGGTGTGGTTGCCAGTGCGGTGTAAATATCGCTATTCGCTCAAACGTTATAGGCAATGGGAAAGGTGGGACAGAGGCCATGAGGCGTTTAGCACGGTTTAGCATTACTTTACCTTAGGCCTTTGAGACTGTACTGGCTACTTAACCACTATCCTCAGATACAAGGCAACTGTATCATCACTTCCCTTAAGGACCCCATACACGGTCAGTCATGACTGCACAATCAAGATGATTGTGCAATCATTAGTTTTGACACCAATCAATATTTGACCTCTATCGCTGATGGCTTTGGCTGATGGGTCGTGACTCGGCAGCTTTGCTAGCAATGATAAACTCTCGGCTGCAGCTAGAATAGTAAAAACTCTGGAGCTAGAGGGAACTAGTGACCCTACAGACCCTTTCTACAGCGTCTCCAGTGAGAACAAACGCTCACTTGATGAGGGATTTTTGCCATATGGAGGCTAGAAATTTTCACCCTTTTAAATCAGCCATGTAGGTGCAAGGCTACAGAGGAACGACCTGACGTGATGGCAGGCTTTCTCATGGGTAGCACCCCGTAATTTATGTAGCCGCCGCAAGGGCGACGCTGGTGTAGCAGCAGCCATGTTACACCACAGCCGACGCCCGCGTAGTACTGAGCTGCTCTGTGGCTGTGGGTTTTCGAAAGCAGCTAATGAATCCGGAAAATATAGTGCCATGGTCCACTGTGCAGCTTACGGAAACAAAAATGGGTCGATTGCACGCTCATACCTGCCTTAGTGCCATAAAGGGTAAGTTCACTGCAGCAACCTTTTTTGGCTACATGTACCCGACATAATTAGTTGAACTAGGCATAAAAAAATCATAATCCATATATGTTTTTGAATTCTAAGCGACGAGTGTGTATTAATAACCACTGCTTAGTGGAAATAAAGTATTTGAATTTGGATTTGACTGGGGGTGTTCCAATATGGCGGCCAAAATCAGACGCTCGCGTCGGAGATGGTCTTTTATGTGGGTGGCATCGATGTGATCTTACCCCGTTGAACAAACGGTGATCATCATCCTCCCTATCCCTCGAAATGAGGATGGTCGGCTGCAGAAGGGCAACTTCAGCATGCAGTCCACCGGGTTCCCGTATAGCAGAACCTAGGGCCACAATGTAAACAACAAACCATCTGAGAGAAAGAGAGAGAGAGAGAGAAAATACGTTAATACTATTCAATTCAGCTTGCTAGAGAGGCCTTTCCAATTGAAAGGGTTAAATGGATTTCCATAATCCCTTCTCAAAAACAGGTTGTTCCAAAGTAAATGAAAATAGCTTGGAAGCAGAAGGAATAATTATCATAATATAAGTGGAATAGGGGGAATTCGAAACATCTACCTCTTAGCGAGTTATTGTTCACATTTGACTTTTTTTTTTATTAACATCACTTATGAAAACCCTGTCGATCCAGGTATATTGAAAATAAGTCGCTAAGGAAGCCACCTAAGCAGCGATCGAAACGCGGGGGGGGGGAGTCTGCCCTCAAATACGATGGAAAAAAAAAATGGAACTACAATACTCAGGAGGACCCACCGTAGGTTAAAAATAAATAAATAAATAAATAAATAACCTTCAGATAAGTAACCTTTACTCTTTTTAGAGTTAGACGACATAGCAATTCACTTGCAGCCTATCGGCGATATTCATCCCTTTGCGAAGAAGTGAGGACGTTTAAGTACTTGGATAGTGTGATGAGTAAGGATGGAGGTTTGGAAGGTGAAGTGCTTGAAAGGGTACAGCAGGGAAAAAAGGTTGCTGGTTCTTGGAAAGCAGTGATAAGAAACAGGGAAGTGAGCATGGAAGTGAAAAAGTTACTACATGACAGTATTGTGATACCAACTCTAACGTACGGAAGTGAAGCTTGGACATTGTTGGAAAGACACAAGTCAAGAGTGAAAGCAGTGGAAATGAGTTATTTAAGAGGAGCCTGTGGAGTCACATGGAGAGACTGGCTGACGAATGAGAATATAAAGGAGCGTTGTGGTGTGGATGTGGATGTGATAGGGAGCGTTATGAGGAACACACTGGGGTGGTTTGGCCATGTGGAGAGGATGGAGGGTGAAAAACTGATGAAGAGAGTGTATGTGAGTGAGGTGGAGGGGGGAAGAGGGAGGGGGAGGCCGAGGATGAGATGGAGGGATGGGGTGGAGAGGTATATGAGAGAGGGGTGTGTGAGTTGAGAGCAGGGCAGTGAAATGGCGGGGGACAGGGCGACGTGGAGGCGTTTTGTTTGTGGCCACCCCAAACGGGATTGAGGCGTCTGGCAATAGATAGATAGATAGTGAAGAAGACTGGAAATTGCTGAGTTTGTAATACCGGTTCCAAACTTGTTGCATGATGAAATTTAGCCACCTCAGCTTCGTTGGGGGGGGGGGTATGGAAACACTTGAAATATGCCAGAATTATTAAAGATTTTCAAAATTTTTCATCCATCCATCCATCATCCAATCCTACATTACGCATGAGGTTTTATGGGCCTTGCTGTGTACTCTTTCAAACACTGCTCCTACGCTGATGAAAATACGAATGACTCACTTCTTTCAACACAGGAAATCCGTGGTAACATTCTTTTTCGCCTTCGTTTACAAAAACCTACTTTCATAATGGAGAGAGAGAGAGAGAGGAAAGGAGGGAGGACGGGGAAAAAAGGAGACAGGAAAATGTTGGGATGCAATAGGGGAGAGAGAGAGTGAGAGAGAATATATATATATACATACATATATATATATATATATATATATATATATATATATATATATAATGTATGTATGTATGTATGACAGATAAGTGTGTGAGGATGAGAAGTATGCAAATTGGTGAGGGTAAGAGACTGACGATTAAGAGACGGAACAAGATGGATGAATTTTGTGCGAAGCGTAATAACCAGGGATTTGGCACCCTTTTAAACGTGACAGCGTTCAGACTGGCTCTATCAGATAGGTATATGTGAAGCTACAGAGCGTGCTGATTTTTTTTTTTTTTTTTTTTTTTGGCCTATCTCATGGAGCCAGGATTCCGTGGGCTTAAACGACGAGTGAATAGAACCGTGGCCCATTGAACTGGGCAAACTTGGGCTGTCTGGACGTTGCTACTCCTCACCCTGCCCTAGGATGGGAAAGGAGGTCCGGATGATGATGATGATATGCCTGTTAATGTATCTATATCTACTGTATAATCTGTATATATATTAACCTTTAATATCTTGCGAGTATTCTCTCTCTCTCTCTCTATTCAGACTTACCACGGACGATTTTATTCAGTTATGTATATAAAATTCGGGCAAATAAAAGTTTTCAAGAATCAGCTTGCGTATATGGGTGAGACATCCTGTCAGATACGTGTAGACAAGGTCTCTCTCTCCCTCCCTCCCTCTCTCTCTCATAGATATATATATATATATATATATATATATATATATATATATATATATATATATATACACACACACAGTCTTTCTCTACCGTACATTCTGTCTAGAGAGATACATACCCCTCATACACTGAAAGATATATACATACAATATACACATTCTGACATACACAATCTTCCTCCCTCTCTTACCCTTACCATCTGTTTATGTATTCATCTTTATCACACACACACACACACACACACACACACACACACACACACCATATTCGCCTTCCCTCTCACTATGTGTTTATCATACACATATACATTCTCTCATACCCCCCCCCCCTCTCTCTCTCTCGTATCCGGCCCAGCACCACGTCCTGCGGAAGGGCGTAACAGATGGCTGGTCTTCTACGTATCCTACCTTGCACTCCACCCAGCCCACCAGTTCACCACAACTCTCACTCCACCAGAACCACCACACCAACCGCATCACATCCACACATCACCACAGCTTATCAAAGTACTCTAATTTAGTCGCTGTGTGTTATATAAAACATCCCAACTTCTACATTCGAAGTTGAATTTCATTTGGCCCTTTAACCGTCCTGTCTACTAAAGCTATTCTACCACAGCCACCACAACCATCACACCACCACACCATATCTACATATCACTACAGTTTATCAAAGCACCCTAATTAGCACCAGGAGTATTTCATATAAAAGAAAATGCTGAAGGTTGTTTGTGCTTCGGTGCTCTTCTTGGCCTGTGTAGTGTCAGCTCGGAGAAGTTTGGCGCTTACCTCACGATCAAGTAAGTATCTTGAACTTTAATACCTTCGGGTCGATGAAGTTTTTTATTTTTTTTTCTTCACCCTACCATGATTTTATTCACATGTCCACTTGTACTGAATGGGTTAATGAAAACTATATCTAACCTCTCAGTGGAGTACACAGACTACTTCGGGGGCATGGGCCTTGGCTAAGGGGAAAAAAAAAATGGGGGGGGGGAGGGGAGGACACCACATTTCTTGCCGGTTACTGCTGGAAATATTGGCGATGTCACAGTGTAAAATATGTCTTCGAACACTAGGCCTCTTGAGATAAATAAGCACATTCTCGTTTTCTACTTCATCACTCTAGCTGCTATGACACATTTGGATAGCTGAAGGCAATATAGAAGTGTTTAGCTGTTTAGGCCTCTCCCAGTGACACTGTTGCTTTTAGAGAAGAAAAAAGTAAGAGAGAGAGAGAGAGAGAGAGAGAGAGAGTCACTTTGTAAACTGCCTGTGCGCAACCTCTCGAGTTGGCAAAGTTTAGAAAAGAGTAGAATCGTCTGGAGGTAGCAAGAATAATATTAAAAACTGCGACATCGGAGTAACGTAAAATCTGAAAAGGTTAAGGGTCAATTTTGTGTTTCCTGTTGAGAGAGAGAGAGAGAGAGAGAGAGTAAAAATTAATCCCACCTCTCCTCTCCCTTCTTCTTCCCCAAGACCGTTGTGCCCTGCATTCCGAAATCACAGCCCTCATCGACAAAGGACACTGCCGGCCCGTCGATCAACCCGTCCCTGTGCCCGTCCCTGATGGTTATGTATCGGTGAGTATAGCGACTAAGATGAGAGTCTGGAACATACTTACGATCGATTCTCCGCCGTAACTTAGATGTGTGTGTGTGTGTGTGTGTGTGTGTGTGTGTGTGTGTGTGTGTGTGTGTGTGTGTGTGTGTGTGTGTGTGTGTGTGTGTGTGTGTGTGTGTGTGTTTTACAGGAAGAAGGGAAGATTTTGCACTCTTTCCCTGATCATCCCTGCAGTAAACAATTATAACCTTAAGTAATTTTCATCTCGCGACTAAGATTCATTTATGAAGTTTGAATAGGAGACAGGAAGATACGACAGCCTCCTTGTCCTTCATTGAAATTAACACCTGCGTAATGACAAGGAAATAACCCATTGTGCGTTTGTGTATCCCTGTTCTGGATATTATAGTCTATAGTTCTTTCACCATAACTTGACCCTGTTTGTTGTTCATTTAATATCACGTAGCTCAGTGGAAGGAAAAAAGACTTCTAAGGCTCTACATTTCTTTCAGAGCATTTCCTCGTGGCTAGCATTATACTGTGGTGTTAATCTGTTGCTGTGGTTTATCATTAAAGATGGAGGGATGCTTTAGGCCAGATTAAAGTCAAATGAGTATAGTCAGCCACTTCGCCAAAGCTCAGTTCAGTTTTATGTATTAATCCTCAGGCATATCTATCTACTGCCAGACTCCTTAATCCCGTAAGGGGTGGCTACAAACAAATCACCTCCGTGTCACCCTGTCTGCCATTTGACTGCCCTCCTATTTCACACATCCCTCTCGCATGCATCTCTCCACTCCATCTCATCCTTGGTCTCCTCCTCCACCTCGCTCACATACACTTTTCTACTGTAGTCAGTTTCTCATTCACCATCCTGTCCTCATGGCCAAACAAACCGACTATACATATATATTCATTTTATGCAGGTAACCCCTTCTGTGGTGCTGTTGCCGCGGTGTGAGGGACTGGCCTGCAGTTCTCAAGCTCTAACTTGCATCCCTCACCCAGAACACATCGTTAACATCTCCATTGCGGTGAGCTACCTTCTGTGTGCAAGGGTAGTCTTATGCCCATACACTAGCCAGTGGATGTGCTTGTAAACACCTACAGTAGTCGGGTAATGTATCTTCTAGTAACGCAATACTGGATGGTCCAAGTAGTTCGATGCAAGGCCTGTCTGAAGCACTTCATTTTGGCCATCGCCAAACGACTTTAATTTAGCTGAAGAAAAACCTTGCTATCTAAATGGTTATTCTGCTGCACTGTTATAACAGCTTGGGGAGGAAATCCATCCAACCGTACATAAAAATAGGCTGGAGATAGAAAGAACAAACTATTTTAAAAATATTGTCTTGAATGAATCATTCAGGTCATTGTAATCACCATACTACATTCACTGTGCTACACTATCCTGTATTGATAATTTAGTCTTATCTTCACTCTCTTATTCTTTTTACTGTAGTATGGTGTCCGGTTAGACGTTCAAGCTCCTCGATCCCTACTAAGCCTCCGAAAGAAGGGATAATAGGCTGGAGAAGGGCAAATTCAACCAGCAATCCAGCTCGTTCACGTTCAGATGAGGCTACTACTACTACTATTACAAAAACAACAGCAACAACAATTACTACTAATAGTAGTAGTAGTAGCAGTTGTTGTTGTTGATATCCTTATTTTTTTATGTGAATCAAGTTGGCTACAGGCTTAAATTGCCCTTATACAGTCCACCATCCTCCTTTTGAGAGATAAGGAAGTAGTTGTGCGACATTTGTATGACCAGGCAAGGGAGCCACTTGTTTGTGTCGGTGCCACCACATACAGGAGTCCGTCTCCACAAGGACAGGGTGGCCCATGAATGACTCTCCACTTTCACTCCGCCGTGCGTTTGTTGTCCAGCAGCATATTTTAGTGTTAAATCTATTTTTGCAATTCAGCATTCAAGATGGGGAGATGATAGTCTTAGGCCCGATTAGAGATTAGCCCAATGAGCCGTCCCCTCAACACACAAAATACTGCCAAGTGAGCTTCTAGTGGGGCACTATTTTTCGGGCCACCTCGATATCCTGTCGTAACCTAGATTTGTTTTTGCAGGAAGAACTTGAGAAATGGGAATATTCTTCATTCTGCTCACTTTGTACTTTCTGCAGAAAGCATCTATAACCAGTGATGATTTTCCCTCTCGTAGATTTTATTATTATTATTATTATTATTATTATTATTATTATTATTATTATTCAAGACCAATAGGAGACATGGGAAAACTTGACACTTTCCTTTCTGTGTCCTTCTTTGAAAAATAAATCAAAGTCGCGACAGGGAATCGATCGTAAATATGTTCGAGAATCCCCCTTATGTTCATTCAGGTTATTCTTTCCAGGTGTACGCATACACGGCACAGCGCAGGCGTGAGTGTATCAGGGTGCCTGTAGTTACACACGAAGGATGTATGTGTGGATGCCCTACTACCTGTCCGCAGAACCAGGTATTCAATTCTGCTTTACATACAGTTTATCACACATCTCTATCACATCTTCTTAGTAAGCTTTTTCTCTATCACGTTTCTTTCGTACATATTTTCTGTATCATGTCTTTTTATTACGTTTCTCTATGTAGCATCTTTATCACATTTCTTTATTGTACCTATTATATCGATATCACATTTCCTTATTGTACCTCTCGCATCATTATCACAGTTCTTTTTTTTGGTACCTCTTTTTAGTGCATTTTTATCACATTTCTTATCGTATCACCCTTTATTACATTTGTACTACATCTCTCACACGACGGCTGCCTCATCTAACTCGTACTTACTTATTACACATTCATTTCTTTATTACACCTCCACCTCATTTTTTTTTTTCACAATTACATTTCGTTTTATTATCTCATTATCAAAATACTTTTATCACATTTATTTATTACATCTTTATTTTTATCACATCCCCCTTTTTAATGCATCTTTAACGCGTCTATGTATCGTTATTTATTGCATCTCTGTAACACGAAGGCTGATTCAGTGGAAGTCCTACAACGTGTCCACAGAATCACGTAATGAATTCGATTTTCTTTATTAGGCTAGTGGAAGGCATTAAAATTTTGAGAGAGAGAGAGAGAGAGAGAGAGAGAGAGAGAGAATGTAACTATTTCCACGTGCAGCGTAGTGACAGGCAGCGCCATGGCGCTGGTGACGTGTGTGTGTGTGTGTGTGTGTGTGTGTGTGTGTGTGTGTGTGTGAGAGAGAGAGAGAGAGAGAGAGAGAGAGAGAGAGAGAGAGAGAGAGAGAGAGAGAGAGAGAGAATTTAATTATTTCCACGTGCAACGTAGTGACAGGTGTGTGTGTGTGTGTGTGTGTGTGTGTGTGTGTGTGTGTGTGTGTGTGTGTGTGTGTGTGTGTGTGTGTGTGTGTGTGTGTGTGTGTGTGTGTGTGTGTGTGTGTGTGTGTGTGTGTGTGTGTTCTTACCTAATTGTTCTTACCTAATTGTATCTTTACAGGAATGAGTCAAGCTCGTATTGTCCCGTGTCTTAGACCATATTTATCGTACATATCCTTAAATTTGTGAATTGTTTTGGCACACACTATTTCATTCGGTAGTGCATTCCATTGATCAATTGCTCTGTTTGGGAAACTGAATTTCCTTACGTCTTTATCACCTCTCTTCTTATGCAGTTTTTTGCAGTGCCCTCTTGCTGATGCTTCTCCATATGTTAAGTAATCATTTATGTCTATTTTCTCCTTTCCTGATATGCACTTATATAGCATTATCATGTCACCTCTTTTCCTTCTCTCCTGTAGTGTTGGTAGATTCAGTTTATTTAGTCTTTCTTCATAGCTTAGGTCCCTTAAGCTTGGTATCCATCTTGTAGCGGCCCTTTGAACTTTTTCAATCTTGTCTATATGCTTTTTGAGATGAGGACTCCAGACTACTGATGCATATTCCAGGGTTGGTCTAATGAATGATGTTATTATCCTTTTTAGCATGTCTTCATTTATGTATGTGAATGCTACTCTCATATTTGCAAGCAGTGTATACATGTTCCGTACCTTCTCGCTGATGTGGTCAGCCGGAGATAGTCTGTTATTGATAATCACACCTAGGTCTTTCTCTCTTTCTGATGTGTATAGGGTTTTATTTCCTAACTTATAATCCCAATCAGGTCTTTTTCCACTTTTACCAAACTTGATTACATGACACTTGTCCACATTGAATTCCATTTGCCATGTACTACTCCATTCATGAAGTTTATTTAATTCTTCTTGTAGCTCCCTACAAGAGTCTGTGCTAGTAATTCTCCTTTGTATTTTTGCATCATCTGCAAACATATTCAGGTAGCTCTCATTTCCAGTGTTAATGTTTATATCATTTATGTACACTAGAAACATGATTGGTGCCAGCACCGAACCCTGTGGTACTCCACTAGTCACTTCTTTCCATGATGAGTAGTTTCCTCTTAGTACTGTCCTCATTTCTCTTTTTATGAGAAAGTCTTGCATCCAACAAAACAGTTTGCCTCGAATTCCTCCTTGATGGTACAGCTTCCATAAAAGTCTTTGGTGTGGTACTGTGTGTGTGTGTGTGTGTGAGTGTGTGTGTGAGAGAGAGAGAGAGAGAGAGAGAGAGAGAGAGAGAATTTAATTATTTCCACGTGCAACGTAGTGACAGGTGTGTGTGTGTGTGTGTGTGTGTGTGTGTGTGTGTGTGTGTGTGTGTGTGTGTGTGTGTGTGTGTGTGTGTGTGTGTGTGTGTGTGTGTGTGTGTGTTCTTACCTAATTGTTCTTACCTAATTGTATCTTTACAGGAATGAGTCAAGCTCGTATTGTCCCGTGTCTTAGACCATATTTATCGTACATATCCTTAAATTTGTGAATTGTTTTGGCACACACTATTTCATTCGGTAGTGCATTCCATTGATCAATTGCTCTGTTTGGGAAACTGAATTTCCTTACGTCTTTATCACCTCTCTTCTTATGCAGTTTTTTGCAGTGCCCTCTTGCTGATGCTTCTCCATATGTTAAGTAATCATTTATGTCTATTTTCTCCTTTCCTGATATGCACTTATATAGCATTATCATGTCACCTCTTTTCCTTCTCTCCTGTAGTGTTGGTAGATTCAGTTTATTTAGTCTTTCTTCATAGCTTAGGTCCCTTAAGCTTGGTATCCATCTTGTAGCGGCCCTTTGAACTTTTTCAATCTTGTCTATATGCTTTTTGAGATGAGGACTCCAGACTACTGATGCATATTCCAGGGTTGGTCTAATGAATGATGTTATTATCCTTTTTAGCATGTCTTCATTTATGTATGTGAATGCTACTCTCATATTTGCAAGCAGTGTATACATGTTCCGTACCTTCTCGCTGATGTGGTCAGCCGGAGATAGTCTGTTATTGATAATCACACCTAGGTCTTTCTCTCTTTCTGATGTGTATAGGGTTTTATTTCCTAACTTATAATCCCAATCAGGTCTTTTTCCACTTTTACCAAACTTGATTACATGACACTTGTCCACATTGAATTCCATTTGCCATGTACTACTCCATTCATGAAGTTTATTTAATTCTTCTTGTAGCTCCCTACAAGAGTCTGTGCTAGTAATTCTCCTTTGTATTTTTGCATCATCTGCAAACATATTCAGATAGCTCTCATTTCCAGTGTTAATGTTTATATCATTTATGTACACTAGAAACATGATTGGTGCCAGCACCGAACCCTTTGGTACTCCACTAGTCACTTCTTTCCATGATGAGTAGTTTCCTCTTAGTACTGTCCTCATTTCTCTTTTTATGAGAAAGTCTTGCATCCAACAAAACAGTTTGCCTCGAATTCCTCCTTGATGGTACAGCTTCCATAAAAGTCTTTGGTGTGTGTGTGTGTGTGTGTGTGTGTGTGTGTGTGTGTGTGTGTGTGTGTGTGTGTGTGTGTGTGTGTGTGTGTGTGTGTGTGTGTGAGAGAGAGAGAGAGAGAGAGAGAGAGAGAGAGAGAGAGAGATAATACTCACAAACGACATTTGCAGGTGCTCCGTAGTGATCTTTGTGGGTGTGAATGTGACAGAGAGCAACAAGCCAAATGCGAGTCACGCCAGCGTCTGTGGGATCCCTCTGGCTGCTCTTGTCTGTGCCCCATCGCTCAGGCCCCGCGGTGCTCCTCTGGCCAGGTGTACATCAAGGAACTCTGCAGGTAAATGTATAAATTGATAGATGGATGGATAGATGGACCGATGAATGGATAGGCAGACAGGTACAATGATGGGTAGATGGATGGATGGATGGGTGGATGGATAGGTAAGAAGATAGATGGATGGATGGGTGGATGGATAGGTAAGAAGATAGATGGATGGATGGGTGGATGGATAGGTAAGAAGATAGATGGATGGATGGGTGGATGGATAGGTAAGAAGATAGATGGATGGATGGGTGGATGGATAGGTAAGAAGATAGATGGATAGGTGGATGGATAGGTAAGAAGATAGATGGATGGATGGGTGGATGGATAGGTAAGAAGATTGATGGATGGATGGATGGACCGATGAATGGATAGGCAGACAGGTACAATGATGGGTAGATGGATGGATGGATGGGTGGATGGATAGGTAAGAAGATAGATGGATGGACGGATGGACTGATGAATGGATAGGCAGACAGGTACAACGATGGATAGATGGATGGATGGATGGGTGGATGGATTGGTAGGAAGACAGATGGATGGATGGGTGGATGGATAGGTAAGAAGATAGATGGATGAATGGGTGGATAGACGGATGGATGGATAGGTAGGTAGACAGATGGATGGATGGATGGATGGACGGATGGATAGATAGATAGGTAGATAGACAGAAGATAGATAGATATAGGCGATGGATACATATGCTGTATAGGCAGATAAAATGATAGATGAATATAAATACATAAATACACTGATAGACACAGAAATACAGATAATTAGATAAAATGTCTACCTATCTATCTATTGCCAGACGCCATAATCCCGAAAGGGGTGGCCATTTGACCTTGCGTTATTTATTTTAAGGGGAGGGGCACTAACCCTCCACCAACCCACTTGCTGACACGTAGGGAGCACGTATGGTTTGGCTATATGGTTACCACCCAGCGTTGTAAATGGTTTCTTGGCTTACAGGAAACCATTTGGCTTGTCATTCAATGTAAAGCCACTTGTAAAGGAAAGAAAAGCAATAAGAAGTAACGGGAAAGATGGGGGAAGTAGGAAGAGAAGAGGGCAGGCACAGAAAAAGAATAACACAGGCAAAGGAAGAAGTAGGCAGCACTACATCAAGTGAGCGGATGATGGTCGCCACCACCTACCACTAGATAAAATGTAAGATATAGATAATAGATGAATAGACAGATAGGCATTAACGTACAGATAGATACATACATAGATAAAAAGTAACAATTAAATAGCCAGATAGATATTCAGATAGATATAGATAGCCAGATTAGACAATGCTCTGGTGCCGTAGTTCTCATCCCGGGTAGGAACTGTGCGGGGAGATAAACGTATTACAGGTACACACACATACATTGAAAAAAAAAACTGCCTTACATACACATATGCATACAGGCTTTCTTATTGTCTCAGAAGCACACACACACACACACACACACACACACACACACACACACACACACACACACACTCTCTCTCTCTCTCTCATCTTGCCTACCTATCTGTCCCACTGTCCAGGTGTTCATCCGGCCAGGTGAAAGTCCAGACGCAAACACATGTGCACAAGCACACACACACACACACACACACACACACACACACACTTTCTCTCTCTGTCTCATCTTGCCTACCTATCTGTCCCACTGTCCAGGTGTTCATCCGGCCAGGTGAAAGTCCAGACGCAAACACATGTGCACAAGCGCGCGCGCGCACACACACACACGCGCGCGCACACACACACACACACACACACACAAGCATATGCAGTCACATGCACACGCCCTTAAGCATGATCCCCACTCTCAGCATATATATATATATATATATATATATATATATATATATATATATATATATATATATATATATATATATATATATATATATATATATATATATATATATATATATATATATATATATATATATATATATATATATATATACCCGTATAGGGGAGAAGATGAGAGAGATAAGAGAGAAGTATATGTGAGCAGGAGAAGGGAGGTGAAGAGATTGGTGAAGGTGAGTAAGAAGAAAGTGGATGAAGAGTTTGGGAGGAATCTGAGTGTAAAATGGAGGGAGAATAAGAAATTGTTTTGGAAGGAGGCAAACAAAGTAACAGTGTGAAAGGGGAAATTGTAGGGGAGTGCAAGATGGGAATAATAGATTGTTGGTGGAGAAGAGAGAAAAATTGAGGAGATGGAAAGAGCACTTTGAGTATTTGCTGAATGTAGAGCGTGAGAGCAGTGCGAGTATAAGTGATTGGGGAATGGCTGGGAGAAGATATGAGAGGAGGGAGGAAGAGATCAGTAGGGCGAAAGTGGTGGAAGCAATGAAGATCAAGATGGGACAGGTCCCAGGAATTGATGGAGTGTGTGGTGAAATGCTGAAGTATGAGGGTTGAGACTGTTGTGGGGTGGATATAGAAGTTGTGTAGATTGGCTTGGGAAGAGAGAAGGGTTCCAGAGGACTGGAAATCAGGTATAACTGTTCCTTTATACAAAGGAAAAGGGGAGAGAGAAGTGTGTGGTAACCATAGGGGTATTTGCCTTCCTAGTGGGACTGGAAAAATATATTGTAGAATACTCATTGATAGGGTTAGGAATATAACAAAGGAGCTAGTTGGAACAAGGGGGATTTAGGAAGGGGAAAGGGTGTATAGATCAGATTATTTGTTCTAAGATGATTAGTGGAGAAGTATCTAGAGAAGGGAAAGAAAGTGTATGCTGCCTTCACGGACTTGGAGAAAGCTTATGACAGAATAGATAGGCAAAGTATGTGGAAGGTATTAAGAATATATGGAGTGCTGTGAAGAGTATGTACGAAGGAGCTATAGGGCTACGGTGCGGGTGGATGGTGAGCTAAGTTCTTTAATCTGAATGAGGAACTGAAACAGGGATGTGTGATGTCTCCATGGTTGTTTAATATATACATGGGTGGGGTTGTAAAGGAGATGCAAGGTAGGGCAGTGGATGTGGGGATGGCTACAATAAATGAGGGTGAGATGTGGAAGATTCCAGTGTTGCTGTTTGCTGATGATACAGTATTGTTGAGTGAAGATGAATGGGAGATGCAAGGTTTGGTGAACGAATTTGGGACAGTGTGTAGGAAGAGAATCTGAAAATTAATGTAAACACGAGTAAGTTATGGTGTTTGAGAGGAATGAAGTCACAGAATACACAGTGAGGTTGGATGGTGAAGATACGGAGAATGTGAATGGGTAGTGTGATGAGTAGATGAACTTTTGGGGATGAAGTGCTTGAAAGAGTACAACAGGGAAGGAAGGTTGTTGGTTCACTGAAAGCAGTGATGAGAAATAGGGAGGTGAATATGGAAGTTAAGAAGTCACTGCATGATAGTATTGTGATCCCTACCCTGACGTATGGAAGCGAGGCATGGACCTTGCTAGAGGGGAACAAGTAAAGACTGAGAGTAGTGGAAAAAGAGTTACTTGAGAAGAGAATGTGGAGTGACATGGAGGGACAGGTTGACGAATGAAGAAGTGAAGGAACGTTGTGGGGTGGATGTGAATGTGCTTGAGAAAATTAGGAGAAATACATTGAGGTGGTTTGGACACGTGGAGAGAATGGAGAATGAAAGACTGACTAACAGGGTGTATGTAGGTGAAGTGGAGGGAGGGAGAGGGGGGGGGGAAGACTGAGGGATGAGGTGGAGGGATGGAGTTGAGAGGTATATGAGGGAGGGGGGAGTGAGTTGAGGAGAGGGCAGTCAAATGGTGGGTGACAGAGCAACTTGGAGGCATTTTGTCTGCGGCCACCCTTTGGAGGATTAGGGTGTTGGGCTATATATATATATATATATATATTTATAAGTCGGCTGCACATACACTGACAGATCATTCTCTCTCTTCCGCGGAATAATGGGTGACAAATTCTAATCTATCCTTTGGCCAAGGAAGCAGGCAACTGGTGGCTCTCAACTCAGGTGTCCAGCCACCCTTTATGGGTTGGCATGTAAAACAAATACCTGGATTAACACCTAAAGGAGGTAACTATGGTAACCTGTATGATAAAGTGACCTTGTATCGCAGTGAAGTGGGTGATTAATTTGCCACATGCCCAAATGCCTCATGACATCTGCCATATCTCCACCTTTTTACCTTTTAATAAAATTTTTTAAAAAGAGTTTATAGCACATATGTTTTTCATTCCAGGTGTGAGAACTATTAAGACCAGCTGCCATGAGAAGGATGCTTCTGTCATATGCACAGAAGTCGAACATGGGGATGTCAAATATACTTAAGATCAATTCTGTCATAACTTAAACTGTCTTTGCAGGAAGAATTAGAGACATGGTAAGATTATGCATTCTCCTTTCCCAGTCTTACATACAGAAAATAGATATAACCTATAATAATTTTTCTCTAGTGTCTTTTTTTAAGGAAGAACAGAAAACATTTAAAGATACTGTGCTCTCCTTTTCGTCATTCCTGTAAATACAAATACAGTACTGTTACAGCTGGGAATTGATCATATTCATAGGCTGGTATGTGTATCTAAGCCAGTTATGAGAGGGATTTGATTGTAAGTTTTGAATCTGGGCCATGCTGGAGTAATACGAACATGGGTGCTCATACTACAGCTGCTTTGTTTTCATTTAACTGGGCCATTCATGCACTTAGAATACCAAGCTGTAGTTAACTGAAATTTTATGTTCCTTAGTTATGATGCAGAAATGAGCGTCTCTGGTTATTTATCAAATCAGCTCCCCTCTAGTCTGACTACACCTGGTCATAAGCTGAGATGAAAGTAGCTAGGGATGTTTGTCGGGTGAAAAGAACCTGACCACAGCAGATCCAGCCCAAGGATAAAGGAGGGAGAGGAAGAGTGGGATAGCATGACCAATATTCTCATACATTTAGGGGGCTTGTAGTATTTCTTCCTTACTAGTTTCGCTCTGCACATGATATGCACATGTTTCCTTATTTGTCATTTGACAGACAAATGAGGAAGTGGAGAATGCTGTGCTGTTGATGTGGATGTGCTTGAAAGCTTTAGGAAAAATACTTTGAGATAGTTTGGCCATGTGGAGAGGATGAGGAATGAGAAAAGGATTAGGAGAATGTATGAATGAGATGGAGGGGATGGAGGAGGGGGAGATCAAGGATGACATAGCAGTATTGGATGAAGAGTTATATGGCAGAGGGGGTGTGACATGGAAAGAGGGCAACCATTTGGCAGAGGAGAGGGTGACATGGAGGCAATTTGTCTGTGGCCACTTGTTGTGGGATTAAGGCATTGGATGATCAATGGGTAGACAGATAGTAGTGACCCCTGCTATATGGTGATGTCTTTATTTTATTCTTGCTATCTTCAAACACTTTTATTCAGCTTAAGAGATAATTTATAAACTGGAACTGTTGATTATGACCTTAACTAATCCTTTAGTATGAAAGGGCTTTCCAAAAGTTGTGCAAAAACAACCTCAAAACAAAACACCTAAAAAATAATGTCACCCAAGTCCAAAAAGTTATAGCAAAATATCTCAAAGATGGAATGATATAAATAAAACACAATAGAATATTGATGCTAAGCAAGTAAAACAAAATCCCTAGAAGGAGTCACTAGAAAGCTTCCTAAACTTACAAAATTATGGACCCAAATCCTTGAAAACCCCCCTCCTCTTTTTTTCACAGTATGGATGATGATGATGATTCTGTCAAAAAGTAGCAATACTGCATATCTATAGAATCATTGCATTAAACTAAACATAACTAAAATGCATGGACTTTTGTCAGTGATAGGCACAGGACTTACTGGGCTTAAAAAAAAAAAAAAAAAAAAAAAAAAAAAAAAAAAAAACTGGAGGTAGGGAAAGTAAATGAATCACTGTATTGAAAGAATTACTTGAATGCCTGTAACTGTCCTCATGTAGTTGCCACTTGGTATCTCCCCCTTCTCCTCCTCCTCCTCCTCATCATCATCATCATTTTCGGATTTGCATACCTTATTGTTTTATCAGCATGGTTCAGAAGGGGTCACCTGACAGCACTCCAACATCCTTGCATGCTATGTGCCAGCTTGCCAGCCTCTAGTACTGTAACATCTCTAGATCTGGTCCTGATACAACAAGGAAGAGAAAACTGCAAAGTATGTCAAGAATATATTGTGTAAGAGTGCAGATCATACAAAGAATTCACAGTTTTTAATGCCATGCATATTATGTAATATGTGATTCTGAAACTTTATTAACTATTCAAAGGCATTATCTTGGAGTGTACAGTACCTTGAAAAATGGAAAACAATGTTTGTGATGGAAACCACAAGGACTATTTTATATATACAGTATATATATATATATATATATATATATAATTAAAACCAAAAACCATCACCTTTAGTTTATACTGCTTCTGCAGTCCATGTATCACCTAATGTCTACTATAATTCTAAGCCAGATACGATCACTGAGAAAATTTTGTGAACGAGAATTCTGTAAAAATACAGTACAGGTACTTCTGTATTTACCATAATGTACATTGTACATTATTAATTTTGTATATGCAAGAACACAAAACACAGACACAGTGTAAAAAGGACTGCTACAATCCCATTATCAAAAGTTGAACTGGACTGATATATCAAACAATGCTATACAATGTAGTCATAAGATGTATGTAAACTTACTATAAATGCAAACTGTAATTTCTGCAATAAAAAAATGCCAATTCAGCACTGAATTACTGTACATACACTTTTTAAACAATATGATCCACAGAGGAAATACTGATGCTAAACATTGCTTATATAATATAATATTTCTTTTTTCCATGCAGCTATTGCACCACTAAGATACTGCAATAAATATGTGACACTAATACATCATCCTAGTGGTGCTTGTGACAGGCTCTGATGAAACAGTCAGGGTCATTTAATAAATTTACTCATTTGAAATGCTGGATAAGGATGCTTTCCTGAGGTGACACTGATGTAAACAGGTGGCTCCACTACCTGCTATGCAAATGTCCTTTATTTCCCTCCCTATCCCCCAAAACAAGGATGGTGGACTGCAGAAGATGAGCAGCTTCAGCCTGCAGCCCACTGGGAGTAATGACAGTAACTCATTTCTGAACTTCAGTCTTGGATTGTTCAAGACATTGCCTTTCCCTCACTAAACCTCAGGTAATGTGAAATATTAACAAAATCATTACCATCACCATCATTACCTAATTTTTCACCATTTACATGAAATGGAGTGGCACTGTCATCATCACCATCATCATTTTCCTGATCATGGATGGGGTGAGGTAGAGTCCAGAGGCCAAGAAAAAACATGAATGAGGATGAATTATCAAAAGCATGCCCAGGTAATTGGCCAAACTCTCATTCACTAACCATTCAAGCACCATGAATTCCAACTCCATGGGCATATACTAAAATACAAAAACGTACACACAAAAGGAGGAGGACCTGTTACTTTTGTAGCATAATGCGCCAAATACCCAATCCCTATATTTTGTTTATCTTAACTTGTATTATTGTCCTCAGCTGTGGAGTAAGTCAGTAATATGATTTTACATTCATTCCACTGCACTTCTTCATAACTAGCACCATATTCTAAAGTTAATCTCTTGTTACAGCTCAGTGCTCAAAATGGAGAGATGACAATTTCAGGCCAAGTTAAAGTCGACAGCCTTCCAAATTCTTGTCTTCATCTCATTGATTACTTCCTCTCTCTCTCCCTCTCTCTATCTATCTGTCTATCTATCTATCTATCTATCTTATTGCATGCAACAGCATCAAGGTCCAAGGTCAGGCTACTCAGTCCAAACATTTAAGGTAAGAGCAGCTAGTCACTTGCCGTTTACTAGCAATGTGAGCAATAGAACCTAACTCTCACTAGATGTAAATCTTTATGGACCATATCTGACTGGAGCGGCTTAACCCACTAAACCACCAGGTGCCAATCTCAAACAAGTAAATTAAGCCCTGACTCTGACTGTACCACAATCATTACAGACATACTACACTTCTCATAACCATGACTACAGAGGCACGTGTTATGTGACCCGGGAAGGAATGCTGAATTCCCTCAATCCAATGACATTTTAAAAAGTTTATTCTTGGGATCTAAACACAGCTTTTTTTTTGAAAGAGATTTTTGGCAATGAAGGGATGAATAAGGTGTGTATCCAACCCTTCAAGCCTGAAAGTCTCTCATAATCTGAATAAAGCTGTCTGGATACGGTAAGAATAAACCAAAGAAAACATCATGTGACTGAAGAGGTAAAACCTGAAATAGCAAAGTGCAATGCAGGCTCCTAATTGTTGACGGTTGTTTAGGTAGTAGATGAGAGGCTCCCACTGACCCTAGGAGATATACTACCATAAGAATGAAGTGTCACTACAGGCAAGGTAACTAACCACACAATCATCACTCTGTGGCATACAACATTCAGCCACAAGGAAGTAGAGGCAAAGCCCAAACTGAAACTCTCACATTGTCACAAATCTTATTACGCATCTCAGATTCTTCCCAATAGTTGTTGGAAATTGCTGGGAATATTCATCTGATTTGGGCTCCTGGTTTAGTTTCTAGTCTACAGAGTACATCAGCTGCACCATGGTAACTTTCAGTGTGTAATTAGAAATTTGGAAAAAAATTAAATTAAAGCCTTTAACTTCAGACAGTCTTCTATGAACACCTGTGGTTATTAGGTATGGTCAGTCTGCATCCCACATCAGACTGCAGTCAGCAACTGTAAAAGATGATCAAAAACGGTCCATTTGCATCACATGCTTGAAAAATTATCATCAACAACTGGAAGTCTGCACTCCACTTGTCAATACAAAGCTTCAGCATTTGACCCATGGAAATAAAAAAATACCCTCATTTTGTACCAGCTCAGTACAAATAGGCACAGATATCTCGGCATTTGTTCAAATAATTTGATACAATGACGTCTTTTGTTCATGCTAGCGGCCAGGCTATCTTGTTCAGCTTAAGGATAAGCTCTCATACTCCAACTGGGGCTGTCTTCATAAAGGATATCAGCCAATTCTTACAATAAGTGATTTTCCACAGAAGTGAAATATAAGAAGAAATTTTGCTTTGTTATCTCTTTAACATTATTAACCACTCTAGATTGGCTCTGAAGCATCTGGTTGCAACAGGAGTGAAGTGACATTTGGCCCTGTGGTAAGGATAGTGAAAGAGAAGCTGACTAGGAAAGCATATAATTATGACTAAGGTGGATAGCGGGAAAGGAAGTGGGGGGGGGGGGAGACATTGGATGAGATGGTAGGATGGAGTGGTGGAGTATATGAGAGAGATGGGTAACAGTTGGAGAAAGGGCAAAGGACAAACAGATGGAAGAGGACAGGATAACAAACAGGTAATTTATTTGTGACCACCCATTACAGGATTAAGGTGTCTGGTAATGGATGACATACAGTAAAACTGTAAACAAATGCAACTTAGACTCAAGAAAGTTTATGAATCCAGTTCCTTGTCTTTCCTAAACTGAACAAGAGTGCCTGGGAGTAGCAGAAGTTGAATACTGAAAGACATCACAGCACAAAGGCATTAAGGGGGCAAAAAGCAACATTACATCATACAGAAATACATAATAAACAACTTAAATTACAGGAATCACAACCATTACCTTTCCCTAACTAAAAACAATAAGGTTATGGGGTATGTTCTAGATCACACAAGGGACTTCCTACCAGTCTCTTCTTTGTGGTTCATTAGGCACAGTACACCTTATTATTCTCTTGCATGTTATTTACGTGGTTTTAATATTAATGCAGTTTGTATCAGTAATATGGAAAAGGACACTGAGGTGTAATATGCAGAATAAATAACTGAGGAAGAGTTGCCAAGCAATCTCCTATGTCATCTAAAATAACACTCTATACTGTAGCTCACTCAGTACAATAGCACAGCACACTAATAAACTCTAGCAGAAACTGTAACATGGATTAATATAATAATAATAATAATAATAATAATAATAATAATAATAATAATAATAATAATAAAAGTAATAATAATAATAATAATAATAATAATAATAATAATACACACTGCATGACAAAACTTCAATACATATGTGACCAAAGGTTGTTTATGTGTCCAAAATTTATCATACTAAAAAAAGGCATTAACACAATATTATTTAACAAGAATTTTTGTTTGCAGTGGTGAAAAAAAGTTATGTGAACTGTCCTTAAACAAATGATAAAAACTAACACATAATTGCTAAAGGAACATATATGGGAGGAAGGGAGGAGGAAGAAAAGGGAGGGGAGGGGAAGGGAAGGAGGTAGGAAGGGGAGGCAAAAGGAACTGGAAAACACAGGAAGGGAAGTAGGAGGGGGGGGGAGGTAGTAGGAATGGGAGGATGGAGGAAGGAAAGGAAAAGGTAGAGAATAAGGAATGAAGGGAAGGAGAATCTGCATAATATAACTCATTTAAGAATCCCCAGGGTCACTAAAGGCAAATTAAGTTGATAATATTCCATAAAGGAACAACAGCTTATAAAATTCATATGCAGAATCAACCATCATCAATTTGACTTTAGAAAATATTGTTTTTGTCACTTTCGTCTTAAGTGTTTATACAATATACTGTATATATAGTGTACTGTATATACATAAATATAATGGTTACAAAGGTACTATCACAATCAAAAGTTCACAGGCACTTCCCTGCTGCTTATGGCAATAATGTAGGTTGTTACATGAAGATTTCAGATACAGGACAGACAGCAAAATGAAGTACACAACGAAAAATTAACAAAGAAGAATGAAATAGACCGACATTCAGGGTGGAACACGAAATGTTCATAGACATAATGCTGGTATGGGGATTGTCAGCTAGGGTGCAGCTAAGACTGGGTGACTGGCTCTAATTATGAGGTGACCCAAGGTAGTACAGTATCTGGCCACTGGAATAGCCAGGTATATTTCAAAGGTGGTGAATGTCACCCCTCTGGTTATGCCACTGATTGTTGCAAACTTTTGTTGGTGATAGTACTGCTAAGAGAGACTATCCTGTAATGCCTGACTATGCCCTCAACAAACTAGGACTCACTCACTTGGATAAAAAAAAAAAGGGGGAGGGGACTCGGGTACTGTATTTCTTTTGTTCTGATGTAAAAGGAAGAAAAGTTAGGTTAGCTGAGAGCATTCAAGACAGCCCCTCTCAACAATATCTGCTTTCTATGCATAAGACACTGGGAGAGGTCTCCAAAGAATTATAACAGACATAAAATGTGAAGAAAACTATAAATGCCATAATGGGTTGCAAAAAGCCATAAGGCTAGGGAAATTCACTACTGTATATCCATTGTCAGTACACAGAAAATGCCAACAGTCATCCCATTTTACCCACTCTGAGGTGTAGGGGCTCATGGCAGGGCTACCATAGACCAGTACATTTAAGGGTAGATGACCAGTCTACTTCCCTCGGTGGCATTACATGACTGATATGCTTCCAGTAACCTTTTGAGAACCTAATCTATCCAAGGTTCTCTTTCTGACTGAGGCATTCTAACCACTAGACCACCAGGTGCCTTAGAAAAATTATAGTCTCTTGCACTGTTTTTCAGTAATAACATCTTTTGGCTTTACAAAACAATTTACAGCTATCATTCCATCAAACAAAATGGGTTATATTTCAGGCAGTACAAGAGGCTTCACAGCACCTCTTCCTAGGCGATTTATTTTGTATATTACACCTTAACACTCTTTTATATGGTATTTATGTACAGTACTTATAATATCAACACAGTTGGCATCAATAACAGACAAATGGATACTGAGGTGTCAGGTGGAGAATATATCATTAGGGAAATGGAGTACTGTATTGAAGTATCCAAACCACTTCAAATATGACCCAACACAGCACACACTGTAAACTGCATTTGTGAACATCTGTTAACTGCAAATACAATATACTGTAAATACACCAGACATATTAATAATAAAATACTATAGCATATTTAGTCAAAACTTGTCACCTATTAAAGATAATGTACAGCCAGGGAAAAAAGTTGGCCTATTAGTTCAATGCATTTACTTCATACTTATGGCAAGTCCACCACCTTCATCTCAGATGCATCTCAAGGAGAGTCATCTACGGGTAAAGAAACATACCAGGCATCATTCAGCTTAGAAATGTTAGCTAGCAGAAGACAGTGAGAAGCAACAAGAAATGACATACTAAGGAAACTTTTGCCCCACACTGTACAGTTAAGGTAATGACCTATATTATAATGATTCAATTTCTGTATGTTTGTGTGTTTGTTACTGTAACACACCAAAAACGGTGCAACGCAGCACAATTTTTGTTAGAGCAAGGTACTGTTAAAATGTTCTAACTTGAAGAATAAAACAATTTCCAGTCCAATCAGGCCACCGGTTCCTGAGTTATGACTCATTTCTGGCATTTTGCTTCAAATTTACTATTTGCTTTTAATGGAGGGGACGGATTTGCCCTTGGTCCAGCAATGAAATTACCAGCATGACACAAGAGTGACGTATTTGTTGCATTATCACTCTTGCCTCGCCTTCCTCCCTCCTTATATTGTACTCCTAAAATTGTATACTATAATGCTGTAGTATAATAACCTGTCCCCACTCCAGAGTGGGTCGGGGACGGGTATTGTTTTCACTCGGTTTGTCTGTTTGTTTGTCTTTACGTGAAAACTACTGGTGCGATTTTGACAAATTACAGGGATGGTGGGCTATGACCTTCTGATCATCCAATTAAATTTTGGGCCAAATTGGGCCAACAGCCTGGCTGTAGGCCCAAAAAATGTATTAAAAAAAAAAAAAAAATTGCCACCACAACTTTCAAATTCATCATATCAATATGAAACCAAAACCTAAGGTGCATCTTTCAAATCCACATCCTATAACATGCTTCATTACATCAAGGGGGTTACCCCCCAAGTTAGCGGTAGCAGGGTCAATGTCAAGTGGGCTGGGCCTAAAATTTCAAATGTGCATATAATTGTCAATTTTCACCTGATTTACTCCAAATTTGATACGTGATATCTCTGACTAGATATCCTGTCGTGTTTATACATTAGCACTGAAATGACTGCCGGGGACTGGTTTGCTATACCTTGGCACCGCTTCTAGTTTAGTATAATACCAAACACTACTACCCTGCCTCTCTCTCTCTTTTCTCAATGGGTGTCCCAGCAGGATAAAAGTAAGGGAAAATTCCTCGCTCTATCTCGTTCATGGCATGAGTAATTCAAATTTCTATTACCTTTCGACTGAAAATAGGAACTGACATAGAGTGGAGCCCGCTGAAGGTGGCCTTTAAGCGAGTAATAACAGTAATATTACAAGTAATAATAATAATAATAGTAATAATAAAAATAATAATAATAATGTTCTATATTTCTGCAGCATTTACAAACAAACAAATGCACTTCAGTAAATTATTAGACCAGTACATTCAAGGGTTTCAGGATTTTCAACAACTGACATGTAAATAACTCAATGAGAGATTAAACTTTTACTCAATGCATTTCTCTCACAGATTAATAAAAACTAATCTAACCTGCCTTACAGTAATCTGGGTATTAGGGTAAAAATGGCATCCTCTGTGCGGGACTTGAATACAAACATCATCATCATCATCCGGACCTCCTTTCCCACCCTAGGGCAGGGTGAGAAGTAGCAATGTCCAGACAGACCATATCTACCCAATCCAATGGGCCACACTTCCATTCACTCATTATTCAAGCCCCCGTAATCCTGGCTCTATCTGATACGCCAAAAACATTCACCAAATTCTGTACCTTCACATAAACATATCTGATACAGTCGGATCGCATATAAACAAACACAAATATTCTAAAAGAATAATGGTGAGTTTTTGAAGAAGCTTATAGGAGAAAAAAAGTGGTGAATTTATTACACAACCACATTACACAATACTGTATATCATCATCATCATTACCACATCATCCAGAACTCTTTTCCTGCCTAAGGATGATGTGAGGCTGGGCTCAAGAAGCAGGAAAAGCTAACAGATGGAGACCTGTCAAATTAAATGGGTCACACACTCTCACTCATCATTCAGGTCTCCCCAAATCCTGCTCCACTGTATAAAAATTACCAAATCCATGACTGTACTAACCTAAAAATTTTCTTGGATTACTACAGCACTCCTGCAGCCTCAATGATTATCCTTGTCCTATCATCAACAGAGATAACTATTTTGATAATGAAAGCATGTGCATGTGAAAGGGAAATACACAAAACTCTTTTTATATTTAACCTCAGCATAATGAATTTGGGGTTTAAAAACTCTCTTCACAATAAACTTTGACTTGCTGAATTTTGTTTTTTTTAATGAACTCTCCGAGCCAACTGAACAACCTCCTCATATAATGAGATAGTGCAATGTAGTGTAGTATAATGTAGTGTAATGTAATGGTGTAGTGTAGTGTAATGTTCCATAGTTCACTGTTATGTAGTGTTGCATAGTTTAGTGTAGTGTAGTGTACTGTAGTACAGTGCAATGTAATGTAGTGTAGTGTAGTGTAGGGCAACGTAGTTAGTGTAGTGTTGCGTAGTGTAGTTTAGCGTAGTGTGCTTTAGTGTAGCATAGTGCAGTGTGATGTAGTGTAGTAGTGCACTGTGGTAGTTTAGCGTTCTTCAGTAAATAGTAATGTTCAAATCCTTGTCTATCAAATTTTCATCATAGGGCACAAGAAGAGAAACAGAAATCTTCTATTCATAAGCATGATCTGTGATAAACCTAGCATGTAACCCTACCTCCTTTTTTTAAAATTTAAATGTAATGTTCATTATATGAACAATTTTTTAGAACACATTCCTGGCATAATGAACAGTAATAATAATAATAATAATAATAATAATAATAATAATAACAATAATAATAATAATAATAATTATTATTATTATTATTATTATAATAATAAATTTAATTCTAACTAACATTTCATCAGGACTTAACAGAAAACATAAGTACATAAAGAATTGCACCAGAGGATATAATTTAAAATGCAGCACAGACTCTCAAATCCAAAAATCCACTTTCCAAAAACCTCTGTTTTCCAAAATATTTTTCATCTGTTATGGCATACTGAAATCAGTTCTCACACCATCAAAGCATGTTTGAAAACTTTTTTTTTTTTTTTTTTTTTTTTTTTTTTGTGGACACATACAACAATATGATAAATTACTAACACAGGGTAATGTACTTCACTATATATACAGCTGATGGTACTGTAAGTCATTTATTACATGATCTTCTCATTAACTTTCCTTATGATTATACACTCCATAATTTTCAGTTTTACATTAGGTTTTTAAAAGGATTCAAGCATATCAGATATGAAAGTCTGTACTATACTGCATAATACTCATTACAGTACTATACTGTCAATTACATATGTAACTGAATACACTAGGTCCTCAGTTTACAGGGTATTGTTCTTAATGTGGATTTTAATTATGGACCTTCCCTCAAAAAAAAAAAAAAAAAAAAAAAAAAAAAAAAAAGCTGATTTTCAATGTACTATTTCTTACCTCTTATTATGATCTCAATTATTTTCAAATTGTGTCAGGAGTTATATCCTGAAGGAAGGAAGGATGGAAGGAAAGAAGGAAAGAAAGAAAGAGGAAAAGAAAGAAGGAAAGAAAGAGGGAAGAAAGGAAGAGAAAAAGAAATTAAGGAATGAAGTAAGGATGGAAGGAATGAGACACGGAGGGAAGGAAGGAAGGAATGAGACACGGAGGGAAGGAAGGAAGGAATGAGATAGGATGGGCAGGAAGGAAGGAAGGAATTAGGGAGGAGTGATAAGATAAAGACTAAAGAAAGTGAGCTTCATCTCCAACATGACAGAAATCCTCATTGGGAAAAAAAAAAAAAAAAAAAAAAATCAAGGGCCACAGTATAAACCTTCAAAAATATCATAACAACCTCCTATGTGTAAAAAAAAAAAAAAAAAAAAAAAAAAAAAAAAAAAAAAATTGCTTTAGATCAGATGCATGTATGGTAATGATTGGTTAGTGCACCAACTTTTTTTTTTTTTTTTTTAAATATCATGTAACATCAAAATCTTATACAACATTTAAGTACATGATCTGTGTTGTTTTTACTCCTATCCATGGTACTCTTTAATATGAAACTTCTGCAAAGCAAATTTACTAGTGATGAACTTTAAGCCCTTCAATTTGATTTTTTTTTCTATTGCTGCTATCTCCAAGCAGTTTCACTGAGTTTTAGAAAGAAGTGCGAGATTGACAAGGGGAAAGTATGTGAGTGAAGTGAAAGGGAGAGGTGGAGACTGAGGATGAGATGGAAGGATGGGATGGACAGGTGTATGATACATGAGGATGTAAGCTGAAGAAAGGGCATCCTGATGGCAGAGGACAGGGTAGCATGAAGGAGATTTGACAGTTACCACCCCTTATGGGACTGAGGCATCTGGCTACTGATAAACATAGATTATAAAGCTACTGATCAAATAAAGCTGTCTGGAGATAGCAAGAATAAACTTATCACAACAAAATACTACAAAAGCATACACAAGCATCATTATCTGTTGTTTTGGATCACTTTTAAGCCAACAACCCATTCAAACTGAAGGTTCCCCCCCCCCCAAATGAATGTAACTGTTTGGTGGTTTAATTCATTCATTTTAACTTGGCAGAGAGTTTTGTCCTTCTGCAGCACAATTCTCATAGCTTGACTGTTGAATAAGATAATACAATTGCTCTAAATCCTTTCTAGAGAACTTCTTCATGACTAGACCACATTGCAGTACAGTATGAATTTCCTGGTAACTCTCCACAATCAAGATGGAGAGATGGCTGGCAAATTTGGGCCACATTAAAGTGAAAAGAGGATACCTGGAACACAACAGTAGGATACAAATGGATCTGAATAGAACATAGAGACAGGCCATAACTCACCCAGACACAGGGGTTTTCCTGTACCTAAATAAATGACTGACCAAGTTAAGCAAAATAAATATCCATAAACCACCAACACTTGTTTATCATCATCATTCAGACCTCCTTTCCCACCTAGGGATGGGATGAGGTAGAGTCTAGAGCACAAGAAACAAAGCTTGACAGAATGAGAACATTTGTTTAAACTTTGATAATTTACTCACAAAACAACTGAACCTTTATACTTCTTAATGTAGTGATCCTGAGGAGACTAAAGGCAGCATTTTCAGTGGCTCTGGTGACTTCTTAACATCTTTTCCTTAGTTGTTCTATTCTCCACCAAATCTCATTATCCTCTTGTAAGGTGTTCAATATGAACTAGGTTAGTACTAGTTGTTGCTACTCTTGTAGCCTCAGGAATTGGACATAAACCAAATGGACTGCAGGCTGAAAACTCTCTCCTCCTGCAGTTGACAAGTTCACCATTCTCCTATTGGGAGACTGGGAGGGACCTGAGCAGTTTTTATATAACCAAGCAGCTCTGCCACTCAGTTATATCAGTGCCACTACTGGAAGGCACCCCTCTTCAGCACCATGTTGATATTAAAACAGTATAAATAACATGCAAGGAAATGTTAGGATACAATGTGCAAAATAAAACTACTATGCAGGGGATGCTATGAAGTTATCTGTGCCACTCTTGGGCCTACATTCTCAGCGATTATGGAGGATCCCCAGCACCTCCTCCTTACCAGCTTATTTCTGCATATGACACACTAATATTCTCTAATGTGTTATTCATGATATATGTGTAGATATTACCAAGATTTGCAAAACTACCCATGCAAGACAATATCAAGGTGCAGCATTTCATAATAAATCATTGAAGAAGTGTGTGTGCTGGAGGGGGATGCCTTCATGCAGTGGCACCAATATAGACAAGAGATGGAACTGTCCATCATACAAACATCCCTCAATTCCCTACCTATCCCCCACAAGGAGGAAAATGGGCTATGGGAAAGGTAAAATTCAGCCTGCAGTCCTCTAGGTTCATGTCCAGATGAGCCTGGGACCACAGCAACAACAGTAAGGAAAAGGTGCCAGAAAGCCTCATAAGTCCACAAGAATATGGACCTTACATACAGGCTGCAATGTCACGCACATGTCGTGATGTTACATGTGCACCGTCTCCTGCCTGTGGAGAGAGAAGTGCATACGGTTACACACAGGACAGTCAACACCTTCACCACAGGGACATCTTTATTCTTGCTGCCAGGAGATGATTTTACTATGTTTAAGAGTCTGAGTCGGAGAGAAAGCAGCCTAGATGTATCCAGAGATGGTTTGGCCATACGGAGAATGAAGAATAAGAGACTGACTAGGAGAGTCTATGTAGGTGAGGTGGAGAGGTATATGGATGAGGGTGGTGTGAACTGGAGGTAGGGCAGCCTGACGGCTTAGGACAAGGTGGCATGGAGCTGATATGCTTGTGGCTGGCTCCTCTGGGATTAAGGCATAAAGTTACAGATAGATAGGCATATAGACAGGGATAAACATATAGATATGTGGATAAACAGACAAGTAGGCAGAGGGGCACAGATAGATGGACACAGAGAGAGACAGATATACAGACAGACAGATATACTATATTGACAGAGGTGAGACTTCAAACATGAGGTGTTAGATACAACCTTATCATCCACCTCCACTGTAGTACTAGGCTATTACTCTGGGCAAAAATAAAATAATCTGGCAGCAGCAAGAATAAAACAACACATGACATCCCAGGGTTGAAAGGGAACTCATCTTTTTATCTCCACAATCTTTGAGCACAAATGAAGACTGCTTTGTACATGACATTACCCCCACAGACATGCACCCCACCTATTTGAGTTTGGGCACAGAATTATGGTTTTGGTTAATCTTTATTATTTATCTTTTCTACTTTTCCTTTTGTTTATGTTTTCACATTTTGTACACCATATTAAGCTGGTACAGTGAGAAACTTGGTTATGACTGATGATGAATAAGTCAGATCAAATCAGACCATATGATAACATTTTTCCTCTTAAGTAATATCCACGTTTTTGGAGGGCCAAAGTAGAGAGATATTTTCTATGATTTGGAAGCTAAATGAAGTGTCAAAAGTAACTATTTCAAGAACACTTGCTGAAAACTTCTGAGGGAAAAGAAATCTGAGGTGTGTTGTAAGATTTGTAATAATCTCTGTGAGCTTCAGATTGGACTTTGGACTTACTTGTGGCTGAGTTTCATGCCTAAGAGAACTGACTGTGTGGGTGGTTACCAAGCTTGTTGCAACACATCACTCCAGAAATTTTGTAATGATCTGTGTGAGCCTCAGTTTGTACATTTGGACTTACTTGTGGCTAAGTTTCATGCCTCAGGGAACTGACTGTGTGACTGGTTACCAAGCCTGTTGCCACACCTTGCTCCAGAAATTTGTTTGGATGTTTGTTGAGAGTGATTTCATGTACAAGCAGCACTATGTCATATAGAAATATGTGCAAGAAGGAATGGAACAGTGTACAGGCATAGGATTACATGATATGTACAGTGAAGTAAAAAACATGCAGGACACGATATCTCACTAATCCAGGTTAGGTTAATAAATCAGTACCTGCTGTAACCTTCTCCACTCCCTCAGAATACACCCTTATAGAAGCCACCTTAACCTGCTAACTTCACTCTCACAGTTCCAAACTCTCTCCCAATCTGAGGTGAAAACAATACCTCAAGTCACTCATGGTTACTCCTACAACTAAAGTGTGTTTGTCCTAACCTGACGAAGATTCCTAACCCCTTTCAACTCAGTTGATGGCCAAGGGTAGTCATATTGGACAGCTGATTTGACTAGTAACCAAGCAGACTCATTCCTACTTCAGTGCCAAGGCTCATCATACTTCATGCCACAGAAATTCAGCTTTCAAGTTAAGGAATGGCCCAGTTCTGTCAGGTGAAAACAAACTGACTATAACAGGGTACAGCCAAGGAAAAAATTTTGCCTAATATTTTACCTCTTATAACTGCACTTTCTCCTGTTGTTACCATTATCATTCCAAAGTTGAGAGAGGTATGTTTCTCTGCCCACAGATAAATCTCTACACTATGATGTGTCAAGGAGGTAAGTGATGTACATGTTCCAACTGTGAGGCAGATGCAGTGGAACAGCAGATTAACTTTTGTCCCTGACTGTATAGTAACTCTCTTCATGCAAGAAACCCCCTCCCTCCTTTTTATGAACGTAGTCAGGTCAAGACTGTCTTTAATGTCATTACATGCAAAAATTTCACTGTTATATTGTCTGGCCTATGCTGAAGTTTATTTATCCATGTAATTTTTGAACTTATCTTTAATTCAGATATCCATTTCTTCATGAACATTATAATACATGCTACTGTACACTATGCACACTTCTGGCAAAAGACATCAACTTACTGTATATCTTGAATTCATCACACAATTTTTTATGTAATAAAAATTACTTTTAAAGAAAACTTGTTGGAAAATGTGAATAAGTTGTATGAGTTGTTGTCGATGTTGTTGTTGTTGTGACTCCTGGTTCATCTGGATGTGAAATCCAGCAGACTGCAGGCTAATGTTACTGTTTTCTTGCAGTCCACAATTCTCCTTTTGGGGAATATGAAGGGAGTGTTGGAATGTTTGTATAACCGGGCAGTAGAGCCATCTAGTTATTTTAGTGCCACCAAGTGAAGGCATCCCTCTCCAACATGGAGTTCAGATGGTGATGTATGCATGTGTGTAATTGCACTGCAATCTCCATGAGGCTACCATGTCAGGGTGCATAGATCAAGCAGTACACTATGCTGTATGGCAAGACATTAAGAATACATTAAGCTAAAGTTTTTTGGTGATACTGAAGATGAAGAAGATAGTCACATAGCACTGGGTCATACCCTAAGTGGCTTTAGAGATCTCATAGTAATCTAGCAATTAATTGTGCATATTACACCCCAGTATCATTTTGCATGTTACTGATGAGAACTAATTTGTTATTAAATGACAAAAATAACATAGAAGCTAATGTTATGGTGTACTGGTAATATGTAAAGGGAACTGCGAAGGAAGATGTGCTATGAAACCTCCTATGCCACTTAATACATCAAATATGTATCTGTGTAACTGCAGGCCCACCACTGCAGTTCAGTCTCTCAGATTAACCCCATGAATCTCACGATGTATTCTTTACTATACTGTATTCTATTTCCTTTAGACAATTTTAGTCAGGATGGACTTTTTGGACTGAAAGGGTCAGATATCATATTCACTAACCCTTTAAAGTCTTTCAGCCTGGTGATGCATTTATTTTCTTCTTGGTATTTTTTGATAAATATAGTAAATTCAGCTTTGGAGAAAATTTTCAGACTGGAGAGAATAGATCAAGCCTTCATATACCCTTTCAATACAAAAGGTATGCCCCAAAGTTGAACAAAATTGTCCAGAAAAGGATGAATAAATTATCTATCTTTCTATCTATATATTATACACACACAAACACACAGGGTGTATGTATCATTGGACTGAAAAGGCAAATCTAAGAGGCTTTTCTTAAAATGAATAATATGAAAGCAACACAAATAAAGTAAAAAACTATATCATCATATTTAAGGAGCTAATTATTTCTGTGCTATAAAGAATGAAACATGCTACACCCATTCTGCTCTAACTTGGTCTAAAACTGTGATCTACTGTATCTTAAATTTTGAGTTGTAGCAATAGATTAACACTAGAATATGATGCTAGTCACAAAGAAGTACTCTGGAAAGGATGCAGAGCCATGATATTGTTTTGTTATCGAGTTATGCAAAAAAAAAAAAAAAAAAGCTACACGGGGACAAAAATCTGGACTAAGTTAGTGTAAAGAGTATGGCACTATAACGGAAATGGTTGAAAGGGTAGTCATGTTTGAATGTTCCCCCATGTTAGTTCCATCTTGCTTATGTCATCCTGTAAACATACTGTACACAACATACACACACACACACAAACACACACACACACACACAGTATATACCTGTACAATATAAACGACATTATAAAAGATGGTGTGCAGTGTAACACACTACCACACCTCACACCAAAACACCTCCTATCTTCTGCACTAAGACATGTCTTATATCCTGTATACATTATCTATCCACCTATCAGTACATTTATCTATATACACTACATTTACATATTAGCAACATATATCTATATACTTCATATATATATATATATATATATATATATATATATATATCCATCCATCCATCATGCAATCCTACATTGCCCCGTGAGGAGCGTAGGAGCCCGGGGTTAGGCAATTGGTCCCGACATTTAAGATGAGAGTGAGATATATATATATATATATATATATATATATATATATACTGTATATACTGGTATATATGTATATAGAAAGTACATTGCTAATGGCTACTATCACATTAATGTAAGAAAACTATCCAACACCGTAGAAAGCACACCTACAAGAAAATCTGCCTTTAAGTTCTCCATAAAAAAAAAAACAAAAAAAAAACTACTACAGCGCATAATTTTGATGTGTTGTCAGTAAAATAAATTATATATTAGTGGCATGACATCATTCTCAGCATGAAGCAACGTACTGTCAGGGATAAAAGTTTGCCAAATTTTTCACCTCTTCTACTTGGCACTTTTCTCTCCTGTCAAATGTTCCTAGGATGAGAGAGACTTGGCATGTTTCTCTGTGCAAAGGTGATTCTCTTTAATGTGATGTGTCATGCAAGAAAGTAATGGGCATGTCCTACTTGTAATGCAGATGCAGTGGAAGTGTAGGCAAACTTTTGACCCTAACTGTCACCTTTATTAATGATAAACAGGGCAGGTTAGCATTAAAACATACAGATTGGTTTTGTATGACACATTTCTGTAACTAAGACCCACATTCTCGGTGGCATGGGAGGCTTCACAGCACATTTTAGTTATTTATTTTGCATACTACACCTTAATATCCTTCTTCATGCTCTTTACATCGCTTTAATATCGACATATGTCACATAAAGAACTTATGATATTAAGGTGCAATGTACAAAATCTACTGCTGGAAAAGTGGTGTTATGAAATTTCCAAAGCCACATAGATTATGGCCAATAAACATGCAATGCAAAAAGGCTCAAGCATCATGCTCCATAATAAACAGTGAATATTATGGCATAAATATCAACACAAAATACACTTACGGTTTATTTCATGAGCAGTGGACATATAACCTGCTTTTGTATGGCTTAAAAAATTACTTTCTTTCTTATAAGACAGCTGCAGATATGTCAGGGAAGTTGAATCTGTAGACACAGGCTTGCACACAATATGAGAAAACGAGATATGGACAAAGTACATTTAAAAAATACAGTGAATCACCATTTCTGGATATATATGTCCGTTTTCAATGTAGTATGGGTAAGATAGGTTCACCAGATAGCACTCCTTCATCTTGCTCTATTCTTTGCTAGCTCTCTAGTAATAATTCTAGTTCCAAGGTCAGCACACACCACCTCATCCCATATAATCCTTGGTTTACCCCTCTTTCAATTGC
The DNA here is from genome assembly GCF_032717465.1 of Coenobita brevimanus. Classification (NCBI taxonomy): domain Eukaryota; kingdom Metazoa; phylum Arthropoda; class Malacostraca; order Decapoda; family Coenobitidae; genus Coenobita; species Coenobita brevimanus. The sequence continues at coordinate 28,542,199 of NC_137039.1, read as the reverse complement.
CTGTGTATTTCTACCTCATTCTCCTTGGGTCCATCCTTTCAACATGACCAAACCATCTAAATCTCTTCCTCTTTGCTTTCTCTCTAATGATTTCCACTGTCCTCATTTACAATGGTTTCTTTACTAAGATGGTGAAGCATTACCATCTTTTCTTCACATATTGTTTATGGGACTGGATGATGGATGGATGTAGGGATTATTATAAAATTATTCCGAGGTAATTTCAAATTCTGAGCATTTAATCCCTCAATCATGAACTCAAAGCATTTCTCACGGTCATTTATTAGTAGTGACGTGAAAGCAAGTGGCAAGTAGGAAGACTGCTGGGCATTAGGGACTGGGCTGTGAAGCCTACTCTCTGAAGCTGATGATGATGATTATGAAAGTAGTCTACCTTTGTGTTTTTCCTATCCCGTTTCTATGAGTCCACCCACCCTTTAGCAATACAGTAGTTAGTTGTGGTATGATCCCTACAGCTTATCTCAAAGATGTTCAGCCCCTTGTGCTTTGGATTTTTTCATTTCATTTTTGCTTACTTGCCTGAATGTTATTTTAAGACTACATATTTTTCAACCCTGTATTCTCTACAGTCTTCCTTCCTTCAGTACAGTACCAATACAAAATAAAACTAAAAACAATTCACTATGCCCACACTAATGCAGCCATCCATTACACAACACGTTGAACTCAGGTACCTCACTATCACAACACAGTCTATCAACATAACCTCAACAAAGATCTCGGGAGCATCTGACTGAAGTGGCTGGTTTTCTGTGGTCCAATGGGTTAACATCCAGATGAGCCTGGTGTTGCAGCTATTGCTAGTATGACCATGCTACTATTATCATGGGGTTGCAAGATTTCCTAGCACCTCTTCACTAAGGTTACCTTTTTCCTTTATTACATTCTGCCCATTGAATAATAATTTTGTGTAATTTGCAAAAGCTCTCTAGTACTGTACAGGCTAATGAAGGCAACAGTCCCCTTCCAGCCTGAAACGTCTTATACATACATACATCATCTAATCCTGGGTTGCCCCATGATAGGTAGAATAAAATAATTTGAAGGCATCAATAAGGTAATTCTGAGAGTTAATCTTTTGTGTCCACCTTAAATGTTACAGTATTTGTCTTTGTAAGACTGACCTATAGTTGTCTATCTTCAACTGGTGGAGATTTTTGTTTGCAGCTTTCCAATAGCTCAAAGGCAGAGTAAGTCGAAACAGTACTACAATACTACTTCCTATTCACTGCACTTGATGACAAGAATAAAATTCTAGTGTAATATCTTGTTGCAGCTCAGTATTATTCAAGATGCTGAGATAGCAATTTTAGGCCATTTTAACATGGAGAGAGCACAGTTTGCAAAACAGATATGAATACTAACATACTATGTGCAGAACTAAATTGTCAAGGAAGAAGTGCCTTCTAACATAAGTTTTGTATTATTCTTGATTCCCCCCCCCCCTTTTTTTTTTAACTAGAGGGATTAGATACAACCTTCATTAACTCTTCACTTCTAAGGAGTTCTCCCAACTTAAAGGAAACTGTCTGGTAATAAAAATGAAAAAATCAATCAATCAATAAAAATACAACCAAAACTTTGTCAATAAAGGGGAAACCTTCCAAATTAGTGGGACTACATACAAGTACAACCTTCATTAACTTACGTACAAGTACAGCTTTCATTAACTCCCTTAAGTGTTAGAGGACATTCCTAAGTTGAGTAAACTTGTATGGTATAGTCAGCTTGTTTTCACGTGAAGGAAATTTGCCACTCCACAACATGAAAATTATAGTTTATGGTTGCATGAAGTTGGATAAGCCTTAGTAGTGAGGTAGGAACTAGTCTCCTGACCCTCCATTCTAACGAAATCTGGCCACCAATTGAGCTGAAAGGGTTAAGGGATTTTTCCAGGGTTAGAACAAATGCACCACAGTAGAAAGAAAGCATGTCATCAGATTGAAGGAGTTAACCTACCATGTGGAAACACATTGCACTCCTTCATGTGATGTGCTGTGCTGTACTGATGTAGTTCTGGAACACTCCCTATGCTCTTCTCATTCACTATACTCATTTCTAACTCTCCCTCTAACCCAAAGGAGTTATCTTTACATTTGTTCCTTTAGGATTTCATTTGGTATTCCACTAATAACTTTTGTCTCGCTTTAACTGTATTGTTTCTGGCTCATGGTCAACCTCTGTCATCATCATCATCATCATCATATTGCACTAATCCAACATGCTCCAAAGGTGGTTAATATTCATCAATACCATAATTATAAACATCATCACCAATCATCACTGTCATAACTCAATATTCCACTACTATATAGGATGAGTTGGGGTGCCCATCATCCACTCACTCAGTGTAGTAGTACAGGTACTCTATTTCAGGGTAGCTCTACTGTACATGGTGTGGCAAGCCAAATGATTTCCTGTAAACCAGGATATCATTTAATATGCCGGGCAGTAACCTTATAACCAACAAATGCATGTTCCCTATGTGTCAACAAGTGGTTTGGCAGAGGGTTAGTGCCCCTCTTCGGAAAACAACGAACTAAAACTACAAACAAGGAGCCTCGGACCAGGACTGACAAACAGGTGACGATCAAGGACCGAACAAAGGACATGGTACCGATTGCAACATGGAATGTAAGGGGTGCGAGCGATGAGGTGAAAGACAGAGATTGTCCAGGTGCTTGAGGGTGCAAAAGTGGATGTATGTGGACTAACTGAGACTAAATGAAGAGGTAAGAGTGTGATAAGGTGGAAGTGTGGATGGGGTATACAGTATGTGTGGGAGTAGGTGAGAATGAGAGGGCAAATGAGGAAGTAGGTATTGTTGTGCAAGAGATGGAAGGAGAATATAAGACAGCATGAATCAGTTGGTTCAGAGATTGTGTGGGCAAGACTGAAAATAGGATTACAAATGTGGGTGACTGTGTGTGTATATGCTAACACAAGATGGTGCAAGCAGAGTGAAAGAAGACTTCTGGGCAAAATGTGGAAGCATGCACGGAAAAGTCTGAAAGGAATGAGAGAGTGTTTTTCATTGGAGATATGAATGGAAAAGTTGGGAATGTGAATGTGGATGGAGTGGTTGGTGAGTGAGGTATGCCTGCAAAAGTGGATGAGAATGGCAGTGCCCTAGTGGACATTTGTGCAGAGAGGAAGTAGTCCATACAAGGAGGGTAGAAAGGTTATAAGAGGATGGACAAAGGGCAGAATATCAGTGAAAAGTGGAGGAGTGATTGGGTAAATATGATTTGGTGCAGATGGAGGTGGAAGGTGTGTGCAAGATATTCCATCCATCCATTCATTATCCAATCCTACATTGTCCCATGAGGAGCATAGGAGCCCAGGGCTAGGCAGTTGGTCCTGACATTTAAGATGAGAGTGACCAGCCTCACTGACCCCTGAGTGGCATTACATGAGCAATCAACCTCAACCATCCCTTGGATATAAACCTTCATTGGTTCAATCCGATTGGAGCACAATAATTACCCACTAAACCACCAGGTGCCAAAATTTGGTTATATGGTTACCACCCACTGTAGTAAATGGGTGCAAGATATTCACAGAAGTAATCTGTGCAGCATGTGGGATGGTGTGGAGTGAAGAGAACACAATAGAGGATGCAAGGAACGGCACGGTGGAATGAAGCGATGAGACAAGCTGTGGTGCAAAAGAAGAAAGCATACAGTGAATGGATGGCAAGCAGAGGCATGGAGGAAGTTGAGAGACGGAAGAGAGAGTTATCTGTAGAAAGGAACAGAAAGGTGAAAAGATTAGTAAGATAACAGTGGATGAGGAATTTGGAAGGAATTTGAGTGTAAAGAGGAGGGAATGTAAGAAAATGTTCTGGATGGAGGTAAAGAGAGTTAGGGTGATCAAGAAGTTAGTACGGGAGTGAAAGATAAAAATGGTAGATTGCTAGTGAAGAAGGGAGAAAAAGTGAGCAGATGGAGAAAACAATATAAGGAACTGTTAAACATAGAGAATAAAAGTAATGTGAGTATAAATGGCTGGGAGAAGAAGGTAGGTGAGAATGTAGGAAGAGATAATTAGGATGAAAGTAGTGGAAGTACTGAAGAGAGTCAAAATGGGGGATTGCCCCACGAACTGATGGAGTGTGAGAAGAAATGATGAAACATGGGGGAGATAGTAGCAGAATGAATATGGAAGATGTGCAGATTGGCCTGGGAGGAAAGTAGAGTCCTGGAGAATTGGAAGTCAGGTATAATTACTCCCCTGTACAAAGGAAAAGGGGAAAAAGAAGAGTGTGGTAATCATAGGGGCATTTGTCTTCTTAGTGTAATAGGAAAAGTACTGTATATGCTAGGATTCTTACTGACAGAGTTTGGGAAATAACAAAGGAATTAGTTGGAGAAGAATAGGGAGGTTTTAGGAAGGGAAAAGGTTATGTAGATCAGATAATCATCCTTGGATCTTTAGTGGAAAAGTTTCTAAAGAAGGGAAAGAAGCTGTATGCAGCCTTCATGGATTTGGAAAATGCATGCCAGAGTGGATAGACAAGGAATGTGGAAAATATTAAGAAAATATGGAGTAAATGGGAAGTTGCTGAATGCCATGAAGAGTAAATATGAGGGTGCTAAGGCTGCAGTGCATGTGGATAATGAACTGAGTGAATTTTCCTATCTGAATGTTGGATTGAAACAGCGATGTGTCACATCTCCATGGTTGTTCAATCTGTATATGGATGAGGTTATAAAAGAGATACACGGTAGGGCAGTGGATGTTGGAGCAGCTGTGATGAGAGAGGGCATTTGGAAACTCCCTGTACTACTGTTTGCAGATGATACTATATCGTTAAGTGAAGATGAAGAGGAACTAGGCTTGGTGAATGAGTTTGGGAGAGTGTGTAGGAAATGAAAGCTAAAGGTGAATGTGGGGAGGAGGGGAGGAGTAAAGTTATGGTCTTGGAGAGAAATGAAGTGGCTGAATGTACAGTGAGGCAGGATGATGAGGAAATGAGAAATGCGAGTGCATTTAACTACTTGGGTAGTACTATGAGTAAGGATGAATGTTTGGAGGATGAAGTGCTTGAAAGGGTACATCAAGGAAGAAAGGTTGATGATTCTTTGAAAGCAGTAATAAGAAGTAATGAAGTGATCATGAAAGTAAAAAAGTCACTGCATGATAGTATTGATACCAACTTTAATGTAGGGAAACGAAGCTTAGACCTTGTTGGATGGACACAAGTCAAGAGTGAGAGCAGTGGAAATGAGTTATCTGAGAGGTGCATGTGGAGTTACAGGGAGAGACAGACTTACAAATGAGGAAGTGAAGGGGCATTGTGGTGTGGATGTGAATGTGATAAAAAGAACTGGGAGAAATACACTAAGGTGGTTTGGACGTGGAGAGGATAGAGTGAGAGACTAACAAGAAGAGTGTATGCGAGTGAGGTGGAGGAGGGGAGGGAGGAGAGGCCGAGGATGAGATGAAGCGATGGAGTGGAGAGGTATATAAGAGAGCAGGGTGTGAGTTGAGGGGAGGGCAGTGATGTGGTAGGGACAAGGCAACATGGAGGCATTTTGTTTATGGCCACCCCTTACAGGATTGAGGTGCCTGGAAATTGACAGATAGATAGATGACTCTGTAACTATAAAAAAAAAAAAAAAAAAAAAAAAAAAAAAAAAGCTTTTAACAGTGTATAAAAGTAGGAAAAAGCATTACATACACTTAGGTAGACAATTAAGTGTCCAAAGAAATGGCAGAACTATTACTAGATGTATGTTGTGGCTAGTGGCACTCTCCATTCACTCCCTCAATATAGTGGAAACTTAAGGTGACTCTGCACTGAATAACAAGCTAACTGGTTCCCTGTAATCCAGGACACCATTTACTGTATTATGTTGGGGGGTAATTACACAACCAAATGATGCCTGGTGGTCTACTGGGTTAAGGCATTCCATCCAGGTGGGGCCAGTAAAGTTTACATTCAAGAGGTCATTGCAATTTACTGTTTACATAATACCACCGAGGGATGAATGAGGCTGGTCACTCTCACCTTAAATGTTGGGACTGAGTGGCCAACCTCTGGGTCCCTATGTTCCTGATGGTGCAAAGAAGGACTGGATGATGTGTGTGTGTGTGTGTGTGTGTGTGTGTGTGTGTGTGTGTATGTATGTATATATATATATATATATATATATATATATATGTGCATAACTAGAGGTATTACTTGAGAACTGGCAGAGAACAGAGCACGGTGGAGTGCTATCAGGTGAACCTATTAGACCCATGCTACAAGGAAATGTAAATCCAAAAATGATGATGATAACTGTTATTCCTAGTTCCAATGCTTGCCTTATTAGGTGAACAAACAGGATGTTCAGTTACCTAGTTTATTGAAAGGCATCCAAGCACCATAGTACAACCTCTAGGAGATAGTATATATCCTCTACAAGATAATAATATACCTTTTTGTATATATAGGTGTGCAGGGTAGAGAAATCCTTAAATATAGGAAGAGGAATTTGATTCAAGCACCCAGAAATAAAATGCAGAAAAAAAAAAAAAGACCACATCCTGCCCTGCTGGATATCTTATGTTTTTATCCTACTGTACCTGGGGCAGTAGCATCCTTATTATGTGATGACAAATGGTTAAAATGACACTGGTACAGTAAAATGTCTCACACTGGGCAAAGGATCAAGTATCTGTTAGAAATGAAGTAGTCTGAAATTACAGATGGATTTGACATACAGTAAACTCACCAACACAGTACTGAACAGCCACAAACTCACCACATCTGTGTGAAAAATGGCCACCTTACACACCTTATCACAAAAGGATATGTGGCTATACACAGATAACCAATTTCATACTGTATATGTTAACATGCAATCCCATACTGTGAGGTATAGCAGTCAGATGCAAAGTTACTGCTGCCCACAACTTAATGCCCTTCAGTCTGATGATGCATTTTTCCATTTTCTACTTGTTATATCCAGATTCAACTTGGGACAGCTTTCAGAATGGGAAAAGATAGATAAAGACGTTACTAACATCTTCATAAAAAGACATTTAGCCTGAGCTGAATAAAAAGTCTGTAAGTGGAAAAATATGTCACTGGATTGAAGGGGTCAGAGTGTAGGTGACCACTGGCAACCTGTGCTCCTTGTGGCATGATATCATTAAAACAAAAATTCATCTGCATTTTGGGACTTAAAACCATCGGACAAACGTGTCCTTCACAACCCGCCATTTCTCGTATGCTCAACAAAATTATCTGGTGGTGGCAAGAATTATGGGATAGATGCTGTTGCACCAACAGGGTCAAGAGTGAAAAGAAAATAATCATCATCATCATTGTTATCATCATCCTGTTCCCTCATAGAACCTCTCCCCCCCAAAGGAATGGCCAAGACAGAACTACCTCCAGGCTACTCTGTCCTCACATACTTCTATCACTCTCAAACAATCCTCCTCCTCTCTCATCAAAGTTGTTCAACATATTTTCTGGTCGAGAGGTATATGAATGAGGGTGGAGTGAGTGGGAGGAAGGGCAGCCTGATGGTAGAGGACAGGGTAATATGGAAGCAGTTTGTTAGTGGCCACCCTATATGGCTTTCCTGGTTACATGTTAGATTATCAGAGACACTTTACTGTACCAGGACAGAACACTGCTGTAAGCCATATTACCAAAACTGAGTGCAAGAAGGTGTAAATAAGGTCCTACTTTATGATGATCATTTATGTCTGGTCATGTGGAGGGTAAGGAGAATGAAAAACTGACTAACTGAGTGTATGTGAGTGAAGCAGAGGGGATAGGGGGAGGAGGAGACTAAGGATGAGATGGAGGGAAGTAAAGAGATCTATGAGAGAGGGCAGATAAATGGCAGAGGACAGAGCGACATAGAAGTGATTAGTGTGTGGCCACCCCTTATGGGACTAAGGCATCTGGTTGTAGATGAGCAGACAGATTAACACCAGCAACTGTTTGATGTGATCAGCTTGCATCTTTCATTACGGAGTGCCGTAAGCAACAATATATAAGGGTCAGACATATCCTATCATCATCACATGATTCAGAAATAACTATGAAACTTGACAGCTTGTTCACACCCCGGCGCACTCAGTTTTAACATCATGACTCTAAGAGTGCAGAGGCAAGCATATAAAAAACAAAGTGCTAGTCGTGAGAACACTGTTTGGTAGACATACTGTACAACAACTATGGTCTGTTCACTTTAACTAGACATAAAATTGTCATTCCACCATCTTGGATGCTGAGTTGTTAAAAGAGATTAATACTGGAATATGGTGCTAGTTATGAAGCAGTGCTATGGCACTAAAAAAGCAAAAGAATTTCTGCCTAGTTAATGTGAACGAATTGTACATCAAATAAAATGCAAACAAATACCCAAAAGCTCTGATTTTTTTATTATGTAGTTTCAATAATTTCAATCCTATTTCTGACCAGGAATGGGTTACAAATCCAACAACATTCTACCTTCAACACAACTTTTAGTATGAATAATGAGCAAAAAACATGTAACCTAATTCAGTGTAATGTCTTGTTAAATTATAACTTGCTTACCACCAGGTTTTTTCAATCAGCTTAGCAAAATCCCTTCATACTGAAGCTCAGAAACTCTCTACTAATGATGACAGCAACAGCAATATAATGAGTTAATCTTTTTCATAGTCTATTCTTGTTACCTCCAGGCAATTTTACCCTATAACATATGACAATACAAATTTTCATATTTAGTTACTGGAGTCAGAGGGTTTTGCTCAATTCATGAAGGACCTTTACTTGATGATGTGTCACTCTGGGCCATATCTATTTCCTCCAGGTTCGAAAGTGTCTCTGAGTGAAAGATAGTATACTAGTCTGAAGATAGCAGAAACAGTATGAGTAGTTGCAACCCCAGACTTGTCTGGAGGCAAACCTGGTGGACTGCAGGTTGAAACTCCTCTTTACCTGCAGTCCATCACCAATAATAATAATAATAATAACAGGGAGTGGACAGTGTGAAAACTGCATAAATAAGCAGCTCCACCACCCGGCCATACTGATGCCACCAGAGGAAGGCATCTCTCTCCAGTGAAGGGGTTAAAATGAAGTTTAAAAAGCCCTCATACTGAAGGGGTTGATTCAGTATGGATTAAATGTTGCTGTATTGTGCTATATTCTCTGCATCAGTATACTGTATAGGGTATAATACAAGATTTTTGAGAAACTTTAGGAGGCAATTTTATGGCTAATTTTTAATGTAAAAATTCTAAATCAACATGGATTCAATTCTCAACTAGATAAGCCTCGTGAAGTACCAAAAAAAAAAATTTTTGTGGGACACCTTGTACAATGGTATATAAATTGGCTTATGAAAAAAGGCAATTATGAGCACAAAAACCTACACAAGAACCTTATCATTAAACAACTAAAATAACTAATAATTCAAAACATTCTAGAGTGAGTTGTATTCCAGGCCACACAGAAGGGTTCACAGCATATATACCTTGGTGATTTATGTTGTATAGTAACATCTCAGTAGCCTCATTTATGTTACTGACACAAGCCAAGTCAATATTCAGGCAATAAAAAATAGCATATGAATCAGTACAGTATAATACATGACTGTATTCTAGTTGTTAAAGTAGGATTTGTAGCACTTCATAATAATAATAATAATAATAACAGTAGCACTGGTGGTGGCAGAAGCAGCAGCAGCAGGAGTAAAAGTAGTAGTAGCAGTAGTAGTAAAAGTAGTAATAATAATAATAATAATAATAATGAACTGAATACTATCTGAAACACATTTGAACTCTTAATAACATAAAATGGGAGAAATAAATGCCACTGTTGTGATAATAGTTGCATGTCCCTGGTACCTCTAGCAATTCTAAGTTGAGAGATTTCTGAAATATCATGATATTATACATAACTACATCTGTAGATTGGGGGGGAAGTGGCAAATCAATTTCATAGGAAGCAATGACAATATTACACAATTTTTCTTTAATTTAAAGAGGACTCAAAAACAAAAAAGGATATTAAAAAAAGCTACTTAGCCACTCACAAAAAGGGCATTCACATTTTACCCCCTCTGAGATGCAGAAGCCCAAAGATAGGATATGGTAGCCTTGAAAATTTAAGGGTAGATGATCAACCTACTTCCCTTTGTGGCATTACATGATCACAAAGCCTCCAGCCACCTTTTGTGGACAGTATCCATTCAAGGGTATCACTCCAAATGGGGCATTCTATCCACCAGACCACCAGGTGCAGAGAGGAAGAGATAATAAGCACACACTGAACTTCTAAGTACAATTTCTTCCATTAGAACAGCTGACAACACTGTGAACTCAAGACCCCTTCCCAGAAAGTTACAACAGTTTCACATACAAAGTGGAATATCTACCTATCAACCAATACTCTATTACTCCATAAGGAACACTGGGGCTCAGGGCTAGGTTATTCAGTCCCAACATTTAAGGCAAGAGCGACCAGTTGCTCTCCTGAGTAGCATTATGGCTTAACAATAATAAATACTAGATGGGCTTAAATGTAAGAACAAGTAATTTACTGACTCCCATCATCATCATCATCACAGTGGCCTTTTTTCCTCATTAAGGATGGAATGAGGTAGGATCCAGAAACAAGGATAGAGAAGTATGAAAGTAAGAGAACTAAGATTGTCTTCCTGGCTGTATTTCTCACCTAAGAATGGGGTGAAGTAGGATCTAAAACAAGGAAAGTCAATGTCTACTTGTAGAATGTGTTCCAGTACATTAGAACTCTTCTCTTACAACTGGTACTTTAAATGTTAGAGAAATATTGAGATGGTTTGGCCATATGGAGAGGATGGGGAATGACAGAATGAATGGAAGTGTGTATGTGAGAGAGGTGGATGGGGAGTCCATGGATGAAATGGAGAGATGGCATGGAAATGCATACAAAAACGAGAAGGGTGTTACTTGATGAGACAACAGTCTGATGGCAGAAAGACAAGATGACATGGAAGCAATTTGTTTGTGCCGACCCCTTATGTGATTATGGCAGCTGATGATAGCCTGATAGACAAATAGATAAATAGACAGATCTATCTATTTATCTATTGTCAGATGCCTTAATCCTGTAAGCGGTGGCCACAAACAAATCGCCTCCATGTCACCACGTCCCCTGCCATTTCACTGCCCTGCTCCCAGCTCACACACCCCTCTCTCATATACCTCTCCACTCCATCCCTCCATCTCATCCTTGGCCTCCCCCTCCTTCTCCCCCCCTCCACCTCACTCACATACACTCTCCTTGTCAGTCTCTCATTCTCCATCCTCTCCACATGGCCAAACCACCTCAGTGTGTTTCCCCTAACACTTCCTATCACATCCACATCCACACCACAGCACTCCTTCACTTCCTCATTTGTCAATCAGTCTCTTCATGTGACTCCACATGCTCCTCTCAAATAACTCACTTTCACTGCTCTCACTCTTGACTTCTGTCCCTCCAACAAGGTCCAAGCTTCACTTCCATATGTTAGAGTTGGTATCACAATACTGTCATGTAGAAACTTTTTCACTTTCATGCTCACTTCCCTGTTTCTTATCACCGCTTTCAAGGAACCAGCAACCCTTCTTCCTTGCTGTACCCTTTCAAGCACTTCATCCTCCAAACTTCCATCCTTATTCATCACACTACCCAAATACTTTAATGCACTCACATTTTCCTTCCTCCTCATCCAACCTCACTGTACATTCACTGACTTCGCTTCTCTCGAAGACCATAACTTTACTCTTCCCAACGTTCACCTTCAGATTCCGTTTCTTACACACTCTCCCAAACTCATCCACCAAGCCTTGCAGCTCCCATTTGTCTTCACTTAACAACACAGATACTGTAGACAAATAAACAGACTTTAAACCGAAGGAAATAGGTAAACCAGTTTTATAGGTCTCAATGAAACCGTAAGTGGCAATAGTTCTGTAATTAACTAACGAACAGGCAAAATGCATTAGAAAAAGGGAACACATAACAAATACTTGCTGCATACAGTACTATATCAACTTTTCCCAAACAAACTGTACCAACTTTAACGTTTTTGTGGCCCAAGTTCATCTAATGTGAAATGGGAGGATTGCCGGCTGAAAATGCACTTCTGCAGTCCATTCCTTTCTTTCAGGGGATAGGGAGGGAGCAGAAGGTCATTTGTATAATTATAGAAATGGTACCTGCCAATGACATCCCGCTTCAGAATCATCACTGTAAATTAGGAAAGCTGACGAATTAGCTTTGTCGATACCAATGGAACTTTAACAGGCAATCTTTGTGCAATTTACTGTGGATATGACTGTTTGAATATGGACATGAAGAAAGGTAATATAAGACGGTTTACAGTATTACATAATTATTACTTTTTTCATTACTAACTTCAAGATTATTCGTATTCTTATTATTATTATTACTGTAATTATTACTACTGTTGCTATTATCACCATATCAGGTGCTAAATTACTAGACTCTTGACATTAAGTAATAAGCTACATACTTCCCTAAATGTTGCTTAACATCTTAACACAACCTAGGCTTGTACTCCAGGTGGGACTGAAATTTTGTAGCATCTCTTTCTTAGCAATTTATTTTGTCTATTGAATCTTAACACTGGCGCTGGCATTTGTTTTGCTTTGTTTATAAAGGCTTCAACATGCATGCATTAGCCACAGTGGCTCTCCACACTGACTGATCTCAAGCAGCCACTCTATTCAGTTCTTTATCCCTGAGGCCGCACAATAACATATCAGGGTGGGACAACTTTATGTGATGACACCAATATAACCAGGAAGCTTCAATGACTGATCATAAAAATATCCCTCACCTCCCTCCCTATCCTCCTAAAAGAAAAATGGTGAACTTCACGAGAGGGGCAACTTCAACCTGTAGTCCACTGGGCCCACATTCAAATGAACCTGTGGTTACTACTACTACTATGTACTACTACCTTAATATCCTCTTACATGTCATGGATGCAATGTCAACAGTATGACAATACAGTACAAGTAACAGAGAAGACTACATCATGGATAAAATGCAAAATAATTCACTAGGAAAAAATGTGCTACAATGTCTCCTATGCCACCTAGAATACAGCCCTCAAGTGTCATGTGAATCTTGAGCATGATAAATAACAAACATAAAGCCATAGGCAAAAATTCACAGACAAATCTCTGCTGGCATTTTGTCCTGCCTTCCAGTTTTCTCACTCCTCTCTAAAGGACATAAAGTATCCTCTCTTCACACAATCTTTTGTTCTGTGTTTCATACAGTGGCCTGCCCTTACTCACAGAACTGATATCCACGGTTTCAGTTACCTGTGGTCAACCGCGGTCTGAAAATATTAAATGGAATATTCCTGGGATAAAATTTTTTATAAATTTTAAATTGTGTGCCGTTCTGAGTAGCGCGATAAATTCTCACGCCACCCTGCTCCGTCCCACCCAGGATGTGAATCATCTCTTTGTCAAGCACATCCACGCTGTATACACTACGTGCCCATTGGTCACTTAGTAGCCGTCTCGGTTATCAGATCAACTGTCATAGTATCGCAGTGCTTGTGCTCGAGTAACTCTTATTTTACTTAACACCTAACTGCCAGGAGTCGGTTCGAACTGACGGCAAAAAGGCACCAGATTCCCGCCGGGTGTCAGTAGGAACTGACACTGTGTTTGTGCCACAGCTTGACGTGGCCTCCACTTTATCTCATCACCAAAAACTTGGGAGAGAGTTCAGCCAGCCGAGCCAACCACACCTTAGTCGCCTCTCTGACTCTGGCAGGTGTAAGACGATGTTTTCTTAATCTTCACATCTGGTTCCATTCCTGCCTCACGTAGACTTTTGCCTCATCCACCCTTGCCAAGCCCCTTTCCAGGGATACCAGGAAAGGGCTCAGTGATACTGACGAAGAGAGTGCCCTGGACACCACTGTATCTTGCTTAGCAATGGAGAAGTTATCACACTCACAGCAAAGCCATAGTCGGGGCTCCAGGTACATGCATGAACACATCCTACCTCTCACGCTACAAAATAGTCCTCTTCCTCACGTCCTTACTCATCAACATGACGACCTACAGACCAGTGAATACTTTCATTCGCAAGAAGAGTTGGTGAGTAATATGGTCTTTAGTTTGTTTCCAAGATATCAAGGTTTTAAAAGAGGCTGTTTTTGGAACAATTTCCATGCAGGGAGAAAGAACGCACTGTGGTGCGGTATAAAAAGCCCAGCGTTTCAGGGTTAATAATGGCCCCAAAGCACAAGAGTAGTGATGCAGTCAATTTGGATATGCTAAAGGGATGTCATAAAGTGCTTCCTTTAAGTGGGGTTTGGTACTATCAGCAGTTTCAGGTATCAACTGGGGGTCTTGGAATGTATCCCCCACGGATAAGAGGAGGCTACTGTATTGCCACACAGAAAAAATTGCTCATACAACACCTTCCTTTGCCACAGCTGGAAGAGAAGTGTTGGTGAGCCTTTACTCATGGCTGTATCTTAAACCTCGGGTATAAGAAATTAATACTGAAAATTCAAAGGAACTACTTACAGTGTATATGTAATGCTAAAATGGCCAGACCAATACACACAAACAAAAATATAATCCCAATAAGCAATGGACAAATAGATACTTGTATCTGGCAAAGCATTTAGCAATAAAACATCATGGACAAAATAAAGCTGAGCTTAACTCTACCATCTAACACTGTCCTCATTGTATGGTATGTACTTAACAAAACATTTTACATACATTTGGTTCTGTAAATTAGGGAAATACCTAACTTGTAAACTGCAACATACCTTAATAGAGTACATACCTCTTGCTGCTATGTACATTTAAATATAAAAGTCCATTTGCCTCTCCTGCATCTCATATCACTGGAGTCATAGATGCATTTATGCATGCAGAAATGAGAAAGCAGCAGATGAGATGAACAGATTTTTACTTCAGACTGTCGTATCATAAAGTTTTGTTTATAAAGGCTCCGCTATGCTTCTATGAGTTGGCCTTGGTAACCTAACAATGGCTTATGACTCATGATAAAAATGAGCTTGTGCTGTAGCCATAATGAGCACTAATGAAAGTAAGTGCAGGAAATTCAGTTTTAATTAATCTCTACTGAGGTACAATCAAAAACAAAATCCTGTTCACATCTCAAACCTCTCTCATAGCTAAATGCATGAACGCATGAATGTGACAGTCAACAAAGATGCATATGTATTATCATCCATCTCTAGGTGATAATAAATACCAGAGTCCACTACATATCATTCAAGCAACTATGACTCCAGCAATGACAGAGTGGCAGGAGGTGAATGGAGTGATCTTTTTTACTGTAATGTGCCTCAATAAAGATTAAAACTGAATTTCCTCCACGTGTTTTCACTGCTTCTCATTATAGCTACAGTACAGTAGATACTGACAAAGAAATCATTCATCAATATTCCAACATGCATTCTTCCATCTCATACCCACATACACGATATAGTCTTTTTTTTTCTTTTTTTTTTTTTATCTCTTATTTACTTATTTTTTTTTGTAGTGGTGGTGGTGGTGGTGGGGGGGGTTGTTGACAAAATACTTAACTTCAAGAAACTGCAGTGGCAAAGTATTGCACATAATGATAAGAAAATTATGCATATTATACATGCTATCGGTATGCCATTCTCTGCAAGAAGAATGGAAATAAAAATCTATTGGAGAAACAAAATATTCATGTTTTTGCACAAAGGGCATGGGAGTTGACTTCCCTAAGACTCACGTTTTATGAGTTAACAGGCATCCAGTAAGTTTTTGGCAGTATTTCTGTAATTAAGGAATTCACACACACACACACAAGAGTTACATATAATGAGGACAGTCTATATACGTAATTATATATATATATATATATATATATATATATATATATACATATATATATATATATATATATATATATATATACATATATATATATATATATATATATATATATATATATATATATATATATATATATATATACATATATATGTCTATATTGGTGCCTGGTGGTTTAGTTGGTAGTTATTGCGCTCCAATTAGACTGAGCCAGTGAAGGTTTATATCCAAGGGGTGGTTGGGGTCTATTGCTCACATAATGCCACTCAGGGATGAGTGAGGCTGGTCACTTTCATCTTAAATGTCATGACCAACTGTCTAGCCCTGTGCTCCTACGCTCCTCATGGGGCAATGTAGGATTGGATGATGGATGGATGGATGGATATGTATATATATGTGGCAAAGTGCTTAGCACTGACACAAGCACAATACTGTACATGTTGGCCTTGATAAAGAAAACCTTACCCCCTTATGGCCAGGACAGCAGGTAATGCCAAACAATTCTAAGGAGATGACACAGAGAGTCATATTGATGTAGGTTAAGAAAGTTCCCTAACACCTTGTCCTTAGCAATTTTTTGGGGA
Source organism: Coenobita brevimanus (assembly GCF_032717465.1). Lineage (NCBI taxonomy): Eukaryota > Metazoa > Arthropoda > Malacostraca > Decapoda > Coenobitidae > Coenobita > Coenobita brevimanus. The sequence continues at coordinate 28,525,730 of NC_137039.1, read as the reverse complement.
TAAGGCTTTAATATCTGTTTGTTATTTATGCAGAGTACTGCAATATTGGAAGGACTTATGTAACTCAAAAGAGGACAAGAAAGTATCATCATCATCATCCAGACCTTTCCCACACTAGGGCAGGGTGAGGAGCTGCAACGTCCATACTGACAAAGTTTGCTTAATTCAATGGGAAACACTTCCATTCACTCATCACTGAAGCCCTTGAAATCCTGGCTCCAACTGATAGACCAAAAATATTTCACCACGTTCTGTAGCTACATAAACCTATCTGATAAGAGCCAATCTGAACACTGCCACATTAAAAAAGGGTGCCAAATCCCTGGTCATGAACTTCTCCGCAAAAAGTTCATCAAGCCAACTCGATCTCTTGTCAGTCCCTTACTCCTCTCTTCCTCAAACACTCGTCCACCATATCCCTCCGACTTTTCTTGGCCAACTTTGCCTCCTCCCTCCTTCAAATTCGAACAGATATACCTTTTTCATCACTCTACTGCTATCCATTCTATCCACATGATCATACCATCTCAGTACACTCTCTTCGATTCTGGTGTCCAGTGACTTCCTCACTCTGTATCTTTCACGAATCACATTATTCCGTATCCTATCCACTCCCAGTACTCCACATACATTCCTCAACAGTCCCATATACACTACTCTTATTCTTGACTTTTCAAGATCTTGTCCAGTACTTGCAAAGACCACAACATGATCAGCATACAACAAATTTGAGATATTCCATCCATCACCAATCATTCATTCAAGAAAGTAAAACAAACATACTAAATAACTTATGAAAAGGTGTTAGGAACCTTCCTCATCTGACAAAAATACAGGCCTGGGTCACAAAAGCCTGAGAGTCACTGTTAACCATTTCATGTTCGGGGCAACTCCAGTATTCTGTTTCGACTAATGCCAAACATTAACCCTCTCATGGTCAGGATAACTCTAGTAATCAACAGCTAATGCCAAACAATTTTATTCTTCTGAAGGAGAGTCACAGGAGCCTGAGAGAGTTAATTCCTGTCAAACAGAATGCAACAAAATACTGATATGGCTCACAAAGAATACTGCACAATATATATTACAATAGGCGCATAATAAAGAACCAACAGTTATATGTAACAATCTAGTGTTTTGTTTCCTAAGAATGGTTGTTCTTCAAAAGGAATTCTTAAGTGCTTGAAACACATTTGCACCATTAAAATTACAAGAACTGTGACATTATTCATATTCAACATAACCTTCATCTGCAAAAGTGGCAACAACAAAACCTTATAGACATTCATAGCAACACCTCTCTCAATTATCGTACCTACTTGACAAGACGAAGACCTGTTTTTATATATTTATTAATGGATTTAATCTTACCCTTTCATTATCCTTACTTACAGTGTACCTGGAACTAAGTGAGGAACTTCAGGATTCTTGGAGTATCGCCGAATAAAAATGTCATATGAACACAAATCTCATTCTCAAATTGACGCTACAATTAGTCAACCTTGGATTCACTATGAGGGAGACCACTTTCACCCACAAGGTCATCAATAACTGTATCTCTGTAATGGCTGAGAATTGGCTCCATGTTGATAATAGCAATTAATACTCAAAATTAGTTCAACAACAACCTCCTGAAGTTCCTCACATATCTCTTGGGACAACCTGTACAATACAATATTACTGTATTATACTGAATGGGCTAAAGGCAAAAGTACTGTACAACTATCACAAAAAACATCAAGGTGGAATTGCTGTTTTGCATGGACAATCAACATATATATACTATATATCACAATTTCAAAATAATGTTCTACTCATTGCACAAATATTTCTGTCACTACGATACATACTTATTTTTATAAAAAGGAAAAACTGAAATAACAGCCAATCTCAATTAAACCACTTGAGGCATGGGAGTCCATCATTAGACTACTGCAGTCTGGTGCACAACACAATAGGCACCTGCTGCAATGACACCCTAAAAGTGCACTGTACAGTATTTATTACTGAGTGAATTCATACACAGAATTGTTCATATACTGTAAAACACTCCTTTTCCAATCCGCAAGATGATTTCCTGTGTTGAGGGGACAGCTCATTCGTCATCAGTCTAACCTACATTATTTAATCTTTTCTTACTCCCACTGGCTCACCCACATCCACAACAGCAGACTGAGCTATCCACACAACATATAAAATACTGCCAGGTGAATTTCTAGTGAAGCACTAATTGCAGACCACCCTATGCACCACTGTACTGCTGGAGTTCTTGTTTATCATAGTGATATTTATCCGCCAGTGCAAATATATATGTACAGGATTGCAGCATAGGTTTTCAAAGCAATAATAAACATGATGCAACTAGGAATATTAAAGTCAGCTTATTTTCACCTAACAAAGATCCGTAACCCATTTTCAGGTAAGATAATGGCCAGGTATAGTCAGATTGGAGGATAAATTCAACCAGTAAAGTCATTCCCACTTTGTAACTAAGGCTCACTAAATTTCACATAACCATGGCCTTGTAATGGAATCCCAAGTCTCAGTTTCATCAGATGAAAAAAAATTGGCTATGTAAGACCCAGCTATAGGATGCAGAGCAGTTCTTTCACAATGCAGAAATCTAAAGTAGTCACCGATCCCTTTCAATCCAAATGACGTCCTTTATGGTTCATACCTAGATTTGCATTCACAGTGGTATAAGAACTTTCTTTACTTTTCCACTGTGGTTTACCATGCACATTACACCTTAATATCCTCTTCTGTACCATCATAATTTTCAACCACCTTAGCATGGGGTGAAGTAGGGTCCAGAGAGCAATGATATACAGGTGTATATATATATATGTGTGTGTGTGTGTGTGTGTACTATATATATACTGTAGAGGTGGTCACGTTTTATGAATGGTTGACTTATGAATTTTCGACTTTATGAATGTAGAAACTCTACTTTGAAAACTGAATTTGATCTTTTCCTGGGCTAGTGATATTCAGTATGATGCAGCAGCAGTGTGCCAAGTCCCAGTCTGCCCAGTCAGTCATTAGTGTAAACAATCAACGCTCTGATACTCTAGTATTCTGTGATGTTACTGTTTTTGGGGGGATACTCCTCCTCTATCAGCTTCGTGTTTTGTGCATCCATCATGTTTATGAAATGCCCATCTGTCTCTCCCGCCACTTGCTGAGAAGAAGAGGAAGGCACTTACTGTTCTCTTGAGATGAGACTCAACTGCCCAGCATGAGTGAGGCAAACCCGTAGGTTCCTGAACAATTCCCCGTCAGGAAGATTCTCAGTCATTTACTTACCTACCAATTTACTTACCACGTATACTAGTTTCTGAGTTATATGGGTTGTAAAAGTGATGATGGTTTATTGTTTTTATGATAAATGTAAAATGTGGCATCAAATGGTCAGTGTTAACAGAAAAAATATAATACTGAAAAGTGAATCAGACAATGCATGATAAATTTCACTTCATTGTTTAACATAAGGCTACATATGACACAGTAGCATTTATTTAATTGTCTGATAACTTTAAGTGAATGAATAATATACATTAAAGGTATATGAATAACCTACACATTATGTGTACATAAATATGTAAGTTTAAGATTCTCAGCCTACTGATGGTGAATCGTCCATATTTTGACGGGGAATTGCCTGACGGCGAATTGTCCTGTTTTTGTGATGGGGAATCATCCTGACAGTGAACTGTGAACCAGCCCGTAATGGCCATCGCACAGGAACTTGGACTTTTCGCAATCGACGATCTCAGTACATTATTCAATAAAACACATGAGATATTAAACACTTTTTTATAAAATAGGCTTTGTGATAATGATTTTCCCCAACTGCAGGCTAATATGAGTTTTTAGCACGTTCGAGGTAGGCTTGGCTAGGTCATGATGTTCAATGGGTTAAGTATATTAAATGCATTTCTGACTTACAACAAGTCTCTCGGAATGCAACCTGTTCATAAGTAAGGGACGACCTGTGTGTGTGTGTGTGTGTGTGTGTGTGTGTGTGTGTGTGTGTGTGTGTGTGTGTGTGTGTGTGTGTGTGTGCGCGTGTGTGCGTATACATACAGTATATATATATACTGTATATATATATATATATATATATATATATATATCATCATCATCATCATCATCATCCACACCTCCTTTCCCACCTTAGGGCAAGGTGAGGAGTAGCAATGTCCACACAGCCCAAGTCTGCCCAATTCAATGGGCCAAGCTTCCATTTACTCATCATTCAAGCCCCTGGAATCCTGGCTCTATCTGATACACCAAAAACAGTCACCACATTGTGAAGCTTCACATAAATGTATCTGAGTCAATCCAGACACTGTCACCTTAAAAAGGGGAGCCAAATCCTTGATCATGCACTTCTCACAACATTCATCCAGCCAGCTTGATCTCTTGTCAGTCCCTTAGCCTCACTGATTTCCATACCTCTCTTCCTCACAAACTCATCCACCATATCCCTCCACCTTCTCCTTGGTCTACCTTGCCTCCTCCCTCATTTAAATTTGCTCAGATATACCTTTTTCATCACTGTATTGTTATCCATTCCATCCACATGACCATACCATCTCAGTACACTCTCTTCGATTCTGGTGTCCACAGACTTCCTCTCTCCACATCTTTCATGAATCACATTATTTCTTATCCTATCCACTCCCTGTACTCCACATACAATCCTCAGCAGTCCCATATACACTGTTCTTACTCCTGACTTTTCATTTTCATGCCACACCATAGTCTCACATCCATATGTTAAAGTTGGCACTAACATTCCATCATGTAAGCCTCATGCAACTGCAACACTCAAGCCTTTGTTTCTTATCAAGGCCTTCATAGCACCAGCTACTTTCCTTCCTTGCGACACTCTACTTTCCACTTCTTCTGCACATCTTCCTCTCTTTTCCATCACTGTACTCAGGTCTTTGAACTCTCTCACCAATTCCAGTCTCTCTCCATTCACTATAACATCACACTGAGATTCACCATCTCCCTTACTAACCATCACTTTACTCTTTTCTACATTTATTCTCAAGGCATGATGCTCACAGACATCCGTAAAAATCTACATTAGTCTATGAAGTTCTTGTCTGGTATATGTAAGTAGTACTGCATCATCAGCATACAACAAATTCAGGATATTCCATCCATCACCATTCATTACCAACACCATCCCTCTCATCATTACTTGTGTTTTTACTTCTCTCATCACCCCATCCATCCATATATATATACTGAACAACCATGGGGACATCACGCAACCTTGTTGCATGCCCACATTGATTGTGAACCATTCACTTAGATGCCCATTTACCCTTACACATGCCTCACTACCATCATAAAAACTCTTGATGGCACCTAGCAACTTACCATTTACACCATACATGTGCAAAACCTTCCACAATCCACATCTGTCTACTTTGTCATTTATAAGATAAAGAATTCAAAGAAAAACTGATCTTGAGTGTATTCATTCACTGAGTCCAGGGTGTTGTTCTCATCATCATAATCATACACCCTCCTGAGAACACCGTGACAGAACAAAGTCTAAGATGTTTTGTCTTCTAATATCTTTCTCCTTCTCTCTCTTTGTAAGCCTAAGGTTTGAATAATGAGTTAATGAGTGTATTGCCAATTTCACTGCTAATAACTTCTCTCTCTTTCTCTCTCTCTCTAGATCATACTCTCCCATACACAAAGAGTAAGTCTGGTAAGGCTGACGATAATGTACTTTTTCATTATTCTATAGATGCTTTAGGTCTATTTCCAGCCTTCCACTCACTGTTTTTCACAATGGTTAAAAGAATTACATTTTGTATTCCAAGTCCTATTCTTGGTGGCACAAGAGGCTTCACAGCACCTCTGCCTTATTTACTTCCCATATTACACCCTCACCCTCTAATGCATATTATCTATATTGTTCTAAAATTGGCATAGTCTGCATCAATAATATATATAAGGATACTAAGATGCAATGTGCAGAATAAATCATTAAGGAAGGGTTGCTATGAAATCAACAAAGCTGCTTAGAATATTAGCTTCTTTTCTATCTGCAACTAGATAATTTTCTTAAGCTTCAGAGAGACCATAAATAGTAATAACAGTAACAGCTAATCCTGGGATCTGAGGCTGGGATACTGTAGTCCTATACATTTATGGGTAGATGACCAGCCTACTTCCCCTGATGGCATGGCATGACTGAAAAACCTCCACTCACCACTTGCAGTATTAACCTATGCAAGGCCATAACTCTGACTGGCATATCCTAACCACTAGATCATCAGGCACCTAAGTCCCTGATGTTTTTTTATAAGGATTTTAATGTTGAATGACTATTTTTATTTGTTCTATTTTTTATAATGTTCAGTAAATATATTTCATTTTTGTTCTGCTTTTACTCCTGTTATATGGCAGCAATGACCTCTGTTGTTATACTGCCATGATCTTTTTAATGCACTCAATCAATCAACTAGGCACCTATGTTTGTAACTCTGGAACTAACATCAAAGAATACAGAGTCTATCAACTATAGTAAGTTGTTCTAACCTGACAAAAGATCCTTATCCCCATTCAGCTCAACCGATGGCCATGTGTTGTCAGATTAGAGAGTTGATTTGACAAGTAACCACAAGGATTCATTATTAACACATAACTAAGGCACATCAAACTTCATGCAACTACAACTTAATATTCAATCTATGGTATTAGCCCAGTTCTATCAGATGAAAACAAATGAATATAATAAGTTTGAAATACCAGTGCTGAAGAAGTAACAATATGGACAACAGAGAGTAGATCAGCTTCTTCCGTTACAAACAGGTATATAACAATGCTTCCCAACTGATGCCAGCACATATATTTAGGACAGGAACAGCCAGCACAGGTAATCTGGACAGCAATACCAATAAGACCAGGACAAAAGCACGGATGATTTTGTTGTTCTTGGTCTCTGCTTTGCTGGGATACAAACTACGCTGCATATATAATACACGTCCCTACGCACACAAATACTTATCACAAAACCCTGTACTTCATATATATCTTTGTACAGTCAGGGACAAAAATTTCACCTGGTATTCCACTACACCCATTTCACTGATGCACCATACCGAGGAACATCATCTATTGGACAGAGAAAACTACTAAGCTTCTCTTAGCTAAGGAACATTAGTCATCAGGGGGGGGATAATAAGAAGGGGAAGGTGAAATATTGGTTAAAATTTTGTCCTTGACTGAACATATCAATGGTTTTCACTATACAAGACCAGGTTGCATTCTAAGTGACTTTTGGAGACTTTGTAACACCTCTTCCTCAACAATTTATTCTCTACATTATACCTGTATATTCTCTTGTATATTACTGATAAAAACTATGTTAATGATAAAACAATATAAATAACATAGGGAAAATGTTTGGGTCTAATAAGAAAAATAAATCACAAAGGAAGGTGCTACAAAGCCTTCTAAGCCACCAACAATACCAGTACTTCATTTTAATTATTACCATTCAAGTTAAAAAGAGTTTGCCTACCTTAATATAAGCCAAGTGGGGGTGCCATTCCATATCAAAGGAAACTAATGCCATGCACACTTAATCAAAACAAACACAGCATGCACACATTGGGGTGAGGGTTGCATTCAAAGTGGCTTTGGAGAATCTTTAACACTTCTTTAGTGATTCATTCCACACATTACACCCCAGTATCCCTTTTTATGTTATCAGTGTAAACTGTCAATATAAAAACAGCATAAATAATATGTAAGAGAATGTAATGGTGTAGTATGCAAAATAAATAACTATGGAAGAAGTGCTACAATGCCTCCTATGCCACATTGACTACAGCTCTTAGACAGAATGCCAATATATACTCTGTTTACTAGCTAATATATACTGGTTTAGTACCACATTGGTTATGCTCCACGTATAATACAAATGTGAGTGTATATCTACAATGTGCTGCAGCTAACTATGGTACAGCTACATCTCTCAAATCCAAATCATAAGGAACAAGGCATTATTTAGAATATGAAGTTTTTGTAATCAATGACTGCTATAAAATACTGTAAATTGTGCTCTTTTAAATAAAAGGTTTTAGAGATAATTTTACAAATACATATGAACTATGCGAGAAATTCTTAAGCACATGAGAAGCAGCGTGTTATGAGTTAAAAACTGTTTACTTCCCTAGACACTAAAAAAGAACAAAAGGTAACAGTCAATCCCACATCACCCTCTTCAAGGTTTAGAGGCTGAAGGCTAGGTTATCATAATCCAGTACATTTAAGGGTTGATGACCAACCAGCCTACTTCCCATGGTGGCAACAAAAGATGGAAAAGCCTTCAGTCACCTCTTAGGGACTGAACTTATGCATGGGTCTCACTCCATCTGGGGCATTTGAACCACCACACCACCAGGGTAAAATTCATAGAAGTTTGGATTTGTGAGAGTCTACTGTACGACTTTGGAGGCACAGGCAGTTAACGTGAAACTCTTGCAAAATACTGAATAATTCTCTCCTCCAACAACATGGACGGATCTAAGCGTTTTAGAGCAAGGTTTTTGGAGCAAGTTCTTTTTGGAACATGATTTTCTGGAGCATTTTTTTTTTTTTTTTTTTTTTTTTTTTTTAGACCAAGTATCTTTTAGAGCATTATAACATTTTTTCATGAAGCAATGTGACTCAGATTATTACAGATGTGTAAAAGAGCTTCAAAATGGCCTGAGAGATTTAACACACTAAATTTTTTCTGCAATATAGGGTCATACTCTAGGTGGCCTGGGAGGCTTTGCAGCTCCTCTTTCATAGTGATTTGTTCTGCATTTACACCTTAACACTGTATTGTATGTGTTATCATTTTAATACTGGCAATATATTCATCAGTAACATCCACATGATACATTAAGGTGTGATGTCCAGAATTAACCACTAACAGGAAGGCATTAAGGAATCTCCCAGGCAACTAAGAATAAAATGCATGATAATCCGTTTCTCAACCTATTATCGGATACTATATCAACTCTGAGATTAGTCACATTAAGGAGTCAATATTATTATGAAATCCATTGTTATTAATTCTCATACCACTAATTTTCAAGGCACTCAAAGTATTTATACCAAGTATGCAACACTCAACATCAATGTCTTTTGGACATGTTAAGAAAATTAGTAAAATAACAAGGGAGGAAATACCACACAGTGACTTACAGTTCCCTCAGTATACAGTTTGCCTTGAAAGAAGAAATGGAAAAATATTATCATTCAAACAGCACTGCTCTACCATATAACCTGTGAAACATAACATCTTTTGCCCACCATGCATGTACAGTGATTCCCCACTTAACACGCTTTCACTTAACATATTAATAATAATTATAAATGCTAAAACTTTCCTTTATAAAACTGCCTGTTGAAATAGGAACACATATCACATAACAAACCGTTCTTCATTATTGAGAGCTTGGATGCGAGGCAAAGGGCTAAGGTTAATACAACTCACTCTAATAGTTTCCCCAACAATATTCCGTACTTCTTAAAAATCCTTATAAATTCTAACATTTAATATATGCAGATGCATTTCCATAATAATCTGCAGCCTTGGATTAGTTTTTTTTAATAGACGGCAATCTTACTGGAACCTAACCCTCATATAAAGCAATACTCACATAACACTGTAGTTTATAGGAACAAATTTAGTGTTAAGTGAGGAATTACTGTAATCCATATCATGTAGCAGTTAAAGCCGTGTCATTCAGTGTGCACATTGCCCAGCACCCAAGTACTGAACTAAATGATGTGCCGTGATGGACTGGGTGTATACGTGTGTGTGTACATGTCCCCAGTAGTGTTCTTAGCGTGCATGTGCATTTCTGATGCATGTGTGTGTATACCTGTCCATGCAGTCCACTGTATAAGTCACTGCTGTTTAACCTATTGAACTCTGGGATGTCTTTTTCATTCTATTTTTGCTCTCTCTTGATGATACTCTGTTTTCAGACTTAAAACTGGAGGGGCTATATATAGTACAGTATTAGTAAACTCAATCCACAAGAGCTCTGCTCAGCTGAATCAAAACATCTGGCCGCAAAGAAAAATGAACTAAAAAAAGGCATCACAATGTTCAAAGGCTTAAAATAATAATAATAATAAATAATACTGTAGTAATAATAATAATAATAATAATGATCTCAATATCACTGGTACTGGAAATGAAAAGACACTGGACCTTCAGTTTTAAGGCTAAAAATAAGACTCTTATAGACAACTTCCTTAGTCTGTCTTTCTCAATCCTAATGATATCTGGACTTTTAAATGTAACATGTCCAGGCACCTAGAGGTGAATCAAAATCTTGAATCTGGCTTTTCATCCTGTTCATATTCATCTAAATGAATGAACTTACTTGATTCTAGAACTGGGTTCTTTCTTTTCTGCATTTATATATATATATATATAGAAAGAGAGAGAGAGAGAGAGAGAGAGAGAGAGAGAGAGGGGTGGTCCCTCACGTTTAGCGTGTTTCAAGTTAGCGATTTTCGCATTTATCGATAGGTTAGAAAAGGTACCAATCTCATGCATTTAGCGATGGTCTTACGCGTTTAACGATATAGGGCTTGAAATGCCTTGCCCGTCCGCCACCAGAACGCCATTGTTATCATTGCTGTGAGCATCTTGTGACCTTGGGTAATTGTTTCTCTCTCACAACGCCAAGCATTAGGCATTTTTCGCTGGTGAGTAGATACATAACCATACAGCAGTGTAGCTGTATAATGTATTGCTAATGCACTGTGTTTCATTTTCAGCACTTAAAAGTACGAAATCCAGGGTCAAAAGGGTGACTTGGATGATGGGCGCAGACTAATTTATATTTTTCCCATATAAAGTACATTTCACATTTAGCGAGTTCACATTTAGCAATGGTTTTGCCAGACTAATCAAATCGCTAAACGTGAGGGACCACTGTAAATATATATATATATATATATATATATATATATATATATATATATTATTTGTAAGTTATTCTGTACCTGATGGCAAAACAAACCTAAAAAATAAGTGCTTATGAAAAGGAACTGCTGTACAATCAGTCAGTCCATGTCCTTAAGCAAAGGATGTGTTCCAATATATCAGGACTACACACCCAAATACAGTACTGTTGTAAAACTGAGGGAAATTGGCAAAACAGCTTCAAAGGTATGCAACTTTTCTTTACTTAGGTCTCAACAGCAAAATACGTCAAACGAGTGACTTATAACAAGGAAATGCTGTGTATCTGTGCCTGTGCCTTAGCTTGTGTGTGTTCTGGCATAGAAGGTGAGAAATCATGCTTCCTGACCTTACTCTGCCTGTACATCTCAGTGACTTCATATGTGGATAAGTATTGTTATGATTCCCAGTATTCGAAGTGGCAAAGGAGGTTTTGTAGCACTTGTTCCTCAGCAATCTATCTTGTATATACAGTACATTAACATTCTCATGTCATTAATAAAGTTTTTATATCAACACAATCTGCAACAGTGATATACATGAGGATACTGGGGTATTCTGTGCAAACTAAATTACTAAACTAAAGGAAGAATTGTTACACAACCTCCATGCCTCTTAGAATACAAACCAAGGACAGACACAGCAGAAGTCTAATTCACTGATCATGGGGACATCTTTTCTTTATTTAATTCTTGCTAACTTCTGAATTTTATTCAACTAAAACAGACACTTCCAAGGGGTTAGACAGAGTCAATGATACACCTCAAAATACCAGAGGAATTTCCCAAGAAGAATAAACTCATTTGGTAACAGCAAGAATACAACAAAAAAGAGCATCCACATTTATGTAATTAAGAGATTTAACCCTATCAGTGCAACGATATTTCAATTTAATCCTGCTTCAGACAATTTTCTGAAACTTAGGAAAGAGCACTCATACTAAAGGGGCTGATGAAGGCCATACTTAACACCTGCAGTTTCATTTAAGAAACTTCCTCTAAACTGAATGAAATGGTATGTGGATAGAAAGAATAAACTATAACTTAAATGAAGCTTCCTCAAAACTGAATGAAATGGTCTGTGGATAGCAGGAATAAAATATAACAAGATATCATTACAGTGAAGGGAAACACCTCTTGGGGTCATGTTATTAAAACTGGAGGATGAAAAGTGTAGTAAGCCCCATAATTTTTATGGCTATTTATGGAGCAACAGTACCTGCTCAATGTGAGTAGCCTGCACCCTACATTACAGTGGAGTTAGCAATGATGCTGCAAGGTTTGACATATTGTATCAGTACATGCTTAAAAAAAGGGGTGGCGGGGGCTTCCCACACCTCTGCACTCTCAGGCTTTAAACTTCAGCTGTAACTGTCTATCTTTCACTGGTTTTCCTTGTCTCCCTTGCATGATTACCTCTGTCATGATGAATAATACACAAATGTAGACAACAACTGCATGGATATCTCAAAACAGCAATATGTGCATGGCAATGGATCAATAAAGGTATCTTTCATAATGTATGCTATAAAATTCATGATGCTACTATAACAAAAAACAAAATAAATTTCTCAGAACTCTCTACAGTACAGTATAACCATAAGGTACTGTAATAATAGATTCACAACCCTGAATCCATTATATTAACTGCCAACAGAATTTTTTAGTGTTTATTACTCTCCTCTACTTTTGCTTAGCCTATGTATACTAGAGATGATGTCCGTACAGCAAATCTAGAAGTAATATCAGCACAGTAACTCAAAAAGTATATGAATGTAACTCAAAGAACATTTTACTGATAGACTGCAGATTGCACAGGTATTAACTCTGCATCCAGGATTGAAAAAAAAAGAAAGAAAGAAAAAAAAAAAGTAACAGCACAGGACAAGCTGAAATGGACAAAACCCACTCCTAATAAACTTTAAAGACAAAAAACATAATACTCATCAATCAATGCAACAATGAATATCAAGAAAATCTACACCTTGAAAGCATAAAGCTGATTAACCTCTTGAGCACATGGATGTACATTTTTTAGAAAATTATTTTGACTAATATTATAACAATCATAAAGAAGGTTAGGGATCATATTCTAGGTGGCACAGGAGGCCTTGTAACACATCTTCCTTAGTGATTTATTTTTCGTATGAACACCGTAACACTGTCAGATCATTTTAATATCACAATCTGCATCAGTAACACACACAAAGATAATTAGGTGTAATACACAGAATAAATTTCTAAGGAAGAAGCACTATGAAATTTCCAAAGCCACTTAGCATACGAGCCATGGCTAGCTTAATTTCACCACATTCTATAAAACATGAAGAAATTTCTAATGATCCGGTTATTGCCCGATTTTCCCCTACTATTCTGAACTCTCTCATGGCCTGGACAACTCTTATTTTCTACCAGGCAATGCCACACGATTTTACTCAGCTGGGAGTTAGTCGTAGGGTCCTGAAAGTGACATTATGAGAGATGCATTGTGTTCAAGAGGTTAACAATAAGGGCTGTATTGTAGGAGGCTTCTTAGCACCTTTTCCTCAGTGATTTACTCTGCATGCTAACCTTAACATTTTCCTATGCACTATCTATATTGGCTTACTATCAGCATTGCATCAGTAACACACACAAGGATTCTGAGGGTGTAATATGCAGAATAAATCACTACTGGAGAGGTGTTAAGTAATTTCCAAAGCCATCTAAACTACGACCCTACAATTTGGCTTCAACCCCAAACAAGACACATTTCCTACACCAACAGGGAATCACACTTGTGGGTCTGGTTTAAGTTGTGTGTTAAGGTCATACTCTCGTCGGAAAATACCACAAGCTTGGGGGACGTCTATTCAATATATTCTTGCTATCTTCTGGTGATTTTATTCAGCTTACGACAGACTTTTCAAACTGGTGGGGTTAGATACAGCCTTGATAAACCCCTTATATCAAATGATGTCTTTCCTAGGCTGAATAAAAATAACCTAGAGATAACAGGAGTAAACTAGAAAGGACATCACACAGGTTAAACTGCTTACAGAGGCTCCATAGCACCTCTTCCTCCCCAGTTTATTTCTGTATCTGGCAAGTTAATCTCTTATTTTCATTTAGCAGATGAACATAGGAAGGAAAACATTAAAAACAGAAAAAAAAAAAAAAAAAAAAAAAATCATGCACCAGATTACATGTCCTCCATTCATTCTGTATGTTATAAACGCAAACCCAAATCAACACAGGTACAAATTACTGTGCACTTATTGTTTCATTCTCTGCTACCCACCAGGAGCATATGGGTCTGGGGCTGGTCTACACAGTCCAAGCATTTTGGGTAAGAGTAATCAGCTGCTCTACCAGTGTGGCAATTTATAACCATTTCTTGAGTTAAAACCTTTATGGATCACATCTGGTTGGAGCACCTTAACCCACTTAACATACCACAGATTGTTGATGTACAACAGCCAAAATAAATCAAAAGGGAAGAGGTACGACAGCAGCCTCCTGTGGTTGTATTCCAAATGGCTTTGCAGATTTCCAAACACCTCTTCCTTTGAAATTTATTCTGCACATTACACTCCAGTATGCTCTTGTATGTTAATGAAGCAAACTGTCAAAAATAAAATGATTTCAACAATATAACACAGCATGAGGTGCTATGCTACCAAGGATATGCCTCTTTAGGTTTTATTCTAATTAGCACAAGAGGCTTCATAGCACCTCTTCCTTGGCAATATATTTTGCATTGTTCATCTTACGTTTCTTGTTTTATATTTATATTTTCTAATACATCATCAACACAGTTTCTGCAGTAACAGTGACATACAAGAGGACACAGATACTATGTGTTGAATGAAATCACCACAAAAGAGGTGTTAGAAAATCTGCAAAGCAATTAGAAAGTAACCCCTACTCCGACGAGAATACACCGAGTGAGGGGAGTGAAGTGGGTTGAGCACAGCCATGGTGAAGCTACTTACAGGGTGTGGTAATTTCGTTCGTTGCGGGATCGGTAGAAGCGGAAGGCAGCATATGCAACTGCCAGGAGAGCCACAGCTAACACCATGCCACCTGATGACAAGACAAACACATTAACAGTGCTAACACCCTATACACAAACACAATACCGTACATGCACGCACAGTATGAAGCAAGTACATGTGGATATTTACGTTAGTGAGGTGAGGTGAAGATTCTGGGGTCCTGAATGGTGAGTGAAAGCATGGTTCATTCAGCAGGACAGACTTTTGCTGGGATTCTCCCATTTTTTTTTTTTTCTTACTCTCTGGATCCTATCTCACCCCATCCTTAGTTGGGAAAAGACCTTCAGATGCCGATATATAGTGGCTACTTCCTTACTTAAGAGCACACATGTGTTCCTGAAAAGTACCATGTTATGTGAAAGTCACAGAAAGTTATCATTATGTTCCAGCAAGACTGGATATCTTTTCAAGTATTAAAAGCCATCAGTCACTGCAGATCCATATCAGTTGAAAACTGGACATACATTGATATAGGATTTATTTATCAAAATTAGCCTAGGAATAACCCACTTGAATTTCTCACATACAACAGAATCCCAGTTAACCAGAAAGTTTGGGGAATTTACCTTTCTGGTTACCAATTTTTCCTGGGTATCTAATATGTACTCTTGTACACAGGCCAATGCAAATGTGTTCTACGATGACATAATCTTAGAACGCATTTGATGACTGCCAATGCAAATGCATTTGGAGATGACAATGCCAATGCAAATGCATTCTAAGATGACATCAACTTACAACACATTTGTACTGGCAGCAAAGATAAACTAGCTGGTAGAAATGAAGTACTTATTTTGTTTGGCAGAATTACTGAGCTTGCAATTCCTACATATTTACTGCATTATCTGCACAACAGCTGAGTGGCGAGTGAGGGGTGGAGTGACAGCAGTCAGGTGAGAAATAAATTAGCAGGCAGTGGCTGTATACAAAACTGTGAGCAAAGGGAGTCACAATAATTGTACTGTACAACACTTCTTTCCCAATCATCAGTTCACCAATAAATGCTCAATATTTATTTCTATAGTTTATTATTCCATGTTGTTCTGAATAAAATAATGACTAATACTTTACAGAATGGATTTGCCAAGGTACTGCAGGGTACTGGAAGCTCGTGGGTAGGGTCAGTTCATTGGGTAGAAAATTGTACTGATACCACACATTTTCGGCTGGTGAAGAGTATACTGTATCCATTTTTAAATGGACTTATTTGTCTTGCTTTTTGCAAACAATTCCTTGGGCCTGGGTCTCTAGGACTCGATAGCATAAAACGTAGAATTTCCTACATTAAATTCTTTAAGGAATTGTTGAATGTAGAGGATAGAAGTAATGCGAGTATAAGTGGCTGGGGAATGGCTGGGAGAAGGAGAGAGGTGAGAAGACAGGAAGAAATCAGTAGGATAGAAGTTGTGGATGCAATGAAGAAAGTTAAATTGGGGAAAGCCCCAGGAATTGATGGAGTGTGTGGTGAAATGCTGAAGCATGGGGGAGAGATAGTAGTAGAATGGATGTGGAAGATGTGCAGATTGGCCTGGGAGGAAGGTAGAGTCCCGGAGGATTGGAAGTCAGGTATAATTATTCCCTTGTACAAAGGAAAAGGGGAAAAAGAGGTGTGTGGTAATCATAGGGGCATTTGTCTTCTTAGTATAATAGGAAAAGTGTATGGTAGGATACTTATAGACAGAGTTAGAGAAAGAACAGAGAAATTAGTTGGAGAAGAACAGGGAGGCTTTAGGAAGGGAAGAGGTTGTGTAGATCAGATATTCATTCTTAGATCTTTAGTGGAAAAGTTTCGAGAGAAGGGAAAGAAGTTGTATGCGGCTTTCATGGATTTGGAGAAAGCATATGACAGGGTGGATAGACAAGGATTGTGGAAAGTGTTAAGAATATATGGAGTAGATGGGAAGTTGTTGAATGCTGTGAAGAGTATGTACGATGGTGCAAAGGCTGCAGTGTGTGTGGATGGTGAACTAAGTGAATTTTTCTCTTTGAAAGTTGGTTTGAAACAGGGATGTGTCATGTCTCCATGGTTGTTCAATCTGTACATGGATGGGGTAATAAAAGAGGTACAAGGTAGGGTAGTGGATGTTGGAGTGGCCCTGGTGAGAGAGGATAGTGTTTGGAAACTCCCTGTACTGTTGTTTGCAGATGATACAGTGTTGTTGAGTGAAGACGAAGGGGAGCTGCAAGGCTTGGTGGATGAGTTTGAGAGAGTGTATAAGAAACGGAATCTAAAAGTGAATGTAGGGAAGAGTAAAGTGATGGTCTTTGAGAGAGGTGAAGTTAGTGAATGTACAGCGAGGTTGGATGGTGAGGAATTGGAAAATGTGAGTACGTTTAAGTACTTGGGTAGTGTGATGAGTAAGGATGGAAGTTTGGAGGGTGAAGTGCTTGAAAGGGTACAGCAGGGAAGAAAGGTTGCTGGTTCTTTGAAAGCAGTGATAAGAAACAGGGAAGTGAGCATGGAAGTGAAAAAAGTTACTACATGACAGTATTGTGATACCAACTCTAACGTACGAAAGTGAAGCTTGGACATTGTTGGAAGGACACAAGTCAAGAGTGAGAGGAGTGGAAATGAGTTATTTAAGAGGAGCCTGTGGAGTCACGTGGAGAGACAGGCTGACGAATGAGGATATAAAGGAGCATTGTGGTGTGGATGTGGATGTGATAGGAAGCGTTATGAGGAACACACTGTGGTGGTTTGGCCATGTGGAGAGAATGGAGGGTGAAAGACTGACGAAGAGAGTGTATGTGAGTGAGGTGGAGGGGGGAAGAGGGAGGGGGAGGCCGAGGATGAGATGGAGGGATGGGGTGGAGAGGTATATGAGAGAGGGGGGTGTGAGTTGGGAGCAGGGCAGTGAAATGGCGGGGGACAGGGCGACTTGGAGGCGATTTGTTTGTGGCCACCCTAAACGGCATTGAGGCGTCTGGCAATAGATAGATAGATAGATAGAAATTCTGTCCCTGATGTCTTTGTTCACCATTTTCAAGACTGTTGCATTTATCCAGCTTTGTTTCAAGATGAGCACAATGTGCTTAATCCCCTCGTGTACTGTAAGTTTTCTGTAAGTGTGTGTGACATGATCAAAGAAAATGCCACAAGAGCAAAATGGACTCGCACACAAAGGAAAACATTCCCACGAACTTTATTTGCCCCAGAAATTGGCTATAATGGTATAAATTGTATACCATCATCTTCCCTGATGTTTATACTATATGATAAGCTAATAAAAACACACAGAATTGATGAGTTAAAGTACTGTGAAAGTGCCAAAATGAGGTGTGAATACTGTTGTTCATCAATAAAAATAACTGCCCTATACTGTAACACAAAACTTTGTCCGCATGACGCAAGAGCTAAGCATATGTCTAGATGCAGAATTTCACGAGCTTTCACGTGGTATTGGTGGGATTCTGATACGACCAATAGTTTTCGAGTAAATCACCAAAAATTGTGCACGCACACCCTCCCCCCGCGAACTAAAAACGAGAGAATGCCAACTATTTGAGAGTGTTGGCCTGGAAATAGACACCCTCCCCTATGACACACCAAATATTGACACATTTCATGCTAAAACATAAGTTTTATTGGCACATTTCATGTAAAACATAAGTTTTAGTGAATATTTTTGTCTAGAACTGCCTAATTGGCATCCCTTCAGACTGTCACTGCAAGAGCATCATAGTGCGTCATCGGTTCGTCTTCAGGGTAAAACCGTTTTGACTCACACTGAGTCATGTTGCACGAAGGGGTCAAAATTAGTTTGCACTTTAGGCATCATAAGTGCACAAATTACTAATCACGACACGACAACACAACAGTGACAGTGCTTGTTTACTGACTGGCTGCGGTAAGCTGACTGGCGGTTTGTGGAGGTATGTGGGGTGACTAAATTAGAGGAGGGAAAAGAGGGGGAAGGAGGGCTGGGAAGCGGATTAACTAGGAAATGATCTTGACCACAAATGCCTTCACTTCACACTGCCTAACTTCACCCAGTCTCATGTGACATGTGACTATCCTGTGTTGGGGTGGGCATTCAAAATGACACTCACTGTTATATTATTAATATATCTGCCAGTCCATGAATTTTTGCGGTTGTCTGGATACTGGATAACTGGGATTGTACTGTATTTCATTGGATACACTGTACAAGTTTATGAATAGTGCACCCATGGCAGACTGGGTTATTAAGAAGCAGGGACGAAGTTATGCAAATCCTGGTGAGTAGTGGCAACATACTCTAGGTGGCACAGGAGTCTTCACAGTATCTCTTCCTGGTAATTTATATTCCATACTACACCTCAGCATTCCCTTGTACGCAGCTTATATGCTTTTATTACACGGAGTCATGCTCAACTCCATACAAGAGGATATTAAGGTGCCATGCATAGAATAAATTACTAAGGAATACACATTGCAAAATCTCCAAAGCCACTTTGAATACTGTATGATGCTTATTTTCTCTAGGTTGATTTAACTCACCAAAGAAACTGGCAGCATCAAAGTGGCGATGTTCTGGTGGGTTGGGAGGGGCACTGGTGGTGGTGGGGGCTGTGAACAAAAAAACACATTAGCACATCACTGATACTACAAATACAGTTCATTTTCGTATTATGATTTGAATGCATTTCTGAAAACCAAATTGTATAATGAATTTTAGTGTTATTGAGGCTGTATAGGAGAAAACAAAATGAATAAAGAGAAATCAGGCATGCAAGCCATTGTAAAGTGAAAAAAACATTTGAAAAACAAAAAAAAGTAGAAGTTTCTGTCAATCATGTAAGAGAATGATCGTATACAGAGGATAAGCTGTACATCCATCAGCAAGAATGCACTGACAATCCTCTCCCAGATTTGTGTTCTGCCCTCCATATTGATCATTCCTATCCAAATGACAGAGTACAGAAATCCCTCGATTATCCGACGTAACAGAGCCAAAGGCATGTCTGGGTAATGGCTCCATCTGGATTATGGACTTCTCCCCTGGCCCCCTTCATACATAACCTAACTTTGAGAGCCAGTGTGGAAGGCCACTATAGTAAATCGTACAACACTTGTTCATGTGGTTTAACACTATATGGTCAAGCAGACCTGTCAACCACAGCCAAGCAATTACCATGGTCAAGCAGACCGATCAACCACATACAAGCAATCACTACTGGGTAAACTACCCAGCCAGACAGAGTGACGCCAACGGGCTATTACTGCCTGGCTGGGCTGAAATGTTCATGCAACCATAATTTCCTTCTGGACACAAGCATTTTGTCTGGATATTACGAAAAAATATGCGAATAATGGTTTTGAACAGCCAGATCACAGCGTCTGGGTAATGGCTGTCTGGATAATCAAGGGATTACTGTATCCTTCTTTCTCATACTCATTTACTTTGTGCTTTTAATATAACTATCACATGAAAACAGTTCATGTACCGGTAGCACTTTCCACTGCCACAGATCGAGAAAAGTGTCACAGATTTTGCTCGTGGCTGTACAGCTGCAAACATAAATACAGTACTGCAAAACAACACACTAGTACATCATTCAAAACACTGACACTTTTACTCTCATTACATATTACAGTGCAGCCTCGTTATGTGATAAATCACTACAACGATATTTCAAAAGTTATATCCTTCCTGGGTACAGCATTAGAAATTTAAAATGATTTCGCTCCAACGATATTATCGATGGCCGCCTCTGGGGAATTTCATGCAGACGCAATGATACATGTAGCCAAAATGGCCACCCACATTGGCTGTGACTGTTGCCTTTCGTTCTATTTTGTGCATGAAAGGCCACTGAAACACCACTGTTATCACCAAATAACCATGCAAGTGCTTAACAAATAGTGCAGTGTGCAATATCAAGTGAACTGATACTTAATTGTGTGGAATACTGAAACTTGTGACTTGGAAATCGTGTCAACCTTACATAACCATCATCCTCTTAACAGGCGTCTACTCAGGTGACTGGGCCAAGATGGCCACCCAGTGTTTATATTCACTGTGATCGTCAGCCTTTCATATTATTTTGTGTATGAAAAGCCACTGAAACACCATTGCTATCACCAAATAAGAGCAGGTGCTTAACAAATAGCCTAGTGCTGTTGATGATGCTAAGTGAAGTGATACCATATCTTTTTGTATGGAGTGATTGTCCAGGTCCTCCAACTGTCCTGCTTTCTTGAGTGTATGTGTGTGTGTGGAGGGGGGGGGTGTTGGTGATGACTCATACTGGCACAGGACAAATTCATGTAGGTAATGTTTTGGGGAAGTCGGGGGGAAGGGAGTTAGGGAGGTCACTCTCCCTAACACCACTGACCCCATATTATATTGAAAGCATTATGAGATAATTTGTTATGCAATAGATCTTTACCTGATGCAACCCTCTTGCATACTGAGGCTGCACTGTATTTTACCCTTATTACTACCAGACACAATATAGATGGGGCAACACAATAACAACACACCATAACATCTATCACTATGAAGATGTCTTATTTCATTCTTGCCACAACCAAATGGTTGGCAGGGGTATACCTTGGACTTGAAAAACAGGCTGGCCAAAGGAGAACTCTTAATGGGGGTTTTGGGGTATGCTCCTTGAAACTTGGGGTCCACTGATGGTTGGAGCTACAAAACAATAAGAACTGAATATACTGAGAGCCAACGGCCATACGACGTTGAGTATACCGCTTCCCGTCCGATCAGCGAAGTTAAGCAACGTTGGGTCTGGTTAGTACTTGGATGGGTGACCGCCTGGGAACACCAGATGCTGTTGGCATAACGTTCTCCCTATGTGTCAAGTGGGGTTGGTGGAGGATTAGTGCCCCTCCCTGTAAAACAATTAACTCTGAGCCCTTGGCCACCCCGTTTGGGATACATGGCGTCTGGCAATGAATGAATGAATGAAGAAGCACGTAAAGAGACTAGTGAAGAGGAAAAAGGAGGAGGTAAATGATGATCTAGGAAGAAAAATGAATGCAAACTACTCTGAAAATAAGAAGTTATTCCAGAGGTACTACTCTGAAAATAAAAAGTTATTCTGGAAAGAGGTGCGGAAATGTAGAAGTGAAAGCGGAAAGAAATGTGATGATGTGAAGGATGTAGGTGGTAGATTAGTAACCCATGGGTATATGAAGTAAGGACCAGATGGAAAGAATATTTTGAAAGCCTGATGAATGGGAATAGAGAGAGCAGAGAGGCTGTAAACATGATTGGTTTTGAGGGTGTGCAGAGAAGGAATGCAGTACCAGGAGACGTGACACTCACACAGGTGAGGAGTGCTGTGAAGCATCTGAAAAATGGGGAAGCAGCTGGGGTTCATGAGGTGTATGCAGAGAAGCTTAAGTGTAGTGAAGAGAGTGGAATGAAGTGCTTGTTGGAGATATGTAAGATGGCATGGATGAGTGAAACTGTGCCTGCTAAGTGGAAAAAGGCTGTGATTGTACCCCTGTAAAAAAAATAAAGGTGAGCAAAGTGAGTGCAAAAATTATCATGGCATAAGTTTATTGAGTGTGGTAGGGAAGGTATATGGAAGAATTATTATAGAGAAAGTAAAAGAGATATCAGAAGTCCTAGTGAGTGATGAACAGGGTGGCTTTAGGAGTGGCAGAGGATGTGTGGATCAAATACAATGAGACATAGCACAGAAGGCTTGTGAGAAGAACCATAAGGTGTTTATGGCATTCGTGGATCCAAAAAAAAGCATACGACAAAGTGGACAGAGAAGGATTGCGGAAAGTTCTGCACATGTAAGGTGTAGATGGCAAGCTGCTAGGTGTCGTCAGGAGTTTTTATGATGGTAGTCAAGCATGTGTAAGGGTTAATGGGCATGTAAGTGAATGGTTCACAATTGGTGTGGGCATGTGACAAAGTTGTGTGATGTCCCCATGGTTGTTCAATATACTGTATACAGTGCTCGTCAGAAGTATGGAGCGCCCTGCATCCCTCCTGAGAAACAAACCTTTCAACATTGAAAAAACATATAAATAATGCATTTTATTTACCTTTAGTGCTTCGTAGGGTAGCCTTTACGTTTCTTCATGGACCTGAGACGTCTTGGAAGTGAAAGGGCGAGGCTCCTGAGGTGCTGGAGCGGTATTTTGTCCCAGGAGTCACGAATGGCGGCTTCCAGCTTAGGCAGAGAGCTCACGTCCTTCCCTTGGAAACTCTTCTTTACGAGGTACCAGAGGTTTTCAATCGGGTTGAGGTCTGGGCTATTTCCTGGCCAGTCTGTCATGAATGATACCTCGCAGTCACGAAGCCAATTGGTGACCGATTTGGCCTTGTGAGCAGGTGCACCGTCCTGCTGAAACACTCGTGCACCTGTTAGCTCGAAGGAGTCTGGTAAATGATCACACAGAAGCTCCAGGTAAACATCCTGATTCACTCTGAGGTTCTTGGGAAGTACAACAAGCTTCCCCAAACCCTTCCCTGAGAAACAACCCCATACCATGAGTGAATCAGGATGTTTAACTGTGCTTTCTACATACCGTGGGTCAAGTGGGTCACTACCTTTGCGTGCTCCTCTGTTACAGGTAACACTAAACGTTGCCTCATCAGACCACAACACTGACAACCATTGCTCCTCACCCCAGTTTAGATATTTATTAGCAAAGGCAAGCCTACGAATTCTCTGGCTGCTAGAGAGAAGAGGCTTTTTCAAAGGCCTGTGACTTGTGTAACCAAGCTCATGCACCCTACGAGACACTGTTCTCACTGACACCTCACCAAACACTTCTGGGTTGCTCTCCTTAATTTTCCTTGCACTCACACGAGGATTAAACTCCACTGCACATTTTAAAACATTAACAGACCTTGGGGAAGTTTTCCTAGGCCTACCAGACCTCGGTTTCTTTGTGGGAACTTCACCACTGTTTTCCTCCCGAAACCGCGCACACCAACGACGCACTGTCGATCGTGCCACACCAACCAATTCACTAATTTCCTTTGTCTGGTGGCCTGCCTCCTTTAGAGCAATGATCTGGGATATGATTTCACTCGATAGTTCACGGGTAGGTGCCATAACAAAGTTTTAAAGGCCAAAACACTGCGGGACACTCGGTAAAAAATGGCGCAATTTGAGAGGGACACTCGGCGGAGTTCCTCTCTCTCAGGCAGCCCGTGGGCGACTGAGGCGGGAACCAACCAGCGTGTCGGAAGGCCTCAGGCTACCGTGACGTCATGCTCGGAGCTCAAACTTGTGGCTCAATTCTTACCCCCAAAAATGGGTGATTCTTTTTGGGCCATAAGTATTGCGCGCCTGGCGGACAACGCTGAATACTTCTGACGAGTACTGTATATATGGATGGGGGGATGAGAGGAGTAAAAACACGAGTAATGGAGGGATGGATGGCATTGGTAATGAATGGTGATGGATGGAATATCTGAAATTTGTTGTATGCTGATGATGCAGTACTACTTGCAAGTACTGAACAAGAACTTGGTAGGCTGGGGCAGAGTTTTGCTGAGGTCTGTGAGCATCATGCCTTGAGAGTAAATGTAGAAAAGAGTGAAGTGATGGTTATTGAGAGAGAAGATGACTCCCAGTGTGATGTTACAGTGAATGGAGAGAGACTGGAATTAGTAAGAGAGTTCAAATACCTGGGCACAGTGATGGAAAAGAGAGGAAAATGTGCAAAAGAAGTGGAAAGTAGAGTGAAACAAGGCAGAAAAGTAGCTGATGCAATAAAGGACTTAATAAGAAACAGAGGCTTGAGTGTTGCAGCTGCACGACGCTTACATGAAGGAGTGTTAGTGATGTGAGACTATGATGTGGCATGAAAATGAAAAGTCAAGAGTTACAGCAGTGGAGATGGGACTGCTGAGCAATGTATGTGGAGTACAGAGGGTGGATAGGATAAGAAATAATGTGATTCATGAAAGATGTGGAGTGAGGAAGTCGGTGGACACCAGAATTGAAGAATGTACTGAGATGGTATGGTCATGTGGAGAGAATGGATAACAATAGTGGTGAAAAAGGTACATCTGAGCGAATCTGAAGGAGGGGGGAGGCAAGGTAGGCCAAGGAGAAAGTGGAGAGATATGGTGGATGGGTGTATCAGGAAGAGAGGTTTGGGAGTTGGTAAGCCTAGACAAAAAAATCGAGCTGGCTGGATGAATGTTGTGGGGAGAAGTGCATGATCAGGGATTTGGTACCCTTTTTAACATGGCAGTGTCTGGATTGACTCAATCGGATATGTTTATGTGAAGCTAAAGAACGTGGTGAATGTTTTCAGCGTATCCGATTCAGCCAGGATTCCAGGGGCTTGAATGATGAATGAATGGAAATGTGGTCCATTGGATTGGGCAAATTTGGGCTGTCTGGACACTGCTACTCCTCACACTGCCCTAGGGTGGGTAAGGAGGTCTGGATGATGACTTTTTCTTCCATCCATCCATAAATCCAATAATACAATCAAAGGAGAATGCTCCTAACAGACAGTGGCTGGTTTGGCTGGAGGTGTGGCAGTGGTGGCAGGTACTCTCGTTGTGGCTGTGTTGGAGGTTAGGTGACAGACGGTTCTGTGGCGGTGGTTATAATTTGATGGCAGTGTTAGTGACATGTGGTTTTGGCAATGGTATAATTACTCACCTGGTGTGGTGGTGGGCTCTACGGGAGGCAGTGTGGTTGATGCCTCAGTCGTAGTTGTGGCTGGGGCAGGTGTGGTAGTGGTAGCAGGTGGGGTTGTTGTGGTCGCAGGTTCAGTGGTAGGCACCTCTGTGGTGGGCGGTTCAGTTGTTGGTGGCTCGGTGGTGGTTGTGGTAGGCTCGGTTGTGGTAGGCTCAGCTGTGGTAGTGGTTTCTGGTGGTGTGGTAGTGCTGGTATCATTACCTGAAAAACGCAGACAATTTTAATAACAGTCTACAAAAGACACAACACTTGAAAATCATATAAAATCAAATGACATCAAGCTTCCTCTCATGGAAATCCTACACTAAGGCTGGCCATGGCATAGCTCAAGCCTTCTATGGAACGGAAGCTAAACCGTGTGCCAAAACCAACTAATTACTTCAACAATTCCTGGAAACTGTTTTGAAAAAAGAAATTTTCGATGTATAATAAAATTTGTATCAATGTAAGAGCCTCAACTTGGATGTTACATTATTTACTTTTGGCTGAGGTTGCTCCTTGAGAGTACCGTAATGACAATGTGGCCAGTTAATTAGTTTGTGGTAACACTTCACTCTTATGGAAATAACTCACAGGGTCAAATGGTGGCCATTCACATACAGTAATAAACAAATCTCAAATACAAAACAAGTTTTGAAAATGTAATACAACTATAACAATGCACTGTAACAAATGACATTCAATAAAGTAACAAAGTGGAAAAATAAATGAAACAAACAACCAAAATTAATAAATATAACACTGTAGTGAAGAGGTTAAATCAGATTAAATATAACATCATCACATTAAATAAAAGGTCATTCTCTTAATATAGTTTAGGTGTTAGTAAGATCGTAGCACACATTCCTTGACCATCCCAACATGCAATTTGTCATTATATGTTGACCATTACAACAGATATTGTCAGTCAGTATAAGCAAGGAAATGGTCAATGTCAGAACCTCCACTAATTTTTTAAATTTTCTGCATTTCCTTAACCCACAAAGTGCAGCACTGGAGATCTGAAGTGCACCCCATCTACAAAAAAAGCACTAGATTTTTCATTTTTCATGTTTGTTTTCTTATTTTTCTGGTTGCTAGAATGTGATAAAGCATAAACAAAAATTTTCAGGACAATACATACCATAGTTTAGCTGCTAGTGTTGTGACTTGGCAATTTTGGACCACCAAAAAAATACATATATACAATAGTGAGTTTTCGACATATGAAAGGGATAGGGACCAAAAAAAGCTTTCGTAATTCGAAATTTCGTATATCGGAACGATTTTCCCCATTGAAATAAACATACTGTATAAATGGGGAGATGTGTCCCAGGACCCCCTCAGACCCCCCACCTAAACTTTACCCCCCCACTTCATTTTGAAGTAATGCCTGTATACAATTATAGAGAAGGAAGTGGTCTTATTCTTTCTTGTACATCTCCTTTTTCTTCGTCACAGTCCCAACAGTGGAGGCTGCAAGGCCTAAAGCATGCCCAATCTCTGAGACTCCCTGCCCCTCCTCATGGGGTATTATAGTGTCCAATTTCCCTTCCAGAGTTAGAGAATGGTGCTGCTGCTTCTTTGCAGCGGGCTCCCCCAATGCTGGAGATGATGCAGGGCGCTTGGAAAGCATGGTGAAACAATACGAGCTGTGAAAATATCCTCACGCACAGTGATGCTGCGAGGAAAGGAGGGACATGGACTCAACTGAGAAGCGCGCGAAAATTTGTTTACCAGAGAGGGGTTAATTTGTTTTCTCTTGGCAAGCGAGCGTGGCGATGTGCACCGTGACCATTTTGAATTTTTCATACAGTATTCCATTAACCCTTTTTCATACAGTATTCCATTAACCCCTTCACAGCTGCCAGCCTTGAACAACACTTTACTGTTTCGGTGTCAGTGACATTGAGTTAGGACGTCCTATAAAAAATTGCGAACAATGATGGGAAGGGAACGAAGGTCACTGGTGTGTTTACACGCCCCTACTCTACCATCCCAAGCAAGAGAACATAATTCACCACACTCAAAATAGTCATGAAAATACAGACGACAAACTAGAGGAATATGAACTGAATTGATAAGGTCATTAGGCTGTATGCTTACACGAAAGATTATGGGTTTTACAATTTTAAGAGACGATATGGAACAAGAATGTTTGTAATCAGAAAAAAAAATTACTCTTTCGTCCCACATGTGCTTGTGGGTTAGAATTCAGTTCCACATTCTTCATTTGGTATCGCTCTTCCCAATATATTTCGGACCGAATGAGCACAGTTATTTCTGCTCCTTAAAGTCAGTGTACATTTACTACTCATTCTTTTGTTTGTTCTTATAGATGCTGGCCTTGAACAACGCCTTACTGTACTGGTGTCACTGATGTTGAGTTAGGGTGAGCTATAAAAGCTGTGAGTAATAATGGGAAGGGAACAAAGGTCACTGGTGTATTTACACGACCCTACTCTACCATCCCAGCACTCAGGCGCTCACAGTTCACTTCATTCCAGATGTTTGCGCAGATGTTTACATGCTAATGTAACACGCATCCTAATTTTATTCATTCTTACACGAATCATAGCAAATCACAGGATGGGTTGGGGGGGGGAGGCCAGGTGTGCCAGACGAGTCTTGTCACATATGTAAGAAAAAGATATTGATTTTAGATTCCTGAAAAAATGGTCCCAAGGCCGACCACAGGACCGCGCAAATTACTGAACCCACAGTCACTGAGGGGGCAAAACATACACTTTATTTTAAGCAGTAAAAGCACCTTACCACATCAGTTCTTCCTGATAGTCTGTTATATTTTTCAGATTATTTCTGGGTTGGTAAATACAATAAATGTTTCTTGTTAAATCTGTTTCCCCATCATTTTTAGATGTTCTGGTGTGACAACTCTTGTTTATTTCGTTAACATAATGGCAGAAAGGACTGTTCTTCCCTAAGTGTTTAACTAAACCTGGCCTAACAGAGCTTATCTGTACCTAATCATTTAACCTAACCTAACTTCCAGTTGGGAAATTGGGAAACGATATCCATCTTTGAGCATGTTGAGTTTCTTCCACTGCGCTGCAAACGATCGTAGGCAAAAGTGACGATAATAGCAGGGAGGATTCAGCAAGAAAAAGTAATTTCCCAAACTGAAAGGAATCAGAAAATTATAGAACCATGCTGGAGGATTATGAATTGAATTGGTAAGGTCTTTCTGCTGCTTCAAGTGTACAATGAAAGACACAAGTATCTTTCCAAAGACTGACGAATATAGGGTGGAAAAATCGAACCATTTGAAACATGCACTAGTAGAAACAGGGTTTCCATTGTATTTCTATCTATCTATTGCCAGACGCCTCAATCCCGTTTGGGGTGGCCACAAACAAATCGCCTCCAAGTCGCCCTGTCCCCCGCCATTTCACTGCCATGCTCCCAACTCACTCCCCCCTCTCTCATATACCTCTCCACCCCATCCCTCCATCTCATCCTCGGCCTCCCCCTTCCTCTTCCCCCCTCCACCTCACTCACATACACTCTCTTCGTCAGTCTTTCACCCTCCATCCTCTCCACATGGCCAAACCACCTCAGTGTGTTCCTCATAACGCTTCCTATCACATCCACATCCACACCACAACGCTCCTTTATATCCTCATTCGTCAGCCTGTCTCTCCATGTGACTCCACAGGCTCCTCTTAAATAACTCATTTCCACTGCTCTCACTTTTGACTTGTGTCCTTCCAACAACGTCCAAGCTTCACCTCCATACGTTAGAGTTGGTATCACAATACTGTCATGTAGTAACTTTTTCACTTCCATGCTCACTTCCCTGTTTCTTATCACTGCTTTCAAAGAACCAGCAATCTTTCTTCCCTGCTGTACCCTTTCAAGCACTTCACCCTCCAAACCTCCATCCTTACTCATCACACTACCCAAGTACTTAAACGTACTCACATTTTCCAATTCCTCACCATCCAACCTCGCTGTCCATTCACCGACTTCACCTCTCTCAAAGACCATCACTTTACTCTTCCCTACATTCACCTTTAGATTCTGTTTCTTACACACTCTCCCAAACTCATCCACCAAGCCTTGCAGCTCCCCTTCGTCTTCACTCAACAACACAGTATCATCTGCAAACAACAGTACAGGGAGTTTCCAAACACTATCCTCTCTCACCAGGGCCACTCCAACATCCACTACCCTACCTTGTACCTCTTTTATTACCCCATCCATGTACAGATTGAACAACCATGGAGACATGACACATCCCTGTTTCAACCCAACCTTCAAAGAGAAAAATTCACTTAGTTCACCATCCACACGCACTGCAGCCTTTGCACCATCGTACATACTCTTCACAGCATTCAACAACTTCCCATCTACTCCATATATTCTTAACACTTTCCACAATCCTTGTCTATCCACCCTGTCATATGCTTTCTCCAAATCCATGAAAGCCGCATACAACTTCTTTCCCTTCTCTAGAAACTTTTCCACTAAAGATCTAAGAATGAATATCTGATCTACAAAACCTCTTCCCTTCCTAAAGCCTCCCTGTTCTTCTCCAACTAATTTCTCTGTTCTTTCTCTAACTCTGTCAATAAGTATCCTACCATACACTTTTCCTATTATACCAAGAAAACAGATGCCCCTATGATTACCACACACTTCTTTTTCCCCTTTTCCTTTGTACAAGGGAATAATTATACCTGACTTCCAATCCTCTGGGACTCTACCTTCCTCCCAGGCCAATCTGCACATCTTCCACATCCATTCTACTACTATCTCTCCCCCATGCTTCAGCATTTCACCACACACTCCATCAATTCTTGGGGCTTTCCCCGATTTAACTTTCTTCATTGCTTCCACAACTTCTATCCTACTGATTTCTTCCTGTCTTCTCACCTCTCTCCTTCTCCCAGCCATTCCCCAGCCACTTATACTCGCATTACTTCCATCCTCTATGTTCAACAATTCCTTAAGGTGTTCTCTCCATCTGCTCACTTTTTCTCCCTTCTCCACTAGTAATCTACCATTTTTATCTTTCACTCCCCTGCTAACTTCACTTCCACCCTGTCTTACTCTTTTCACCTCTTTCCAGAACATTTTCTTACAGTCCCTCCACTTTACACTCAAATTCCTTCCAAATTCCTCATCCACTCTCTTCTTACTCTCTCTTACTAATCTTTTCACCTCTCTCTTTCTTTCTACATATAACTCTCTCTTCCACCTCTCAACTTCTTCCACGGCCCTATTTCTCATCCATTCATTGTATTTCGCTTGGTGTAAATTTTCTTCAGACGGAACTGGGAAGATAGTTGTGTCTTTCACTGTACAGTACATTTACCAGTAAGTAAATAAATTTAAAAGTACTGTACTTGTGTTTTGTTTACACTGGATTAATTGTAATTTCAGACTATTCAGGCACCTCTTCACACCATACAGTCTGGATAATCGGGCTATCTCTGCATTTCCTTTCGTATCGATTTTCGTATCATTGAGACAGATACTTTCATATTGTGGAATCTGTCCTATATTCATCGCTTTCGTACCATCGAAAAATTCGTACTTTGGATTTTCGTATTTCGAAGACACTGTATATATATATATATATATATATATATATATATATATATATATATATATATATTATTTTTTCCAAAGACTAGTTAGATGGGCCTAATACTGAAGAGAACATGTTGCAGTTAAAGTGTGCAAATTCTCAGGCCAATAATTACTGTCATTTGGCAGTAAAGGCTTGGATGTTTTCTTTAATGTGAAGGTGGGCCTTAGACAAAAATGCAGATAACAGGAATTTTCACCATAAATTTTATGAGTAACACATAAAAGAGTGCCTGCATAAAAAATATGCAGCAGAAAATTAGCCTAATATCTACCTTGGTATAGTCATAACTAATTTTCTAAAATTTGATGGGCCAAAATTCACCTTCCATTGTACCAGACAGTGACTACTGGGGCATGCACAGGTAGACTGTGAGAAGCGGAAAAAGACTCCAGAGGCCTTTA
The DNA here is from genome assembly GCF_032717465.1 of Coenobita brevimanus. Lineage (NCBI taxonomy): Eukaryota > Metazoa > Arthropoda > Malacostraca > Decapoda > Coenobitidae > Coenobita > Coenobita brevimanus. The sequence goes on along the minus strand of NC_137039.1, from coordinate 28,494,051 downwards.
CATGACTAATTTTAAGTATTGTCAACCATCCACTCCTCCTCAATTGAAGGTGAACCTGGTGGACTACAAGCCAAAGATGCTCTCTTCCATCAGGGGACAGAGAGGAAGAAATGGGACATTTTTAAAACCTGGCAGTCGAGCGGCATGGATTATCAAGGTGCCACCGCACAATGGTGCCCCTCTTCAGTTTTAGCCAGCCAAAATATGTTCCAATGACCAAAAAAATGACATTCTCAACTCATCACTATGTGTGAATGTAGGCACCTGGAGTCTTCCCACTTTTCATTCACATGCAGCAAGACAGATTTGTGCATATATGGTTAGTTTTCACTCTCATCTTAAATGTCAGGACCAACTGCCTAGCCCCGGGCTCCTACGCTCCTCATGGGGGAAAGCAGGATTGGATGATGGATGGATGGATGGATTTTAATGACTTCTTAGTACAGTATACTAAGAAAATTCTTATAGTGAAAAAAGGCTATTTTTCCCAAAGCTCCTGCAACACAGATGTCCCATCTGACAGCCATGTTGTAGGGGTTAAGAAGACAGCCATTACAGTTATTTTACTTAATTTGGTCAAGACTTTTGTAACTTACTTCACACAGCAAAGAGGCAAAAAAAGACAACAGTACAGCTCTACATCCTATCCATGTCACTTCATCATTAACATCACATTCCACTATTTATGTCATTAATACGCAGCACTCGAAGTGGAGTGATGGCAATTTATGAGCAAGCTGCAGTAAAAAGAGCATAGTTCCCAATCCCTGGACATGCAAAGAATTAAAAAATCAGAATGTCAAAACATACAAGGAACTTCATTACAGCCTTCAGCTGCCTCAGGAAACTGGCAACTGGGTTCAAAATTCATACACTGAATCCAATGACAGGATGCCGACACACAGTCATCACACGTGTCAATGAATGTGCAGTTATCTGAAATAAAAACAGCAACCAGCATGCTGGCTAATCAGTCATAAAAGTCACCATAAGTTCTAGCTACATCCCAATCCTACACTTTATTCCGTTTATTTTTGTGTTTGGATAATTTACACTTCAGGTGATTTTTCTTTTCATCTTTTGATGTACCCAACTCTGCCCATGGGCTTTACAGCTTGTTCCCTGAGACCTGGCAGCCTTACATACCATACCCCACATGTCACCTGGGACTACAGCAACAAATCCTACTACTACTACTACTGATCCTTGGGGGGGGAGGGAACAGCAGCACAAATCAGCCAAATGGCACAGTCATCACAGTGTCAATTACCATGCCATTACCTAAAACAAAAACATCATCAAATAAGCAGGGTACAGTAATTATTTATTATTATCGTGACCTTCTCACTGAGAGTTTGCCATACTGTATTTATTTTACAGTACTGTACAGTACTCATGTTATCTCCACATGATTTCATTCACCTTGGGAGAGATTTTTGAACTGGAGGGTTAGATACGTCCTTCATCAAAATACAACAAACAGGGGGCGGCCACAAACAACCCACCTCCATATCACCCTGTTCACTGTCAGGCTGCCCTCCCTCCAACTCACACCACTTTCATTCATACACCTCTCCATCCCATACCTCCTGCTCTTCTTTGGTCTCCCCCTTCTCCTGCAAATCACTTATTTACACTTATCAGCACAATCGCGCATTCTCCATTCATAATTCTTTAAAAAAGTTATTTCAGAGCAGTGATTCTCAAACTACGGGTCATGATTCAAAGGTGGGTCGTGAAAGGAATTTTGATGGGTAGCAGAAACATAGAATAGGCCTAATGCTTTCAATGTATTTTATTTACTTAATTGAAATTGTAATTATCCTTATTATACTATTATCTATCTATCTATCTATCTATCTATTGCCAGATCCCTTGACCCGCCACGTCCTGTTGATGTATATATACTTCCGAACGTTTTGTCACCGTCACTCCTGTTGACGTATATAAATGGGCAGCAATTGCAAGGTCTGTCATTTGCACACATTTCAAATTTCGCTCGTGATTTTTGGTACGTATACATGAGACACCTTCCTCTACAAGATATCAGGCAGGGACAATGCCTTACCCCACATGACCTCCGCCCCCCCCCCCCTGCACGCAATTGTCTCAGCAATTCACCTGTTACCAGTGACCTGGCCAGTAAACACATCATGCCATGGTACGAAAGTCAAGGCCAGAGTGATTCCCGAATTGATGACAATGTGGAAGACAAAGTTTACGTAGCATTAGAGGAAGAAACAGTCAGAAATGGAGATCAGGTAATGTCGCCAAAAAAGGTCAGGTATATTGTGTCTGGTGAGTGAAGCAATGCTTATATTGCCTATATTACGGTGTGAAAACCAATATACTTTCGTACTACATAGAAATTCATACCAAATAAATAAATAAATACAGTTTATTAGTGGTGTGAAATAGTTACCCTCCCATAGAACTCGTTTTCTTTGGAGCCAGCCTGATAGAAAACCTAGTAAGATAAGGGGTACTTCTACCTGTATCCAGTATTTTAAAACTCAGGTAACCGATTTCTCAATGAATTTTCAATGTTTCTCACCACAAGCGGAGGTTTGAGCCAAAAAAATTTTTTTTCCAAAATTGGTCAGGATTGGGGGGAATCAGTGGTGGAAAATCGGTTGGGACGGAGCAGGTTAATCCCATACGGGGTGGCCACAAACAAATCTCCTCCAAGTCACCCTGTCCCCCACCATTCACTGCCCTGTTCCCAATTCACATCCCCCTCTCTCATATACCTCTCCACTCCATCCCTCCATCTCATCCTTGGCCTCCCCCTCCACCTCACTCACATACACTCTCCTCATCAGTCTCTCATTCTCCATCCTCTCCACATGGCCAAACCACCTCAGTGTGTTTCTCCTAACACTTCCTCTCACATCCACATCCACACCACAACGCTCCTTCACTTCCACATTTGTCAATTTGTCTCTCCATGTGACTCCACAGGCTCCTCTCAAGTAACTCATTTCCACTGCTCTCACTCTTGACTTGAGTCCCTCCAACAATGTCCAAGCTTCACTTCCATACGTTAGAGTCGGTGCCGGTATCACAATACTGTCATGTAGTAACTTCCATGCTCACTTCCCTGTTTCTTATTCCTGTTTTCATCAGCAACCTTTCTTCCTTGTTGTACCCTTTCAAGTACTTCACCCTCCAAACTTCCATCCTTACTCATCACATTACCCAAGTACTTAAATGTACTCACATTTTCCATTTCCTCATCATCCCATCTCACTGTACACTAGGTCACAAAAGTATCAGTGCACAACATGCTTGAAACATTTGGGACCACAGAATGAAGGTCACTGAAATATTAGTATCCGACCTACCACACGTTGGCAGCCCTGATGTTGGGAGGTGTCATATATCACAAACTAGCAATATCCTCTTGCAAACATATAGCAAATGTAATGTTTATATAGACAGAAACTGATGATTCACAATGAGACATTGGTAATGTCACCAGTTGTTCAAACCTTTTCAGTAGGCATTGCAGTGCACCGATACTTTTTTGATCGAGTGTACATTCACTGGCTTCACTTCTCTCCAAGACCATAATTTTACTCTTCCCTACATTCACCTTTAGACTCCGTTTCTTACACACACTCCCAAACTCATCCACCAAGCCTTGCAGCTCCCCTTCGTCTTCACTTTACAACACAGTATCATCAGCAAACAACAGTACAAGGAGTTTCCAAACACTGCCCTCTCTTATTAGGGCCACTCCAACATCCACTGCCCTACCTTGTATTTCTTTTATGACCCCATCCATGTACTATTAGCATGTTCATAATAACTATGATAGGCTATATACTGGCTACTTTCTGTGTGTGTGTGTGTTTGATTTATTTATCCTGTGGGTCACGAAGTCTTGAAATATTCTAAGTAGGGTCACACACTAAAATGTTTGAGAATTGCTGTTTTAGAGTACTATTTTTTCCCCACCAGGCAATGAACAATAAGCATGTCCCACCTAAATATCTATCTATCTATCTATCTATAGCCCGACGCCCTAATCCCGCAAAGGGTGGATGCAGACAAAACGCCTCCAAGTCACTCTGTCACCCACCATTTGACTCCCCTCCCCCCAACTCACCCCCCCCTCCCTCATATACCTCTCAACTCCATCCCTCCACCTCATCCTCGGTCTACCCCTCCCTCTCCCTCCCTCCACCTCACCTACATACACCCTCTTAGTCAGTCTTTCATTCTCCATTCTCTCCACATGTCCAAACCACCTCAGTGTATTTCTCCTAATCTTTTCAACCACATCCACATCTACCCCACAACGTTCCTTCACTTCTTCATTCGTCAACCTGTCCCTCCACATGCTCCTCTCAAGTAACTCATTTCCACTGCTCTCACTCTTGACTTGTTCCCCTCTTGCAATGTCCACGCCTCGCTTCCATACGTCAGGGTAGGGATCACAATACCATCATGCAGTGACTTCTTAACTTCCATACTCACCTCCCTATTTCTCATCACTGCTTTCAGTGTACCAACAACCTTTCTTCCCTGCTGTACCCTTTCACGTACTTCATCCCCCAAAGTTCCATCCTTACTCATCACACTACCCAAGTACTTGAATGCACTCACATTCTCCATATCCTCACCATCCAACCTCACTGCACACTCTGTGACTTCATTCCTCTCAAACACCATAACTTTACTTTTGTTTACATTAACTTTCAGCTTCCTCCTCCTACACACTGTCCCAAATTCATTCACCAAACCTTGCAACTCCCATTCATCTTCACTCAACAATACTGTATCATCAGCAAACAGCAACACCGGAAGCTTCCAAATCTCACCCTCATTCATTAGGGCCACCCCCACATCCACTGCCCTACCTTGTACCTCCTTTACAACCCCATCCATATATATATTAAACAGCCATGGAGACATTACACACCCCTGTTTCAGTCCCACATTGAGATCAAAGAACTCACTCAGCTCACCATCCACTCGCACCGTAGCCCTAGCTCCCTCGTACATACTCTTCACAGCACTTAACAATTTCCCCTCCACTCCATATATTCTTAATACCTTCCACATACCTTGCCTATCTATTCTGTCATAAGCTTTCTCCAAGTCCATGAAGGCAGCATACACTTTCCTTCCCTTCTCTAGATACTTCTCCACTAAACATCTTGGAACAAATATCTGATCTACACACCCTTTTCCCTTCCTAAATCCCCCTTGTTCTTCTCCAACTAGCTCCTCTGTCATATGCCTAACCCTATCAATGAGTATTCTACCATATATTTTACCAGTCACACTAAGAAGGCAAATACCCCTATGGTTACCACATACTTCTCTCTCCCCTTTTCCTTTGTACAGAGGAACAATTATACCTGATTTCCAGTCCTCTGGAACCCTTCCCTCTTCCCAAGCCAATCTACACAACTTCCATATCCACACCACAACAATCTCACCCCCATACCTAAGCATTTCACCACACACTCCATCAATTCCTGGGGCCTTTCCCAGCTTAATCTTCTTCATCACTTCCACTACTTCCGACCTACTGATCTCTTCCTCCCTCCTCTCAACTCTTCTTCTCCCAGCCATTCCCCAACCACTTATACTCACACTGCTCTCACTCTCTACATTCAACAAATCCTCAAAGTGCTCCTTCCATCTCCTCAATTTCTCTCTCTCCTCCACCAACAATCTATTATTCCTATCTTTCACTCCCCTACTATTTCCCCTTTCACACTGCCTTACTTTCTTTACCTCCTTCCAAAACAATTTCTTACTCTCCCTCCATTTCACACTCAGATTCCTCCCAAACTCTTCATCCACTTTCTTCTTACTCTCCTTCACCAGTCTCTTAACCTCCCTTCTCCTGCTCACATAAACCTCTCTCTTCTCTCTCTCATCTTCTCCCCTACCTCTACTCGCCAATCATTCACCGTATGCCTTCTTCTTTTGTTCCACAGCTCGTTTCACCTCATCATTCCACCATGCTGTCCCTTGCACACCCTTGCATCTCCTCCTCACTCCACAAACCGCCTCACATGCTGCGCTTATCTCTTCCGTGAATATCTTACATACGTCTTCCACCCCTTCCACCTGCTCTAGCTCATACCTTCCCAATCTTTCTTCCACTATGCTCTTATACTCTGTCCTTTTCTCACTATCTTGCAATTTCTCCACTCTTCTCACAGGAGCTGCTTCCTCCTGTCTTCCCCTTCGCCTCCTCAACCACTTTCTTTGCAGCTCTACCTTGGCCATCACTAAGTGATGGTCCGAGACTCCATTCCCCCACCCTCTCCACACCCTTGCATCCAACACTTGTCTTCTCATTCGCTCATCCACACACACGTAGTCTACCATTGCCTTTCGTTCAACAAGTTCACCATCCATCCTCCTCATTACTCTCCATGTATACCGGTGGATCATCTTATGACGAAAGTAGGTGTTGGCTATTGCCAACCCCTTACCAGCACAGATGTCCACCAAAGCACTACCATTCCCATCTACTTCAGCTGGCACACCCCACTGACCAACCACTCGTACATTCCCAACTTTGCCATTCATGTCTCCAATCAACAGCACTCTCTCGCTCCTCTCAAACTTGTCCATACATGCTTCTACTCTCGCCCAAAACTCATCTTTCACTCTTGCCACTCGATCCTCTGTTGGAGCATACACACATACAATCGCCCATGCTTGTATACCTACTTTCATCCTCACCCATACAATCCTTCCACCCACTGTTCCATACTCTCTTATATTCTCCTTCCACTTCTTGCTTATCATCAGACATACTCCCTCTCTTGCCCTCTCATTCTCATTGACTCCCGCACATATACCTACACCGTATTCCCATTCTCTCATCCTTTCACCTTTCCATTTAGTTTCAGTCAATCCACATATATCCACTTTTGCATCCTCAAGCACCTGGACAATCTCTCTCTCTTTCACTTCATCATTCACTCCTCTCACATTCCACGTTCCTACCCTCAGAATGTCCTTTGTCCGTTCCTTAGTCGTCAACGTATGGTCCGTCCGGGTCCGAGGCGCTTTATTTGCTTTTTTAGTTAGTTCTTTTTACGGGGTGGGGCACTAACCCACCACCAACCCTTTTAGTCGCCTCGTACGACAAGCAGGGATACTGGGGGAGTATTCTTGAAACCCCCCTACCCCCATATTTAGACTGACAACCTGACTCCAGATAATATCCAATTAGTGATTTTTGATGTTACCAACGTATTGTCTCTCATTCTGTTTAACCCCTTGAATCAGGGTGATTTCCTTTTTAATTTACTCTTGATGCTATCAGATTATTTTGTTAAGCTTAGGAACAGCCTCTCATAGTGAAGGAGGTTTATTAAGGCTATATCTAACCCCTTCATCTCAAAAAGTCTGTCCTGAGCTTATTAAAATCACTGGAAGATAGGCAGGATACATGAAAAAGACATCCCAGGCTCAGTGGGTTACGAGAGCACCCTGGAAGTGAAGAGGTTAATGACAGCTGTATCTAACTCCTCCAGTTCAAAAAGTCTCCCTTTAGTTGAAGTAAGGTCATCTGAAGAGAGCAAAAGTAATATGGAAAATTTGTTCCTGAACACAAAAGGTTAAGTGAGTATAACTGACAATATGATTGCTAAAGAGTTATCAATAGTACACAAGATATTATAAAGTGATGGTAAATGGTGACCCACAAACTCAGGCCAAATGGATGCTAATGTTCAGTGCTGATAAACCCCAAAAGTGAACACTGTATATAGTGCATTTGTTCTAACCTGGAAAAATCCCTAACCCCTTTCAGCTCAGCTAATGGCCAGGTGTAATCAGACTGGAGAGATATTATAAAGTGATGGTAAATGGTGACCCACAAACTCAGGCCAAATGGATGCTAATGTTCAGTGCTGATAAACCCCAAAAGTGAACACTGTATATAGTGCATTTGTTCTAACCTGGAAAAATCCCTAACCCCTTTCAGCTCAGCTAATGGCCAGGTGTAATCAGACTGGAGAATCTATTTCATTAGTAAACTGGGACATTCATTCTTATTCAATAATTAAAGCCCATCAAATTTCAAGCAACCACAACTTCCCACCGAAGATGTGGGAGCGGCCCAATTACATTCGATGAAAACAAGCCAACCTTAGCAACCTATCAGTTTCTGTGTGGTGCTGGGTGTCACCATTGATAATACCTATTACTGCTCAAATTAATCATTACATATATATACATGTATGGTATACATAAACATATGATACTATAGGATGGATGAATATTTTCATGGTTAAGTTAGGTCCCATTGGGCTTGGTTAATGGGTATATACTGTATAACTGATGAGGGTCTAAGTATCTGCAAAAGTACAGTACTGTACCATAACCTGAAAGACTGAATAGGATAGTGTATGCAAGTGAGGTGGAGGGGGTGGCAGAGACTAAGGATGAGATGAGGAAGTATGTGAGTTGGACAGAAGGCAGCCTGATAATGGAGGATATGGGGATATGGAAGTGAACTGTTTGCTGCCAACCTTTTTAGGATTAAGGCAACTGACTAGAGACAAATATAGAAGAATAATTAACAATTTTAAAATCTGTTAATTTGATAATCAGATTATATTTACTACCAGCATAAAAAAGAAAAAAAATACTGCCTTATGTATGGGAGTTCTCCTAGACTTTTATATGAACTTTTGCTGTTTATAGTACCGTACATTCACCGAATTGTTACAGGAATTTACTATCATTCCCATGAAACAATCTGCTTTGTTATCTGTATCCTTATCAGTCCTGTGGCACGACATCCTGTACCACTGATTCAAAAACAAGACTTAGCTTTGTTCATCACATGTGAATAATGTAGATGAATAATATATATAGATTTATTCTACATTGCCAAAGGGTGCAGCAGCTTTCTATGTAGCCTTCAATCAAAGTGTCGTATTTTATATTTTGTTCTCTCTGTTTTCAGACGATTTCGTTCAACTCAGGAAAAGGCCTCTCATATTGAAGAGGGTTATTAAGGCTGGTCTAAACTCACCAGGTCAAAGTCTATTGTAGTGTTAACTAAAGTGCATTTAATGGAAATCTGTACAGGTATTGTTGCCATAATACAAGCTACAGTACTAATTACTGAATCAAATAATAATGCTGTACAACCAAAAATTATAATAAAATAAATACAGATAGACATATATACTGTAAATAGGCTGATAGGCAGACACTGTAGACAGATATAAATACACAGACAGGCACCAAATGAACTTCAGAATTAGCAAAGAAATACCTATGACCAAAAACTTCAGAGTTGCACCATACATGAAGTAAGATAAATAAATAACATACACAAAAGTAGAAAGTCCAAAAAACAGAAAATTCAAAAACATACATCTGTACAGGACCTACCGGTACTTCAAATAATCAGCAGATAAGGGAACACGTCACAAGCAACCTATTTCCTGCAGTTACAAGATAACCCTCGTGTGGTATCAGTACTCCAAAAGACACAGTACTCCAAAAGACAAACATTATCATATCAAGAACTGATATTAAGAATGAAAATCAATCAATATTATAACATACATGACCTGGCAGGAAATTTATTTACAGTATTAAGTTTTAAGGCAATAATTATATGCTGCTTTTTCTGTTTATGTTTTAATCATGTATCATCCACTCACTTGATGTAGTGCTGCCTACTTCTTCCTTAGCCTTTATCATTCTTTTTCTGTGCCTGCTCTCCTCTCTTCCTATTTCTCCCATTTTTTTCTGTCACTTCTTATTGCTTTTTCATTCATTCATTCATTGCCAGACGCCATGTATCCCACACAGGGTGGCCAAGGGCTTAGAGTTAATTGTTTTACAGGAAGGGGCACTAATCCTCCACCAACCCCACTTGACACGTAGGGATTTATTGCTTTTCTTTTCTTTATAAGTGGCTTTACATTGAGTGACAAGCCAAATGGTTTCCTGTAAGCCAAGAAACCATTTACAATGCTGGGTGGTAACCATATAACCAAACCATATGTGCTCCCTACATGTCAACAATTGGGTTGGTGGAGGGATAGTGCCCCTCCCCGTAAAACAACTAACTCTGTCAAATGGCCACCCCTTACGGGATTATGGCATCTAACAACAGATATATAGATAGACCTGTATAAGTAGGAGTCTTCTATATGACTATTTTAGTAGCTACTCAGTATACCCTCTCTTCCTTATCTATTAACACTATTTTAAAATTTGACCAAAAAATAAAAATAAAATAAAATAAAATGAAAGCTAACTTTAACTGTGCAGACATCTCAATCAGTGTAAAAAAATTACAATTCAAAAAGTCCTACTCAGTTATGGATATAAAGTTTATTAATATCTGTGAAAGTACCGGCATTACCTCACTTTATTCTCTTTTAACCTACACTAACCAAACCAATCCAACCTTACCTTTATGAGGCTGTGCTGTATTAACTAAAGTAACTGGTCCTCAAAATTCTTGTCATTGGGAGAACTCCATTAGAGAACAGAAAAATAATGAATTCCGTTACGAGTTAAAGCGATAATAGAACCTTAATATCCAATATTATAATATGCACAGATGATATCACCGTGTATGGAAAGGCTGTATTAATTCACCAATTGAGAGTTCTGAATAAATCTTGACAATGTACAACTGGACTGATATATGGTAACCCCTGCTGGAAACTGTCTTTACCTTTTAATGTATCTTTGTCATATATCTGAACATAACCGCCATTTTCTATTCTCCTGGAATGTTAAGTCACACACACAAAAAAAGTGCAAGTCTGAATGTGGGAAATTATGGGAAATACCCATGCACAGTGCTATTTAGTCCGTAAGTTGTAAAATATAGCAAAAATCACTTTATTCTCTTGGTTTCTACAATGGTCCATATATTTTACGCCTGGTTCAGATTCAGATAATAACAATTACGAGGAAGCAACAATATATTGCGCAATGATAATATTTCCTAGTCACTGGGATACTGCGAATTCAAAGCTTCACACAGCGTAACCGCAAAAAACTACATGTATATAAATAAATTAATATGTAATACTATATAATACCAACCATCGGCAACAACAGAACACGCCAAGAGGCCCAGGAGAACGATAATTACGGAGAATTTCATGGTGGCCGGTGTCCTACGTCCTTCCATGTCCCGTGACCTCTTCCCTAGAATTCGGCGAGAGACTGTCGATGTTTACAGCTGACGCTAGAGGTCAAGTGAAAAATTGATCGAACTTTTCATATGGATTAAAAAACCATGAAAACGATCTTATATGGACATAAAAATTCTTATTTTTCTTATTTTAAAATCAGAAAGGAATGTTTTGCTAGTAATCATTATATTGATGAGGATAGATGGTGACCAACAAAAGATTCTTATGGTACATGGTAATTAAACAATTATGCATTTAAAAATAAATTAATACTGTCATCGCATATACTTTAAAATATTGGTTATTGACAGTGAAATACAGGCAAACTTAATCAACATGCAAATATTTCAACCTTTCTTGGGGAACTTCATTTGACTTTGATATTGTTTACCAACATGTCAGGCGGTATGGCTGAAGAGAGAGAGCGAGCTGTTTATATGAAGCTAGAGGCCTTAAAAGACATTAGGTATTTCTTTACATCAGGCACTTTTGTAAATTATTGACTCATGCTACCATATCTGATTAGAAATAATGTTTTAACGATGCATGTATGATTTATAATGCTCCGAAAATTTTGACAGACTGATAGAGGGTTAGTTGCAAGGGGAAAGGAGACCAAGAATTAGATGAATAGAAATAACTGAGGTAGAGGGATGGGGTGGAGAGGTATATGAACGATGGATGTGAGTTGGAGAGAGGGCATCTTGATAGCCGAGGAGAGGTTGATATGGAGGCGATTCGTTTGTGATCACCCTATCTGGGAATGAGGTATCTAGGTGTAGAGCGCCTACCGTAGATAGAAAAAGTACGATGAAATCATTCAGGAGCCAGATTTATTGGTGTACCTATGATTATTTTTATATTAAGGACCAGAAAATGAGAATACAGAGTTAAAGCCTCCTGTTACTTACGGTATATAATTCTTAGTTCTGAAGTTATCATAGGTAGCTATTGTATGTTTTTCATAGGGACAACAAGGAAAGGGAAATGCAAATCTTTTCACATGTCCAGTTCTTTTTGCAGAAATTAATCCTAGAGGCTACAAGATATTGACTAAATATATTTGAGAATCCAACCCAAAAATACTATAAGCATTGTTGAAATTTTATGCCATGAAAAATTATGTCTTCTGTTAAAAGAAATGCTGGTAAATTTGGAGTCTGGGGCAGTCAAGGTTATCTTGATTTTTTTTCCTAACCGAACCAACTAACTGATAGAATTTACCGTTAACTAACGTAATCTAATCCAACCTAACCCAAACTAACCTAAGTAGCACAAGTGAGGGATGTGACTTTTCAAAACTGAAGAAATGCCAGAATGCTGACAGCATGGAGCTTGGGTGTTGTGGCATTAACTCTTTGAATATGATTTATATCCTTTTTAATTTAGCCTAGTACTGCTGCCAAATTAACAGAATCTCTGATAGTGAAAGGGTTAAGATCATAGCCAACCCCTCCAATTTAAAAAAGTTTATCTTGAATAGAAGATAATTGTCAGGTAGTAATAAAAAAATGAGACATTTATGGACTCATTGGATGAACTTTTAAGGGATGTAAGGTAATTCCTAGCTGTTAAGCTGAATTATAGCATCAATACCGGTACCGGGTAGTTGTTAAATTTTGCTGCACTACACGAGCCCAACCTAACAAGACCTAACTTAACCATGAGTTGCATTTTTTCCCCTCTTGCCAAGTCTAGGAGTGAAGGATACCAAGAGTAGGACTGAAGTACAAAGTCTTCATGGTTAGGTTAAATCTTGTTAGGATTGCCTTATGTAAAATCTGTAAATAAAGCTGTACAACTAAATTTGCTTGAGCTAAATATATATTTGCCTTTGTACTACAGGGAGTTATGGTATCAGGTATCATAAGATTTTTAGAGTACAGCAATATTTAAAAATAAATATACAGTACTTTCTCCATTGTTTCTAGATAGTTACTGCCTCACCTCATCATTTATGTTGAACTAGACAGAGATGATGATAATAATGTTTTGCACACAGGGCCAAGGTAGTGGCAGTTGAAAGACTGCGAGGACGGCTGGCACAGGAGGTAGAGTTGGTACAGGCAGAGGAAGCCAGTCTGGCTGAGTACCGAGCAGAAATGGAGCTACTGTTGCAGGAGAAGATGGCACATGTTGAGGAGCTGCGGCAAATACATGCTGATATCAATGCCGTGAGCTTTAAATCATTTGCAGTTGTTACTGTTGTCAGTTTGTGTACATCTGAAGGAACTGAGCTGCATGTACAAGTTGAATATCAAATTGTGGTTCCATAAAATACAATGACCCTTACTTGTAATGTAATAGTCCAACTTCTTGGTTAGTGTTCAGATCTACCCTCCATTCTGACTACACTTGGCCATCAGCTGAGCTGAAAGGGGTAGGGATCTCTCTCAAGTGCACCATAATCTTAGTGGACATTTAAGAAGTTGCAGAAGTGTGGTCTCTTTGTATGTTCTAGCATCCTTACTCCATCTTGAGGTTCACTTCATGACATATACAAGCTCTTTTACTCACAAATAGCCATTCCAACACAGTCTCCACATGAACTCTTCACCATTCACTCTAAAAGCCTTCCACACACATACGTGCGTGTATAAAGCGGCGAGTGGGAGTCTGTTATTTCTCCAGTGTAACTGCAAGAAATGGTGTTGTTAAGCCGTGTGGTTCAGTTACCCTTCATGACCACCTGTGACTGAACTCATGTCCTTTCAGACAACAGTCCACTTCTTCAACCACTTAAAATATTTCAGATGGAGAGCATAATAAAATCTGCTGAAGACCTGCGGAACAAGAGCCTGGACCATGCCCGGCGCCTCTATGATGAATATCATCCACTTAAGCAAGAAGTTGGTCGTTTGGCAGCACAGCAGCTTGGGCATGACCTTACCCTACCTAATTTGACCCAAGAGGATGACCCAGTGCCCCCAGAGTGAGTATAGGGGAGGAGTGGGAAGGAAGAGAAACTGAGTAGAAAGAGATATGTAAAGCAAAATAAGGTGTAGTGAAGTCCAGTATGATAGGTTTAATTAGTTTACACATATATATTGTATACAGTAATCCCCATACTTTCCGGACACTCCACTTACCGGACATTGTGGGCCTGGACCTTCGGAACCCTAAAATGGCCAGAAAAACAAAAAATCCCCCCAAAATCCTAATTTTTTCCTACCCGTAATTTGAAATTGCCGCACGGCACCGAACAGCTGGTTTACACCACGGCCCCTTCACCCCTTCTGTCCATCCCCTTCCCCTCTCCCCTGTCAGGGTTTCCACTTGGTATTTTTCATTACCAAATGTGGCCCAATTTGGTAATGAAAAATTTGTTTGGTAATGAATCAGAATGATGCATTACCAAATGGATTTTTCGGATGGATGAGGATACAAAGGATGGAGATGGTGGATTGTTTGCTCTCTCTGATTAATCTACTAGCCAACACAGCATGAAAATAATCAACATGCTGTTCATTATGAGAGGGGTGATTACATGTATTTCTCTGTCTATCTATCTATCTATCTATTGCCAGACGCCTCAATCCCGTATGGGGTGGCCACAAACAAATCTCCTCCACATCGCCCTGTCCCCCGCCATTTCACTGCCCTGCTCCCAGCTCACACCCCCCTCTCTCATATACCTCTCCACCCCATCCCTCCATCTCATCCTCAGCCTCCCCCCCTCCACCTCACTCACATACACTCTCCTCATCAGTCTCTCACCCTCCATCCTCTCCACATGGCCAAACCACGTCAGTGTGCTCCTCCTAATGCTTCCTATCACATCCACATCCACACCACAATGCTCCTTTATATCCTCATTTGTCAGTCTGTCTCTTCATGTGACTCCATAGGCTCCTATTAAATAACTTATTTCCACTGCTCTCGCTCTCGACTTCTGTCCTTCCAACAACATCCAAGCTTCACTTCCATATGTTAGAGTTGGTATCACAATACTGTCATGTAGTAACTTTTTCACTTCCATGCTCACTTCCCTGTTTCTTATCACATGTATATATAATTTGTGAAGAATAAATGCTAGCTTTACTAATTTGGTAATGAAAATTGAGGAGTTTGGTAACATGGCCGTTGCCATCTGACAACTCTGTTTCCCCATCACCAACACTCCCAACAGTTACTGCCTAACTTCAATGGCGAGTAGATGCCTATCGCAATGGAAGCCACACATGCTCATTTTTTGTGAATAAACTGTTATACCTCGCCACTAGACCACACTGGAATTTACAGTGTTGTGCAATGTTAAGAAATTAGAATTTAGAGTGCAAAGGATTAACTGGGGAGTGCAAATTGGCGGTTGAAACTGGTGTGGTGCAGTTAAGAACAATGTGCAGTGTTAAACAATTATAACTCACACTGCAAAGAACTAAGTGCAGCACAACACTGGATCACTGTACATGCTTCAAGAGCATTTTCACCACTGCCAAAACCTTAGAAAAGCTGGCCACAAATGTGCTGTAAGTACCTTGGCTGAGGTACAGTCACTTCTAATTCCTCATTCTTTGGTTCCTTTTCATTTATTTCATGCTATATGTCCAATATTGGTGTGAATAGGGTCTTAAATAGGTTTAAATAGGTGCTATGCATGTCCAGTAGGGAGTTATTTAGGTGGCTTTATATATATATATATATATATATATACCCACCACAAAAAACCTTGATACTCTCCCGTATATGGCTTGAAAACTTCAACATAACATGACTCTGATAGGCGAAAACATCACTTTAAAGTGAGGTGTTTGCCTATGAGAGTTAATATTTTTGACTTTTGTACGTCACTCAAATACTTTACAGGCATCTTGGAATATGTCAGGTGAAAAAATTGTGCTAGGAAGACTTAGGGAAGAAACTGAGAATTTATGCAGCAGGAGCATCAACAAGATACACCCTCCCCTGACAAGAGCTTGGCGAGCACTGGCAAATTTTATGCATCAGTGAGTCTGGGAGTGTTCAGGATGTTGCCAGATGTACATTAACAGCCGGATTAACTCGAGAGATGGTTGGAGTTAAGCCTACCTTAAATGTGTTTTTCTTAGGTCTCAGAGGGGTGATGGGATCAAGGTTTTTTTGCGGAGGGTGTATATATCCATCCATCCATCCATCCAATCCTACATTAGCCCATGAGGAGCGTAGGAGCCTGGGACTAGGCAAGTTGGTCCTGACATTTAAGATGAGAGTGACCAGCCTCACTCATCCCTGAGTGGCATTACATGAGCAATAACCCCAACCATCCCTTGGATATAAACCTACGCCAGCTCAATCCGATTGGAGTGCCGCATTTACCCACTAAACCACCAGGAGCCAAAATTTGGTTATATGGTTACCACCCAGCGTAATAAAAAAATGGTTTCCTGGTGTACAGGAAACCATTTGACTTGTCACTCAGTGTAGAGTCACCCACAGGCAGAAGGAAGTGGAAAGAATGAAGGAAAGAAAGACACAAGAGAGAGTGTAAAGTCACCAGCAGGCAGAAGAAAGAGGAAAGAATGAAGGAAAGAAAGACAGAAGAGTTGTACTACTGTACTCAACTTCTTCAAGAATATCATTGCTTATTCTGATGACACTCTTTGGACAGGGGGACGTGGAGGCGATTGGATTGTGGCCACCCCGAACGGGATTGAGGCGTCTGGCAATATATATATATATATATGGAGCCTCTGTGGTACAGTGGTAAAGTGTGTGTTTTCGCTCACTGGAGAGAGAGGGTTCGCGCCCCGCCAGGGTAATAAAGTTTGGAAGCGTTCTCCTGGCCTTGTACTACTTTGGCGGACACAAGGGGTGCTGTGGTTGAACCAGTGTCACATATTGTAAAGTATGTTTGCACCCAGTCGGCTTGTATGGGCCGATTACACTTGGTTCACAGACTACGCACACATCCAAAACCACTCCAACACTACAGTCACACTTACAAGCACTTCTCATCCTACATACAATCTCTGGCAGACATCCTAAGCCACTTGCTTGAGATACATTGGCTGTATCGTCTCTGCTTTGGTCGGGATAGGCCGGTCCTGCAGTGGACACTCAAACGTCTCATGATGATGATATATATATATATATATATATATATATATATATATATATTTGAGAATCCACTGTATATACAGTGCTCGTCAGAAGTATTCAGCGTTGTCCGCCGGGCGCGCAATACTTATGGCCCAAAAAGAATCACCCATTTTTGGGGGTAAGAATTGAGCCATAAGTTTGAGCTCCGAGCATGACGTCACGGTAGCCTGAGGCCTTCTGACGCGCTGGTTGGTTCCCGCCTCAGTCGCCCACGGGCTGCCTGAGAGAGAGGAACTCCGCCGAGTGTCCCTCTCAAATTGCGCCATTTTTTACCGAGTGTCCCGCAGTGTTTTGGCCTTCAAAACTTTGTTATGGCACCTACCCGTGAACTATCGAGTGAAATCATATCCCAGATCATTGCTCTAAAGGAGGCAGGCCACCACACAAAGGAAATTAGTGAATTAGTTGGTGTGGCACGATCGACAGTGCGTCGTTGGTATGCGCGGTTTTGGGAGGAAAACAGTGGCGAAGTTCCCACAAAGAAACCGAGGTCTGGTAGGCCTAGGAAAACTTCCCCAAGGTCTGTTAATGTTTTAAAACGTGCAGTGGAGTTTAATCCTTGTGTGAGTGCAAGGAAAATTAAGGAGAGCAACCCAGAAGTGTTTGGTGAGGTGTCAGTGAGAACAGTGTCTCGTAGGGTGCATGAGCTTGGTTACACAAGTCACAGGCCTGTGAAAAAGCCTCTTCTCTCTAGCAGCCAGAGAATTCGTAGGCTTGCCTTTGCTATTAAATATCTAAATTGGGGTGAGGAGCAACGGTTGTCAGTGTTGTGGTCTGATGAGGCAACATTTAGTGTTACCTGTAACAGAGGAGCATGCAAAGGTAGTGACCCACTTGACCCACGGTATGTAGAAAGCACAGTTAAACATCCTGATTCACTCATGGTATGGGGTTGTTTCTCAGGGAAGGGTTTGGGGAAGCTTGTTGTACTTCCCAAGAACCTCAGAGTGAATCAGGATGTTTACCTGGAGCTTCTGTGTGATCATTTACCAGACTCCTTCGAGCTAACAGGTGCACGAGTGTTTCAGCAGGACAGTGCACCTGCTCACAAGGCCAAACCGGTCACCAATTGACTTCGTGACTGCGAGGTATCATTCATGACAGACTGGCCAGGAAATTGCCCAGACCTCAACCCGATTGAAAACCTCTGGTACCTCGTAAAGAAGAGTCTCCAAGGGAAGGACGTGAGCTCTCTGCCTAAGCTGGAAGCCGCCATTCGTGACTCCTGGGACAAAATACCCCTCCAGCACCTCAGGAGCCTCGTCCTTTCATTTCCAAGATGTCTCAGGTCCGTGAAGAAACATAAAGGCTACCCTATGAAGCACTAAAGGTAAATAAAATGCATTATTTATATGTTTTTTCAATGTTGAAAGGTTTGTTTCTCAGGAGGGACGCAGGGCGCCCCATACTTCTGACGAGCACTGTATACTGTATATATATATATATACTGTATATGTGGTAGGTGGTGGTGACCATCATCCACCCACTTGATGTAGTGCTGCCTATTTCCTTAGCTTTTATCTTTCTTTTTCTGTGCTTGCCCTCCTCTCTTCCTATTTCTCCTATCTTTCTTGTCACTTCTTATTCCTTTTCTTTACAGGTGGCTTTACATTGAGTGACAAGCCAAATGGTTTCCTGTAAGCCAAGAAACCATTTACAACGCTGGATGGTAACCATATAACCAAATCATACGTGCTCCCTAGTGGGTTGGTGGAGGGTTGGTGCCCCTCCCTGTAAAACAACTAACTCAGTGTCAAACGGCCACCTTTTACGGGATTATGGTGTCTGGCAATAGATAGATATATATATATATATATATATATATATATATATATATATATATACAGTAATCCCTCCAATATCCGACGTAATAGAGCCATAGGCAGGTCCGGATACTTGTCCTGTCCGGATATTGGGCCCCAGCTTTTGGACTTGTACTTATGGACCCTGACTCAGAGAAACACCTATACAACTCCCTCTGGACATGCATAGCACCTATTTAAGACCCAAATCACACCAATAAGGCACATAAAAGACTGAAATATGCAAAAAAAGCATAAAATGAGGTTTTTGAGATAGGTTCGTACAATATTCAACATTCTGGGTACTTACAAGTCCCTGGCTCCTGGACTGGTACTTATGGACCCTAACCTAGCCTAACTCAGAAAAACACCTTCCTACTGCACATGCATAGCTCCTAACACCCTATTCACACCAATAAAGGACATTAAAGAGTGAAATGAGGTGTTTGAGGTAAGTATAGTATGGAAATAAGTACAGTATGAAACATTCTGCCTACTTACAGCAAGTCCATGGCCATCATGATGAATAACCGCCTCCTCTCGGACTGTGACAGTAAGAAGGATTTCCTGAAGCACTTACAGTACACTGTTCATGAAGTCTTGCACTGAACTTAGTCAATCGCACTCAGAAGTCCGTTCTCTTCACAGTGCGCACTCTTGTCTAACTTATGCTCCATTGTAACTTACTGAGTGTTGCACTCTGCACTTTAACTTTTCAAACCCTTCTAACCATTTTCTAAAGCAAAAACAAACAAGTCTGTTTACGTTAAATTTAGTTCAAAAATTGTCTTTTCACTCACAACTGTAAATCCTTAACACAACGCACTGTTTTTTTCACTGCACAACACTGTAAATTCCCATGTGATCTAGTGGAGAAGTTCTTGCTGTTTAATCACTGTCAGAGTCCGAGAGTATCACTGGCAGGTGACCTAGGGGTGCGTCGCTGGGTCGTGGTGATGGCGTATCCACTGCAGACGACTCTGAAGATAGACGCAAACTCACGTCGAGCGGTGACTCCACCGTGGCTGATGTGCCGGGCTGTGGCTCAGAGCATGAGGGCATGTCTTGGGGAGGCAACGGAGTGGAGCCAGGGCTGGGCACAGCGGGGGTCATGGGCCTGAAAAACTGTCAGTCGTTGATTGACGCAAGGAACAACGATTCTGACAATTGATGATGAAAGCACACACTTCCTCCACAAGTCCCAAGGGCCCCATCTCCCTGTCGCAGTCAGGGTGTTCCAGATAGTCAAGTATGAACTCTAGGTGTTTCCGGAGTGCGCTTAGCTTGGGGATGGCTTGAGTAGTGTCATGCTGAGAGGAGTCCGCATCATCGTCGCCATCCATGTCGGAATCTTCAAGCTGGGTACTGACACCTGCAGCTGAAGATGTGATCTCGATATCAGACAATGTCTGATAACCAGGATTGCCCTCGTCATCATCCAACCACTCACTCACATCGTCCACATCAACATCGTCGCCATGCGTACGTAGACATGCATGGAAGTCATCCACGTCAAAACCTAAGAAATCGTACTCCACATCCGTTCCGAGAAGCAAACGAGACCAACCATTTTCTAGAATCTTGACAGGGACTTCCTTCCATGCACTGGCCCAGTTGTAGATTGCAGACTTGATGTTGTAGCGGCAAAGGTTTTCCAAAGTCAGCTGGCCTCGCGTGTCCCGTCCCTCCCTGTGCTCGTCCTCGTCCTCGAGAACAACCATCACCTCATCCAGGAACTTCCTTCGGTATAGGCGCTTTGTTGCCATGATCACTCCTTGGTCCATTGGTTGGATGAGAGCAGTTGTATTAGGTGGCAGAAACATGCACCTAATCCGGCCATTCTCAGCCACCAAGTCCTTGTCGCGCGGGTGGGCAGGTGCATTGTCGAGGAGAAGGAGGGCCTTTACCTGGTCACGCGGGATTCCCAGTGTCTTCGTCTGGTAATATATGACCTCCTTGACGAAGTGGCGGTGGAACCAGTCTTTGAAGATCTGGGCTGTAAACCATGCCTTCAAAGAATGGTACCAGATGACAGGAAGGACATCTATCACCCCACAAAGACACCGAGGCTGCTTTGTACGTCCAACAATAATGGGCTTAAGCCAGTGCATGCCGTTAGCATTGGCACAACACAAAGCAGATATCCGTTGCTTGGAGAGCTAGCGGCCAGGTACATGCTTCTCCGTCTCCTCGGCTAGAGTATTCGTTGGCAAAGAGCGATAGAATAAACCAGCAAGAAATAAAGTCTTATAACCAGTTTACATGATAGGCGTCAGAATATTGCCTTTTTTATCTGTTCGTTTAAGATTTGCTGCACTGATTTTCCACAGTACGGTACTGTATTTGTAAGTTAAATACTGTATTTACTGTTCTGGTATGTAAGTTAAAGCACTTAAATAAAGTTAAAGCATTAAGTAAAGCCTTGTAACCAGTTAACCTGATATATATGATTACCCGTGATCGGCGGGTTCCGAGACAATTCTCTGTCAAGTCAATTCACCGTCAGACAATTCCCCGTCAAAACTTGGACGATTCCCCGTCAGGACAATTCGCTATGACTGCTTAATCGTTTCGTTTTGTTTTCGTTTCATTTTTAAAGGCTCCAACATGCTTGCATGTGTCGGCCTTGGTCACCTAATGGCGGCTTAATAAACTAAATATTTAGCAGTATTTTTCGGTTACTCTAAGTTTTGATGATTCCACAACTTGCACCACCATGTTTGTTTACAAGTGATCAGGTGATGGTGTGTGCTGCATAAGCAGTGACGACAGCTTTGTATTAGGGGTGGTAGTTGGTAGTGTCAGCAGTGGAGGTTGATAATATTAATGTTGATGGTTGATAATTTTAGTGTTGTTTGTTCATAGTGGTTAGAGTTATTAACAATGGCCAATACTGGTGATGGTGGTCGGTGGTGATATTTGGTAGTGCGAAGGTAAGTACTGTGACTTAGCCTACCATGATAGCTTACCAAAGGGTGTCACTCTAAATTTTCATGATTCCTGTACATGAAAATTTCATAACCAGCACATGAATAGTTATGTGAGACATTCAGCTAGGGGGTCTGGGGTTAGCTGCATTTTTTTATTTTTCCCAGATTAGGCCTGCCAAAATTGGGATGCACCTTATATGCTCGTGCGCCTTATATGCCCGAAAATACGTTAAGTTTTACAACACTCCTTCTTGGAGTGGGCATACCAGTTTGTTTGGAAGGTGGCTAGGGGCTGCCTTTGGAGATGTAGGACAGCCAGTGCTCCCACTAGAAGCCCCAGAAATGGAAGTGGAGTCCACAGGACTTGAATCATATGAGGAAGCCATCCCATGCTTCAGATCTGAAGCATCAATGAGCTCTCCAACAACATCCCCAGGTAGGGATGGGACCAGAGGTGAACCATCAGCGTCAGATGTCATCTGGATAGATCCCTCAGCCTGTTGGGCAGAGGGAACAGGAGAGGTGTCAACAAAAGGATCAACAACAGAGACCTTGGGTGGCCGGTCTTCATCTTTAGAGGACTCTGACGAACAACGGTGACGTTTGTCAGGTACAGGTAGAGCCTCGGGCTTACTGGGTAAGACGGGAGAAGGAGCCTAGTCAACATGGACATCTGCCACCACCACAGAAGTGTGCAAGCCGTCAGCCACCAAAGTGGGCGCAGAAACTGTCGGAGTAGCGGTCGGGCAAACATCATTCCGACAAACAGTATTAACCATGGGGAGAGCATTCTGCATATCACAAGTTGAAGGAGTGGGTACTGGAATGAGACCTCTTCCATGTGTTGCCGTCACAGTAGCATCTCCCAACTGAGACGTCTGTGACAACTGATTACCCTGAGAAGCAGCTGGGGCAGCATGAAGTGTTGTCTTGTACAGTGGGACCTTCTTACGATGTGAGAAAGCTGAAGCAAAGGTGACCCCATGGCAGATAAACATCCCTCTGACTCATTCCTTTGCCTCTGCAAAAGAAATCTTCTCATGGGTTCGAATTGACATGACTTCATTCTCAAACTTATACTGGTCACACTGTGTTGATGAAGCTGGGGGAGCACCACGGCAATTGATACACGAGGGGGGATTCGGGCAGTCCATCTCACCATGTGAATTACCACCACAATTAACGCACACTTGTGGGAGACCTTGCATATTCCTACAACAAGACCTGCTGGCATGCCCAAATCTCAGGCAGTGGAAGCACCGCCTAGGTCTTGGCACATATGCCCTAACCCAAAAGCAGTAGTAAGCTACCTTTAAGACATCAGGCAATGTCAACCGATCAAAGGTGACAATCAGTGATGGTATTCCAATCAATATCCCATTTACCTTTTTCTTTATTCTCTCCACCTTCACAACTCCCTGGTCTTTCAGCCCGTCCAGGAGGTCCTCCTGCGAGTACCTAAGGAACTCCTTAGAGAAGACAACACCCAGAGTCTAGTTCAGGGTGGAATGACTGGTGAATGTGACATCACAGGAGGCTAAGCATTTAATGGCATGGATGCGAGCACTTTGGTCAGCATCTCTGGCCTCTATAAGGAGTGACCCATCTGCCTGTGGAACAACCTTTGGGGATGACCCACAAGCCTTGACCAGGTCATGGTGAACCTTAAATGCTTTCTAGTCCCTGAAGGAGGAACCATCAGCCAACTTCAGTACTAGGGATTTCATGTATTGTTCAGGCACAAAGAAGCCAGGGATCGTCTCAGTGAAGGGGGAGAGGGCTTTCTTGGAGGGCTGTGTGCTGCTCCCTCGAAAGAACTCCTTACCCTTGTTGAACTTAAGTGGTTCAGGGTTGGCAGGAGCAGAGACGTGGCTGGTTGTTGGGGACTCGTGGGCCCGGCCACCTGCCACACAAGTACCAAAACTGGGGGGAGATAGCCATAATAGACCAGAGAATAACTTCATTCCCCCACCCTTCCACCCACCATGGAGCCCAGCAAAGGGAGGTTGTATGCCAGAGACAACACCATTGGTGACCCCAGAGGTAGTGGGAGAGTATACGCGGGTAACCACTGGGGGACCTGGGTAAGGATGGCTCCAGGACCGTAAGAGCCCCCAGGCCCCCCAGTGCCCACTTGACCCTAGTCAACACATAACCAACTGATTGACCTAGTCTGGCCCAACCAGGCCCCCCGTCTAGCCAGAATAAGGGACCAAAGAGGTGTCACTCAACCCCCAGAACTCCCATCTCCCAGCATTACGGGATGCCACGCACGGCAAACTTGTGAGAAGGCAACAGTCCCACCCTAGATGGCAAATAGACAGGGCCTAACATCACCAGCAGTCCTCCTCCACCAGTGATGTAGCGGATGCTTGGTCCACGTGGCCAACAAATGCAAAACCCTATAAAGGTAAGCACGCCTCCAAAGTAGGTGGCATAGTCAATCACGCTTCAAGCCCCGCCACCACGTCAAGGTGACCCCCCCCCACAGTGGGGAGAGAGAGAAAGAGAGGGGGAGGGGGAAGAGAGGCAAATAAATAGACTTCCCTTCATTTTACAAAAGTTTGACTATGTCTCATCTTCTATGATTGTTCTGGTTTTCTCTGAGCCATGCAGTTTATTACCTCTGCCAACAAAGTTGGAGGAGGTTATTTGTTCACCTACATTATGTTTGTCTATCTGTTTGTCTAAATTATATCTCCAAAAAATTCTCACTGAATTTCAATGAAATTTTGTCGAAGGGTGGGCTATGGGCCAAGAAAGAATTGATTAAGTTTTGGGGCGGATCCAGATCTGGATCCTTTTGAATGGCAGTGGCATTGGCAGAGGGATGTGCTCTTGGAGTGCTTTCTAGTTCCTCAACTTGTCGTTAATTCTCACCTTTTCCATCCATCATATATTTATAATTCTTTGTTTGTTTTTCAGTTTTTTTGAGAAGGCTGGAGTTGAATGGAGTATGGATCATGATGATATCCGTGGTGGTGGTTTGAGCTTACCTTCCCTGGGGGCTATGAATGCCCCACCCTCATTCCTGTCGCCGCAGGCCCCCCTCCCGGCCCCCCTCCGCACCACCCCACATAAACCCGACCAACGGCCCCTGCCACCCCCACCAGGACCACCCACACCGGCATTTAGGTGAGATCATGGGTTGTATTCATAAGTTTCACCAGGCCTGACCTAACCTAACCTTGTCTAACCAATTCATCATCATCTCATCATCTAATCCAGTGTTCCCTCAGGAGGTGCGTAGGAGCCTAGGACTAGGCAAGTCGATCCTGACATTTAAGGTGAGAGTGCCCGACCTCGCTCATCCCTGAGTGGCATTACGTGAGCAATAAACCCCAACCATCCCTTGGATATAAACTTCCAAAGGCTTGATCCCATTGGAATGCCCTAATCACCCACTAAACCACCTGGTGCCATAATTCGGTTATATGGTTACAGCCTGAACCAAACCCAATGTGGCCTGGCGACCTAATACAGTAATTCCTCGATTATCTGGATGTCCATCATCCAAACAATCCATCATCCAGACGTGATCTGTCTGCTCAGAACCATTATTCATACATTTTCCCATTTTATCCAGACAAACTGATTGCGTCCTGGTGGAAACTGTAGCCGGGTGAACATTTTCACCTGGCTGGGCTGTTTTTTTCATATTGTCACTGCAAGGTGGCCCTGCAGTGGTGATTGCATGTCTCTGGTTGATGGGTCTGCTTGATCATGGTAATTGCTTGGCTGTGATTTATAGGTCTGCTTGACCAGATAGAGTGGTGTTAAACAACAGGAACAGGACCTGGAGCGGTGGCATTTCGTTGTGGGTCTACCCCCCAGAGGCTGTTGAAGAGGAGGACAGCATGGGGGCCAAACCACCACATACCCCTCTGGCCCTTCACGGGGCCCAAGAACCTGGGAGTGGCTTTGGTCGCTTGGGCAAGTACCACACCTCTCAGCACAACACGTACAACACCGCTGTTTTTTCTGCGCTGAGAAATGACTCCCCGGCGGTCATTTCTCGACTACTTCTTCAGCCAGGGACATTGAGAGCAATCCAGGACCCACCAGCAAGTACCGGTACATATGTCCAACATACTTAAAACCTATCATGTCGAGCCGACAGACTAAGGGTTCAGTTCAATGCAATTCCTGCAAGAACTGGACCCATTACACCTGCACAACACTTGCATCCAGAAAACATTACACAAACACCTGGACCTGCTCCCTATGCTCCTTCCCCCCACCCACAACCCCCCCCATCAACCCTGCTCCTACTTCCTCCACACCTCCTCAGCTAAACCCCCCGATTTTTCCTACACCATCCAATCCCTCAACCCCTCCCATTGCACCCCATCCTAATCCACCCCAACCCTTACCTCCACCACAGCCTTCTTTTACCTCCTCCCCTCCACCCACACCACCACCTCCCTCCTGTGCTGCAGCAGCCAACACACATCGCACACACAAGGTCCTTTAGTTAAACGTAGATGACATAAACACCAAAAAACAAGAACTCACACAGTTCATCAAACAACATAACATACACATCACATTGCCATCTTACAAGAAACAAAAGAACACAAAAAACACCTACATTTCACAATTTCACCACCATTTGACAAGACCGGGCCGACGGCGGTGGTGGTGGACTCATCACCCTGGTACACAAATCCATTAACTTCTCGGATACCAGTGCACACACAAAGTCACTTCTCCCCCCACATGACACCACAACAGACGTACAATCAGTTAAAATACGCACTGCCAGTCAGTCTCTGAACATCAGAAACTTCACAAATGGCATCCCCCAAGGATCTGTTTTGCCCCCTACACCCTTTAACCTATACATGCGCAACATACCCACACCCCACACACCACAGATACACATAGCTTCCTATGCAGATGATATAACACTCATATGTACACACCAAAATGCAAACACAGCTGCACACATCCTCCAACCTTACCTCAACACACTACACGAATGGTTCACCACAAACAGGCTCAAAATAGCTCCAGCCAAATCTACAGTGACCCTTCTCACAAACTGGACAGGAGAACACAACTACATTCTACACCTCACCATAAACAACACTCCCCTACCACACACACACACACACACAAAATCCTTGGTGTAACATACAATACATCAGTGTCTTTTAAACAACACATCACAAATATTAAAAATAAAATAACACCAAGATGCAATGCCCTGAGGTCACTTGCCCACACAACATTTGGACACAACAAAGAAACCACCACCACAGTATACAAACAATATATACATTCAGTGATGAATTATGCAAGCCCTGCTTGGGCTTCTAACCTCACCAAAACACACTACAACACTCTACAGACCATACAGAACAAGGCCCTACAAATAATCACAGGCTGCACATCTGCCACACCCACAGACCACCTATATCAAGAAACCAAAGTCCTCAAAGTCAAGGATCACCTAGGCATGAGAAGCACCCAAATTCTCGCTGCAGCCTCCACAAACCCACAACATCCACTACACTACATGGCAACATACCCACACACACCAGGGAACATCAAAACAACACCCAGCACATATCATACACAAATACTGTCATCTCTCCCCCCTCGCCTGCCTCAGACCAGCTTCCAGAAACATATCCATGCTCAGATCACTCGCTGCTCCATTCAGTCATTTAAAGGCAACACACAGCTGCATGCACGGCCTCCTGATATCCACCCCTCTGAATCCTATCTCCCTCGTGAGGACAGGGTCCACCTGGCCAGGCTGGGATGTGGGCATCATCCAGCCCTCTTAAGTTACCAGAAGAGGCTGGACGACTATGTTGCTGATGCATGTCCAGAATGCAACACAGCACCCTATACTATTAAGCACATTATGGAAGACTGCATTGCACACAATCACCTATGCCAACAACACAACATACACTCCTTGAAAGCTCTGTGGGAAAGCCCGGTCTCGGCCATGGCCTTCCTTAGGGACTCGTGGCTGTTCGGCCAGACTGCCTAGGGAACAACTACTACTATTGCTACTACTACAACAGGAACAAGTGTTGTATGCTGTGCTGTAGTGGCCTTTAACCCTGGCTCTAAAAATTAGGATATGTATGAAGGGAGGCCTGTGGATGACTCTACGCTGAGTGACAAGCCTAATGGTTTCCTGTACACCAGGAAACCATTTACTATGCTGGGTGGTAACCATATAACCAAATTTTGGCTCCTGGTGGTTTAGTGGGTATTTTTTTTTTTTTTTTTAATGTGTCCGACTCTGGGCATAGGCTTCACAGCCTGCTATCAAGGCCCAGCAGTCCTCCTACACACCATGCACCTCTACATGCGGCACTCCAATTGGATTCAACTGGTGAAGGTTTATGTCCAAGGGGTGGTTGGGGTTTATTGCTTAGGTAATGCCACTCAGGGATGAGTGAGGCTGGTCACTCTCATCTTAAATGTCAGGACCAACTTCCCTAGCCCCGGGCTCCTACGCTTCTCATGGGGCAGTGTAGGACTGGATGATGAATGAGTGAAAAAAAACGAAGGGAGGTGAGGGAGAAGTCCATTATCCAGATGGATCCACTATCCAGACATGCCTTTGGCTCTATTACATCGAATAATCAAGGGATTACATAACCAAGCCAGACCTAAGCGGTGACCCATCTCATTACCATTATTCTTGAGTGAAAAAGGACTCTACCACAGCAACATATATTTATTGCAAAGTCTGGCTTACAAATGTCTAACATGAGAAGACAGGTGTACTTTCCTGTGCCCATTCAAACTATTTTCGGTGTGTCCGAAAGGGCAGCTGCAGTTTTTAGGGCTGAAGAAACCACTTCCACCAGGCTCTCTGGAATATCTTTTAGTGGTGATGTAGTGACGAATTGTGTGGTGTGATAGTGAGATGCATGAGGTGAGTGTGTTGTGGTGTGGGGGCTGCATTACTTTGAGGCCCTGAGGACATAATGAATTGTGATGTTTGTGTGTGTGTGTGTGTTAGTAATGAAACAGAGAGAAATTGTTTAGGGAAATAGGTTAAGACAATGATGATGATTTTTTAATTTTTACCAACAGACAGCAGCCACCAGAGAAACTTTATGTAACTGAGTAGAATTAAGGTGATGTTTTTATTTTTGCTTACAGACAACAGCCGCCACCAATGAAGTCATGCCTAAGCTGCCACCAACAGATCCACCGCAATGCCCCCATCTGCCCGTTGTGCAAGGCCAAGTCTCGTTCACGCAACCCAAAGAAACCCAAAAAGAAGGACTAAAAAGCAAGTGTTGGGTGTAATTTATTGTTTATTAGGTAGTATTAGTGATTGCAATCCCAGACTCATGTGAACATGAACCCAGTGGACTCCAGGCTGGTTACCCATCTCCTGCAGTCCACCATCCTATTTTGGGGGGATAGGAAGGGAACTGATGGATGTTTGTATAACTAGGCTGCCGAGCCACTGAACCACTCAGTCGTATCAGTGGCACCACGTAAAGGCATCATTCTCCAGAAATAGTTTATATTCTTAAGCTGAGGGAGCCTTTGTATGTGTCTCTGTCTATAGATGAATCTTTGATATGATATGTCAAGAAGGAGAGTGACAGACATGCATAGAATGTGAAGTAGATGCAGTGGAATTGTAGGCAAACTTGATTGTACAGATATTTTAACATGAGTGATGCATGAGACTGAGTGAGGGGAGTAGATGCAAATGTTTGTGGAAAGACTTGGTAAGGTAGGTGGATGAGTGAACAGTTGTAAGACAGGTGCACAGTGGAGGTGGATTTGGTGGCTTAGCCATGTAGAGAAGTTCAGAGTAAGTGGTTGACTGTAGTTGCTTTCTTTTCATCAGAATGAAGTGGGCCACTTCCATAGTTTGAATACTAAGTCATAATTGCATGAAATTCAGTTAGCCTGTGTTATAAGGGAGGAATGAGTCTCTATTGTTATACTGTTTTTTACCTGACAGAACTTGACCTCTCCCACAGCTTGTGTACTAAGCCATGGTTGCATGAAATATTGGTGAACCCATCAAATTTCATGGAACAACAACCTATCATTTAAGGTCTGGGAGTGACTCAGCTCTGTCAGATGAAAGCAAACTTTCTGTTGATGCTCTTCATAGACAGACAGCTTTAAGTCTCATTTGAATTTATACGAATGTTTTAATGTATCAACACTTTCGTGGTCTAACCCCCCTGCAGCCAGCAGAACCCTCATGCTTTCCCCCCACCCTGCTCTCCCTCCTTCCTTCCCTGCTACGTGCTCAAGTTTTTTCTTTTCCAATCATTCTTTCACTGTGAAATATTTGGATTAGCGGATTCGTTTTATACCGTTAGAATGCTGAGACTTTGTAGAATATGATGAAAGAAAATAGAAAGTAGTGTTGCAAAAATTAGATTACTTTAGTTATGACGAGTATAAGTTGAAAAAGTGCATAGAAATGTTTATACCACTGTCTTTTTCTAAACTTTTTTTTTTTTGTCACATTTTTAAATTTTCCCATGAATGAAAATAGAGTCACCGAACTGAAATTCTGTCAGGTTAATATCAAACCAAATTTCAGGATGCTAGACACAATTCCTGATTTATGGTGAATATTTCTTTGTTTGGACGCGGATCCATGTCTAAAGAACTGGTTGGAGACTGTCAGGTTGGATGCAGATCCATGTCCAAAGATCGCGAGTGTTAAATTATCTCAAGTTGTAAGTTAATCCTAATTTCAGAATTTAAAAGTTAATTCAGGCTTATCCAGTATCAGTACCACCTATAACCCGTGTCATAAGGACTTACTACATTACTCAAGAATTTTTTCTTCTCTTTCAGAACACATGGTACAATATGGTACGTAGTGTAGCTTCCATGTACAGTGTAATGTGGAATGTTCCTGCTGTTACCACTGGAACACCTTTAGTCCTATGACATTTTATTTTATATATATTTTTCATGCCAGCACCAGGGAATATTATTCAGACAACTTGGATGTAGCCTTCATTAAGTGTGTCACTGTTAGGAAACTCTCATAAGCTGGAAGGGAGAGACTTTTTAAGGACTTACACACAGCTTTTAGTAACCCTCTTCTTAAGGGTGAGCAAAATTTTTTGGAAGTAGCAAGGAGACACAGAATGTCATCATCATCATATCATCATCCAGACCTCTTTATCTACCTAAGGATGGGGTGAGGTAGGGTCCAGAGAGCAAGAAAAACCTGATAGAAGGAGCACTAACAAAAGCTAGCCAGTTGATTGGGTCACACTCTTATACTCACCATCCAAGCCTTCAGAGTCCTGACTGCACCTCACATGCATGAACATGCACTGAAACTAAATACAGTATACATCATAGTGTTCAGTGGTAAATTGTCAAAACTGAATGGAAAGACTGACACAAGTGCTGCTAGAAGTTCCCCTCAGTTTGGGAAATAGCCAATGTAGCATTCATTTTATTCATGCATTTTCCAAATAGTATTACTGAACTTCAAGAGGGATCTTTGCACCTATAGGGGTTTTCATCTGAGGGATGGTTGGGGTTTTTTGCTCATATAATGCTAGTGAGAGGTGAGTGTGGCTGGTTACTGTCGCCTTATATGTCGGGATTGTGTAGCTTAGTTGAGAGCCCTTACTCTCCTGTTTATCTGGGGCACAGTGGGTTTGGCTGATGGATGAATGGTTGGATAAGAGAGAGCTCCAACACTGAAATGACCCTTCTAGTTCAAGAAGTCTCCCCAAACTACATAAAAACGTCATCAAATGAAGAAAATAAGTCACTGGACTGAAGAGATTTTTGGAGTGTTAAGCTGGTGTTAGACTGGGCAAGGTTAGTTGTCTGGCAGTCATCAGTCAGTCACATAATCTCATTCCACTACAAGGGATCCCACACTGAGGTTGACAGTGGCACAGCTGATGTTTTTTTATGGATTGGGAACTGAGGAAAGTGCCAAAAACCAGCTTAATACTTCTCAGCAGTTGCTGGAAAATGTTGGAAGAAACAGTTTGGAACAATGTGTATCAGCTTGGACTTTGTGTACTTGTGACCAAGTTTTTGTTAAGGAGAATAGTGTGGATGTTAATTTGTGGCTACGGTTACTGTGAATTAAGTTGGGAAAAAAGAACAATATTTTTATTTGTGTGCAGGATGTGTTAGAGAGGGAACAGGTACAGTACAGGATCAGTACAATTTGAGGAGACTTCAATGCTGGGTCAAGTGGTAATCACACAGCTTACAAGGACATTTTCAGCTGTATTCTCAAGGGCTTGGGAGATTTCGTAGCACCTCTTTGAAAGCAATTTATTCTGTGCATTGCACCCTAATAACCCCTTTTATATGTTATTAATTCAAATAATAATGATATTAAAACAGTATGAATGAAGCACCAATTTTCAAAATCAATTTTAAGTGTTTTTTGGAGACCCGTAAGCACCTCTTCCAAAGTTATTTATTCTACACATTGCACCTCATTATCCTCTTGTATATTATTGGCAGAAGCTTTGTCAGTAGTAAAATGATATCAATAATGCACAGCAAAATGTCAAAGTGTAATATGTAGATAAATTACTTAATGGAACGGTGCTACAAAGCCTCCAGTGCCACCTAAAATATGGTTCCTCATCCTACTGAAGGAGTTAAAAAGACATAGTGTACGTAAGCTATAGTGTAATATGTAAAATACTGTAATTTTCTTAGGAGCAGTCAGTCAGTCAGTCAAATGAATCCAATCTTTCCTCTGAAAGGAATCCCCATATTAAAGTTGGCCATGGAACAGCTGATAATTTTTGTGTATAGACTGAAAGTCAAACCAACTGCCAACAGCAGCTATTTACTTCCTGCAGTTGCTGGAAATCTTTGGTAACAAGGAAGTCTGAGATGTGTAACAAGATGTATAACAGCATGCGAGTCTCAGCTTCATGTCGTATTGTATCATTTATAAAGGCTCTAACATGCTTAAATGTATCAGCCTTGGTCACCTAATGGCAGCTCTCCACGCTGCTTAGTCACTGGCAGCCTCCTTATTCAGTCGCTTATCCCTGAGGTCACAGTCTGTGACCTCGTTCCAGGCCTTTTTCGGGTGCCTACCCCTGACGTTCACACTTCTCACATTCCACTCCCAGTTGTCATCCTCCAACCTCTCAACATGCCCAGACCATCTCAGTCTTCCCCTCCTCATCACAGTATTTTCACACTCCAGTCTCATCCTTCCTTCCAACTCTTGAGTTGTAATCCTAGCCCCCCCAGGCCTCACATTTAGGGACGCATTACACATCCCTGTAATCATTGTCGTTTCTGTATGTTTGAGCGTGCAAATGTCCTCTTCCTTTATTGCCCAGGTCTCACTTTCATACAGCCTTACACTCCATTACACTCCTAACATATGCTTCATACAAGGATCCCTTAGCCCAGAGGGAGAGTCCTCTCAATGTCAGGAGAGGCAGCATCTCCCTGAACTTCTTCCAGTCACTCTATACCCAAGCTATAGAGCAGTCCCACCTCCAGCACATAACATGTCCCACAAATAGCAAAACTCCTCCACACATTCAAGAGACTCACCAGCAAGATCAGACCTTTCACTGTGGACACTGTACATGCTCTCCCCAACACATCGCATACACGAAAGCAGCATTATCTTGCAGTCTTCCTCTGGTGAACACTACATCCCTTATGCACCCACTTATTGCAAACAGTGCACAGGATGGATAAACTTTTTGTACAATTGTGGCTGAGTTTCTTGCTTGATAGAGATGTTTTGTGGCATGTTACTAAGCTGGTAGCCACATTTTACGCTCGTGGTATTACCTCCCAGGGTTGGTGGTAGCTATCCATCCACTGCATATACAGTAATTCAGTAAGGAGCTAGTGTTACAAACCATTCTAAGTTTACAAAAAAATGGAACAAATTTCAGGTAACACAGGCAACTTTTGTAGCTCTCCTCCACAGCTATTTAATTAGCATGTTGCACCTTAACATTCATGTGTACAGTATGTTATTTATTTGGTTTTAATATTGACATTATTTGCATCAGTAACATTCAAGGGGATACTGATGTGTAATGTGCAGAGTAAATTGCCAAGGGAGAGGTTTTATGAAATCCCCAAATGACATAGAAAACAACCTTGTGGCTCTTGCAGTTGCACAGACTGTCAACCATTCACTCTGATTATTTTTTTTCTGGCTGTTTATAATTTTGGAGAGATCTGAGACTGACTGGGGTAATGAAGTCTGTCTATAACCCTTCAGTTTGAAAAAATCTCTCCATAGCTGTATGAAATTATGTAGAGGTAAAAAGAGTGATAAAATGCATCATCTGAGTGAAGTGGTTAGAAGTACAGTATTGTAGCTGTGAAACTAGATTCTCAGAAATGCATATGTACAGTAATATACATATATTGCTTGCATTTTCGTTCAGAATGTTAATGTAACACAGATCTTGAATAAGTGATGATTCTTACAGTTTAGGATATGTCAGTTGAAGTCCTTGGAGCCAGTAGAGCAAGTCAGCCAACATTCAGCTAAGACATTGGTCCTGTTTTGAAAACTTTGTCGAGGTGTGTATACTCTGTTCACTCCTCCCTGAATCTGAGCTGTAGCAAGAGAATAATGCTAGAATGTTGTGCTAGTAATGAAAAAGTGGTATTTAAAGGATGCAGGGTCATAATATTGTCTTATTCTGCCATTGAGTTAAGTGTAATAAGTTACTACAGGATGAATATCAGCCAAGTTAAAGTGAACTGTAGCATTTTGTGACCAGATGCCCATCCTGAAAATGACCTTTGGGTGGGATCGACTGCTTAACCCTTTGGTAAACAGCATACAGTTTAACCCACAAGACCATCACTGAAACATGGTTTATTATCAAGGCACAAGAAAAAGAGGCACAATTCTTAATTTAAATTACTGTAAATTTAAACTAATTTTGGTTGATTTTCCCATCAGATTCCAAGAATATCAGCTGTTCTGCAGTTATAAGTCAAAGTTGGCATTTCCTGTGTTGATGGTGTTAAAGCCTACCTCACTGAGAAGATACTGTTTTGTGGATTTTTGTATGTGAGAGAGAGAGTTGGAGGGAGTGTGTTTGATTGTGATTGGTTGTGTATTTGTTTGCCTGTTTTTGCATGTGTCTTTGTTTCTCTATATTTGTGTGTGTGTGTGTGTGTGTGTGTGTGTGTGTGTGTGTATTTACCTAATTGTATTATACAGGAATTGAGTTAAGTTCGTGTTGTCCCATCTCTTTTTTACAAGTATTTATTATTCAGTTGACATTTAAACACATAGATGCTCTTTGCTTGCACCGCTTCTCCCTCTAAATGACTCCAGTTGTCTGTTGTTCTGTTTGGAAACTAAATTTCTTTACTACACTGAGGCATCGACTCTTCTTCAGCTTGAATTCATGTCCTCTTGTTCTTCCTTCATCTTTCACAGAGGTCCTCTTTTTCCACACATTCCATTCCTCTTACGCCTCTAAACATTGCAATCAAATCTCTCCTTTCTTCTCTCTTTCAGGGTTGGCAATTTCTGCTTTTCCAATCTCTCCTTATAAGACAACTCCCTCAAGCTTGGTGTTAATTTTGCAGCTATCCTTTGTTTTCTTTCTAGTTTACTGGTGTGCTTTTCCAAGAGTGTTGACCATATCACTGTTGCTTATTCCAGTCTCGGTCTTATCATGGTCACTATTAACTCTCTCAGCATCCCATCATCCATATAATTAAATGCCACTCTCATGTTAGTCAGTAGCCTGTAAGCTCCTCCAGTAATCTTGTTTATATGCTTCTCTGGTGATAGGTTATCCTGCATAGTCACACCAAGGTCCATTTCTTCTTTAGCCTTCCTTATTATTTCATCTCTCATCTTATCCACATACCTTGGTCACTTATCACTGACTCCTATTTCCAGTACATGACATTTATTAGTATTTAATTCCATTTTCCACATCTGACTCCACCTGTAGAGTTTATCTAGATTCCTTACATCAATTTGCACTTTTAATATGTTTCATAATTTTTGCATCATCAGCAAATAAACTTAGGTTGGAACTCATCCCTTCAAGCATGTCATTTATACATATCAAGAACATGACTGGTGCCAACACCAAACCCCAGGGCACTCCACAAGTTACCATTTTCCACTGGGAAAATGTATCTCTAATTTTGATTCTCATTTGTCTTTCAAATTATTTTCAATCCATTTCAACAGTTTTCCATGTACACCTCCATAGGTTTTCAGTATCCATAATAATCTTCTGTGTGGCACTTTATCTTTAAATCCAGGTAAATACAGTCTGCCTATCCTTCCCTTTCTTGAACAATGTCTGTCACTCTGCTATAGAAGCTCGACAAGTTTTTAACACAAGACGACCCTTCTCTAAATCCAAATTGCTTGGATGTTATTATCATATGCCCTTCAAGGAATTTTATCCATTTTTTCTAATGACATTTTCACTTAGTTTGCTGACTATACTAGTGAGGGAGACCAGTCTGTAGTTAAACAGGTCCTCCCTGTGGCCACCTTTATAAATCGGAACTGTATTTGCGCTTTTCCATTCAGTAGGTAGCTTCCGACTTTCTATGGAAAACCTTATAATATAGGTAGGCCTCACTGACTGGTTTGCATATTCATTCAAGATCCAACCAGCTACTTCATCCAGTCCCATTGCCTTTCTCACATCTGTATCCTTCCTCAGCTGAAGTATATATCTCATTTCTCACAACTATTGTTGTTTCCAATTTCAGGGGTTGCATCTCTGTTACAGGTTCTAGGGACTCCTCTTCTGTTACAAATACTGACTGCGATTTATCATTGATTGTGTTACACATTTTCTTTCTTTTTTATATATTGCCTCACTGCCTCTCAGTCTCACTATGCTATTCTTTGTTCTCATTTTACTATTAATAAACCTGTAGAACAGCTTGGGTTCTCTGTTGCTTTTATAAATTATATCCTTCTTATATATATATATATATATATATATATATATATATATACAGTATATATATATGTTCCTCCTCCCATCTTACTTTTACATATTCATTTCTTACTTCTTTGTACTCTTTCCAAGCTTTCTCAGTACAATATATATTTTTCTTACTCCATCCTATGCTTTATTCTCAATTTCAAGTGCCTCCCTACATCTTTTATTAAACCTATCTTTCTGTCTTTTTTTTTTTTTTTTTTTTTTTTTTTTTTTTTTGCAGCAACTTTAGGAACATGGTTTCTGATTCCCTCCTCATATATTTTCATAAAGGTATTATATTTCTCATGGATATTTTCCCCCCTCTCCATTTCACTCCAGTCCATATTTCTGAAATATTGTCCCAAAGAGTAAAAACCTGCTTTCCCATAGGTATATCTATTTTGTTGATATATCTCTTCTGTTTCTCCTGTGTTTCCACCCGATACCTCCATCTCCACAACCAGGTGGTCACTCTTTCCTAGGGGGCAATGATACTGTGATTTCTGTATATCATTGCAATTTCTTGTTAAATCTTATCCAATCTTGATGGTTTCTCATCTCCCCTAATTCTTGTATTTTCTTTAATCAACTGTCTTAACATATTTTTCGTTATCAGCTCCATCAGTCTATACTGCCAGGTTTCCACATTGTTGCCTGCATCAGTTCCTTCCCAGTATGTTCCCTGCATCAGTTCCTTCCCAGTCAACCTTTCTACAATTAAAATCTCCCACTAGCAGCAGTCTGTTTCTTCGCTCAATTATCTTCTGTAGCATATCTAGAGACTTACTCATTATCTGTTCATTCTCATCCCTATTCCATGCTCTGGTCTGTGGTGGCATGTACATCACTACTTTGTCTAACTTTTCTCCATGTTCTACCTCTATTTCCACTCCCAGTATTCCCATTTTCATATTTCTAATTGTACCCTCTTTGCATTTACCCTTTTATCAGTCATAATTATCACACCTCCTCCAAACTTTCCTTCTGTGTCTTTCCTCCACACATTATAAACTTTCCAACCAAGCACAGTTGCTCTGAATTCACTCAATAATTCAGTTTCAACTAGACGTACCACTTCTGGTTTCTTTTCCTTAATACAGTCACCAATTTCTAGTTTCTTTGTTATCAATCCATCCACATTTCTATACATTACCTTTATCTTATGAGCCTTAATCTTCATAAGCACTTCCTTGTTTACTCCAACTGTACCTAGGCCTACCAAATAATTTTGTACTTTTCTCTTTAGTCCTTTATTTACCACTTTTTGAGTTTCATGTCCCTCTCTCTTAAAAAAAAAAAAAAAAAAAAAAATCTCTGTCCCTGTAATCTTTCCTCATTTTTGTTTTTAGCCTCTTCATAAAATGTTTTTCAGTTTAGTTATTTCATTGGAGTGCAGATCTTTTATCATTACTTTTTTCAAATTTTCATCATCACTCAGCCTATGTGCTGCTCCCAACATGTCTTTCGCCACATTTTCATTTGTAAATTTAATCCGGATGGGCTTTATATTAGGTCCTGTTTTATACTGGCCTACTCTTCTTACATCCTTTATTTCTTATTCCCAGAGTCTTCCTTCTTCATTTATCTTGGTCATCTCTTCATTCTTCCTAGCCTGCTTTAACTTCTGGTCCTTTTTCTCAGCTCTGAAGATGATCACACATCTATTTCTTTCAACTGTGTTCCTCACAGTTGCCTCTTTTTTTTTCTTTTTTCTTTTTTTTTAGGTGCTTTTTTGTTTGTCTACTGATTTTTTTTTTCTTCATTTTGTTTATTATTTCTCTCAGTTTTGACATCTCTTCACACCCTTTAACCACCTATCCTGTTTGTTCGTGCACTCATTCCAGAGCTGTACATACCTTCTTGGTCTTACATTTAGTTTCACACAGTTTCTTTCTATCTATCTACCTATCTGTTCTCAGACACCTTAATCCCAGAAGGGGTGGCCACGAACAAATTGCCTCCTTGTCACCCGGTCCTGTACCATTTCACTGTCATGCTTCCAGTTCACACACACCCTCTCTCATGTTTCCCTCCATTCCATCCCTTCATCTCATCCTTGGCCTCCCCATTTTTTTTTTCCAGTTCTTTATTTTCCTCCTCCAAATCACTTATTTTCATCTTGAGGGCCCTCCTTGACAGTACTCAGCTCCTTCTCATCTTTTGTTTCACCTTTCTTTGACCTTAAACTGTCACTTGTCATGTTCTCGATTACCACTTCTTTCTTTGAAATTCTAATAGTTAAGGCCTTTATTAACTCACGCATGTCAGTTTGATGGTCAGATTCCTCGAAATCACCACATTCATCAACCATGTGCAGCTCCACTCCACTTCCCCTGCCTTCCATTTTCTGCCTTCAGCACAGTTCCCAAAGAGCATCCAAATGTTTCAGTAATGCAGGCAAATCTCTCCACCTTTAACTTCAGTCACAAACAGTTTAGAGACGGGATTTCATTTTGTATTTTAAAATTATGGCAAATTTTCAGGAGCCTTCCTGCAAATGCGTGTCATCTGTCTTGCTTACATCCATGTGTGTGTGTGTGTGTGTGTGTGTGTGTGTGTGTGTGTGTGCATTTTCACAATAGTTATCAGTAGGATGGGTGCAAGTAGACGGGTAACTTTAGTCAGTGTCCGTAGCAGCAGTGAGTACTGTACAGTAATAATCATTTTGCATACTGTATTTACAAAGTTCCTGCATATGTTTTGTGCCAAAGTATTTTGTGTGTTTTCTGTAGTTGAGCAGGAGTGTTTGGTAGTAGAATTGTTATACAGTTTATGTACATTGTGTCATCTCTTAGAATTATAAAGGCTATGCATAATACCAAATATCTCGTGAGTTAACTTGCAGTTAGGCATCATTGCTGTTAGGCATCATCATTATCACCATCATTGTGCTGGATAGGGACACTGTACATGGTGGCACCATTATAACGAGGCAGTGGTTATAGAGAGGTCCTACAGCTCTATTCCCTTCCCCTGAAAGGAGGGTGGTGGCTTGCAGACTGATGTTGCCCTTTCCCGCATTCCACTATTCTCCTTTTTGGGGATAGGGAGGAAGTTGAAGGGTATTTTTATAACCAGGCAGTGGGGCCATCCATATCTATTGGTGCCATCATGTGAAGGCATCACTACAGCACCATGTGTTACTGTGAGTCAGTTATTTACTCAAATCTTCCACTTTGTCTCACTTCACTGCATTCTTGGTGCACCCTATTTGTAGTTCACCATCATCATCATCATCATCCCAACTTTCCCACCAAAGGATAATGTGAGGTAGAGTCCTGGAGGCAAGGAAAGAGAAAACACAGTCGAGGGAGAACTAAACTCAATAATACGCCGAATGAAATGAGCCACACACTCATGCATTCTTCATTCAAACCTCTAAAATCCTGATGCTACCTCACAAGTTTAATGATCTACACAATTTTGGGAGAAATATTTTTTTTTATAGAAACAAATAACAGTATCACCAATTATTATTAGCTGTGATTACTGTCATTGGATGCCATAAAGTTTTGATAGAAGAGCCCACTGATTATATCCTGTTATGCCATGAAGGATGCCTGGACATCTTGAAAATATCACTTTATGACTAGAAGTATAGCATATGCCTTGAGATTTGTGTACGTGTGTATTAAGCTGATATGTCATTTTATTTTTAAAATTAAAGTGATCCCTATAAATGACTTACATGTAGAGTAGTTTGTTACTTTTGTAGATTGTGTGTTGTTGGCATTAACTGCTTTATATGTGTTGTGACTGTAATCTGTATGAGAACCTTGCCTTTGGATGTTAGTGAAAACACTTGCTTAAGTAGCTCACACTGCAGTATTTACAAGTGCCAGAGCCTAGTGATGTTTACTGATTTAATAACCTTGCTAGTTATCATCTGTTTGAGTGATTGTGCACCTGTTTTGGTTCAGGTAGTTGTGGGGTTGTGCTTGAGATTCATCTGTTTGAATTATACAATTTTTGCATATCACTGCTGTTCAGTCATAGCTGCATAACCCATTTAGTACAAGGGGTGTCACAAGCTCAGTAAATCTTTTGGTATCAGGAAAACATATGAGACACCATTTTATAGTTGGGGTTAACTCTCTGAATATGGGTGACATCCTTTTCATTTCATGTTTTCTGCTATCAGGGAATTATATTCAGCTTCAGAAGGGACTCTTATGCATATTGAAAAGGTTACTATGGCTATATCTAACTCCACCCATTCTAGTTTAATAAAATTATCAAGAGATGGCAAGAAAATAAAAGATATATCCCTGGCCGCAGTGGATTAATGATCACCTGTTCAGTATGTTCATCTCTGCCAGAGTCAGTTAAAGACATCTTCATGTATAGGGGGTTAATAAATTTTTTTTTTTTTTTTTTTTTTTTTTTTTTTTTTTTAGTGGAAGAATTTGAAACATCATTTTTTCTTTGTTTTCAAACCTACACCCTATTTCTTTTCAGATTTTGATGATGGGATTATGCTATTCAAAATAAGTTAGTAAAAGTTTCTAGCAAAAAGTTTTCCCCAAAACATCAGAAAGTCAAAATTGCCCAGTTTTGGTATAACCCATAATCATTCTTCACACTCCGCTGCTGGTTCTGCTGTAAGTTCAAGGTCTGTACTTGAGATGCAGTAAGGACCATATACTGTATTACAGAAGATTGTCAACCACTTTGAGAGCAAGGATACTGTCCATAGAACACAGGGGCAACAGTGGAAGTCCAGTATCAGTCACAAAGATGCAAGCCAACATTGTTGCCACGCTCAACTCAGCCATTGGAATCCCAAGGAAGTCCCACCGCTGCCACTTCGAAGGTTTTGATGATTTTGACACTGCTTTATTGTGAAAATCATTTTTGCAGGAAAGTTCAACATCATTTATATTGTATAGCATAATCCCCTCACCAAAACCTGAAGAGGAAATGGGTATAAGTTAGAAAAAGAAATAACAAACATTTCAAATCCTTCCAATTTTTGTTTGTTTGTTTGTCCTGTACATTGTTTCTTACTTGATCAGTATGAAGGGTCTCTAAACTCAGAAAAATCATATGGAGCTGGCAAGCATAAAAGATAGTGCTGGAGAGGGATGCCTTCTCCTCAACTCCTTTTCAGTCCCCCAAAACGAGGTCGGTAGACTGCAAGAGAAGGGTAGCTTCTGCCTGCAGTCCACCGGGTTCATGTTCAAATGAGTCTGGGACCACAACAACAAGATATTTAATTGTACTGAAGAGTTTAGCAGCAGTGGTGGTTTAGTACATTGTGTTTATTTGTGTCATTTTGTAACATTTTGTTAGTACAAAGAAACTCATTCTTTCAAAATAATGAATACTCTTCAAAAAGGGCCACATGTCTTCATTTATATTATAAATATTTTCAAGGGAATTGAGGATTAGATGAGTTGGTGTACTTTTAAGGAGTCCATTCCTGCCACGTAAAGCTTGTAATTACAGACTGAATAAATTGTATTAAACAAAATCTTTAAATGGGATTACCCATTTCATGGATCCAAACCATCTCAGAGAGTGAAAGAGAAATACAGTACAGTATGTGAGGTAAAAATAACTTGTTAGCTTTGTATAGGATAGTAGATTAACCAAATGCCATAACCAGCCAAGTACTTTCCATGAAGTACCGTACTAGAAACGTGATGACAAAATTTATCATCTGTGATATGTAATCATAGTGGTAGGTGGGGGCACCCATCATCCACTCACTCAGTGTAGTGCTGCCTGATGGTCTCTACACTGAATGACAAGCCAATGGTTCCTTTAACTCATGAAACCATTTACTAACCTCAGTGGTAACTATATAGCCAAGTTATGGCGCCTGGTGGTTTAGTGGGTAATTAAGGTGCCCCAGTCAGATTGAGCCTCTGTACAGCGCTCGTCAGAAGTATGGAGCGCCCTGTGTCCCTCCTACGAAACAAACCTTTCAACATTGAAAAAACATATAAATAATGCATTTTATTTACCTTTAATGCCTAGTAGCGTATTCTTTACGCTTCTTCACGGACCTGATACTTCGTGGAAGTGAAAGGACGAGGTTCCTGAGGTGCTGGAGTGATATTTTTTCCCAGGAGTCACGAATGGCTGCTTCCAGCTTAGGCAGAGAGCTCACGTCCTTCCCTTGGAGATTCTTCTTTATGATGTACCAGAGGTTTTCTATCGGGTTGAGGTCTGGGCTATTGCCTGGCCAGTCTTTCATGAATGATACCTCGCAGTCACAAAGCCAGTTGGTGACCGATTTGGCTTTATGAGCAGGTGCACTGTCCTGCTGAAACACTCGTGCACCTGTGAGCTCGAAGGACTCAGGTAAATGATCACAAAGAAGCTCCAGGTAAACGTCCTGATTCACTCTGCAGTTCTTGGGAAGCACAACAAGCTTCCCCA
Source organism: Coenobita brevimanus (assembly GCF_032717465.1). NCBI lineage: Eukaryota > Metazoa > Arthropoda > Malacostraca > Decapoda > Coenobitidae > Coenobita > Coenobita brevimanus. The sequence continues at coordinate 28,450,762 of NC_137039.1, read as the reverse complement.
AACCTTTCCCAGAGAAACAACCCCACACCATAAGTGAAAGAGGGTAAACAGGAGTCAAGCGGGTCACTACCTTTGCGCCGGTACAAGCGTGCTCCTTGATTACAGGTAACACTAAACGTTGCCTCATCAGACCACAACACTGACAACCATTGGTCCTCACCCCAGTTAAGGTACTTGTTAGCAAAGGCAAGCCTACGAAGTCGCTGGTAACGTGTAAGAAGAGGCTTTCTCACAGGCCTGCGACTTGTGTAACCAAGTTCATGGACTCTTCGAGACACCATGCGCACTGAAACCTCACCAAACACTTCCAGGTTGCTCTCCTTAATTTTCCTTGCACTCACACGAGGATTAGACTCCACTGCACATTTGAGCACATTAACAGACCTCGGGGAAGTTTTCATGGGCCTACCAGACTGCAGTTTCTTTGTTGGAATTTTACCACTATTTTTCACTCGAAAATGGGCACACCACCTATGCACTGTCGATCGAGCCACACCAACCAATTCACTAATTTCCTTCGTGGGGTGGCCTGCCTCCTTTAGAGCAATGATCTGTGATATGTTTTCACTCGAAAGTTCACGGGTAGGGGCCATAACAAAGTGGCAAAAGCCAAAACTCTGTGGGACACTAGCTAAAAAATGGCGCAAGAAGAGAGGGAAGCGTGGCGGAGTTCCTCTCTCTCATGCAACCCGTAGGCAACTGAGGCGGGAGCCAACCAGTGCGCAGTAAGGCCTCAAGCTACCGTGACGTCATGTTAGCGGCCCAAACATCTGGCTTAATTTTTAGTACCAAAAACGGGTAATTCTTTTTTCGCCAAAAGTATTGCGTGCCCTGCCATAGGCGCTAGATACTTCTGACGAGCACTGTAGGTTTATATTCAAGAGGTTGTTGAGGTTTAATGCTCAAGTAATGCCGCTCGGATGAGCAAGGCTGGTCACTCTCATCTTAAATGTTAGGACCAACTTGCCTAGCCCCGGGCTTCCACGCTTCTCATGAGGCAACACAGGATTAGATGATAAATGAATGATATGTAATCATACTTGTACTAATTGTAGTAATGTAAATTCATAAAGTAAAATTATCTGCTCAGATAATTTTATTTTGTGAATTTACATTACTACAATTAGTACAAGTAAGATTACATATTGTATCAATCATTCATTCTTTCATCATCTAATCCTGTGTTGCCCCATGAGAAGTGTAGGAGCCCGGGGCTAGGCAAGTTGGTACTGACATTTAAGATGAGAGTGACCAGCCTTACTCATCCCTGAGTGGCATTATGTGAACAATAAATCCCCAACCACCCCTTGGATATAAATCTACACAAGCTCAATCCAACTGGAGTGCCCTAATTACCCACTAAACTACCAGGGCCCATAATTTGGTTATATGATTACCACCCAGCATAATAAATGGTTTTCTGGTGTAGAGGAAACCATCTGGCTTGTCACTTAGTGTAGAGTCACCCTGTAGACAGAAGAGGAGATAATGAAGGAAAGAAAGACAGAAGAGGAGGGAAGAGAGGGAAGGGCAGTCATCTTGCATTACATCAAGTGAGCGGATTGTGAGCGCCCCCACCTACCACCAAGTAAAACTACTATTATTATTATTATTATTATCCTCATCACCCTGTCCTAGGGTGGGAAAGGAGGTCCAGATGATGATGATGATGATTATTATTATGATTATTATTTGTGGTAGGTGGGGGCACTCACTATCCACTCACTCGATGTAGTGCTGCTATTGGGTGTCTGTCCTTTCCTCTCCTCCATCCTTCTTTCCTTCATTCTTTCCTCGTCCTTCTGCCTACAGGTGACTTTACACTCCCTCTTCTGTGTTTATTTCCTTCATTCTTTCCTTTTCCTTCTGCCTGTGGGTAACTCTTCACTGAATGACAAGCCAGATGGTTTCCTTTACACCAGGAAACCATTTACTATGCTGTGTGGTAACCATATAACCATATTTTGGCACCTGGTGGTTTAGTGGGTAATTATGGAGGTTCAATCGGATTGAAGCTGTGTAGGTTTATATCCAAGGGGTGTTTGGGGTGTATTGCTCATGTAATGCCACTCAGGGATGAGTGAGGCTGGTCACTCTCATCTTAAATGTCAGGACCAACTTGCCTAGCCCTGGGCTCCTACACTCCTCATGGGGCAATGTAGGTTTGGATGATGAATGAATGAATGAAAATATTATTATTATTATTATTATTATTACTGTTGTTGTTGTTGTGCATGTTACTGATGTAAATGCCAGTAGCATCAGTTTATGTAGTGGGAATGGACACTTAAAATTAGTGACATACTATCTTTAGTTATATGCCTGTAGATCTCCACACTTTGTATGATATGCTTTTTACAGCTTCTCATTTGCATATATCATAAAATATTTGTACTTTAATATTGATGTTCATTAAAAGACACATAAGTCATGGTGCTCTTATACTTGACCATCATTGTCTAAACCCAATAGGTCATATTCTAAGTCCCACACACATATTCTTGTCAGCTTATTAGGGTTTCTAGCACCTCTTTCTTAGAGTTTTATTCTGAATATAGCACCTCAGCATTCTCTCACAGATGTATGTACCGCATGCCTTTTTAAAACCTACATAGATTGCATACCGTAAGTATCATACAAGTGATATTAATGAAACATACTGGATACTGAAAAAAAAAAATGGTAAAGGAGAGATTCTATGGAGCTTCCTTAACTGATGAGAATACAGTCTTTGTGGGTTTGGAGATTTTGTATCTCCTTTTCCATAGCAGTTTATTCTGCTCATTACATCTTCATATCCTTCTGTATATTACTAATGCAAACTGTATTGATATTATTGTGATGTAAATAATGTACAAGGGAGTGTTAGAGGGTAATATGCGAACTAAATTGCCTAGGAAGAGGTACTGTGAAGCCTCTTATCCCACAGGATTAATATAAATAACAACAAGAGTATGTTAAGTTGTAATGCAAAGCTAATTCCTAAAGAAGAAATAAAGAAGAAGTGCTATAAAACCTCCTATGCCACCTAGAATACAGCCTTGTTACTCATTATTAATCCCATAAATTCAGATGACATCCTGTTTAGTTTATTCTTGTTGCTTCCTGACAGTTTTATTCAGGTAGGGAAAGGTCCCTTGTACTGAAGGGATGTATTCAGGCTATAACTAACTCCAGTTTGAAAAGTCTGTCCAAAGCTGATGGTGAGAATAAAATGAAAAAAAGATATTCCACACTCAAAAGTCTCTTCAGTTTTGTTGTTTTCCATTTATTCAATTTACAGTCAGTTTTATTTAACTCAGGAGAAATTTCTTGCACTGATGAAGAAAATTAGGCTATATTCAAATTCTAAAGTGTGAAAACTCAGTGTCAGGCTGAGTAGAACTGTCTGTAGATAGCAAAGATAAAATATAATATGCATCATCAGACTGAAGGGTTGTGATTCAGGTACAGGAAAATGAAGACATTGCTGTCAACGAATGTATAACTGGGCAGCAGAACCATCTGGTTATACCAGTGCCACCAAGTAAAGACATCCCCCTCCAGCACCATAGTATTCATAAAGCATCATTATCATCCTGCCTCCTTGTTTCCTCTATAAATTGATATGGCTTAGAATCCTTGAATAGAAAATTATATTGTTAACATGAAACTTAATTACTGAATGCCATCTTGTCATTACCCTGATGCTATTTCTCCCAAGAAAGTAAAGGATAACTTCACAACTACTCCCAAAAGGTGGGCAAAAGTTAATATGAGACTGACTGGCTACCATAATTCCTACCTCTTTAGGTATGGTGCTGAAGAGGGACACCTCTCAGCAGTACATATGCAACTGGGCATGGGGCTACCCAAATATACTAATGCCTCTCAACTCCCTCCCCTTCTCCTGAATGAAGGAGAGTGTAATGCAAGAAAATGGCAACTTCAGTTTGTCCTCAGCTGGGTCCACAATCAAACCAACAAGGGTCCAGTTTGTGATGCTGTCATACAGACTGCCAGGTGATTGGTGTCAAGGATAAAGATCCATTGTGCATCTAACTCTTGTCACTGATGAAACCCATGAATTTTCTGCATTAAAGGACACTCCAGATGTGACTGCCATTGCTGAGAATATTTAACCAACTTATCCTTCAACAGAAAGGACACCTAACAACAGCCTTGCTTGTACTGCTGAGATGAAACAGTTCAGCTTCTGACTGTTAAAAAATCACTTGCATGTTCCACACCAGTGGAGTGCTTACAGTGAAGAATTTGTAGATCATACAAAAGTAATAGCAATTTTCCCCTCATGAGGTTGTTCGTTAGTAAAAATCCTCCATAGATAAATCAGGATTATGACAATAGTTGGTTTGGTTTCTCCCACCTGAAATGGACTACCCCCACAACACGAATGCTAAGTCGTGGTTGCATTAAAGTCAACGAGCCTCAGCTATGAGATAGGAAATAGTCTCCATGGACACTTCTTAACTGACAACCTAAAATTGCCATCCCTTCATCTTGAATGTTGTGCTGTAACAAGATGTTGATGACAGATAGGGTTGTTAGTCACAGAGAAATGTTGGTACTGTCATATTCTACCAATGAGTTACGTGAAATAAATTACGAAAATAAAAAGCTCAGTCAAGTTAAGGTGGACGAACTATAGAATATTTAGCGGCTGTAAAATGGGGGTTGATAATCCCGTAGACTTTAATGACTGCTTCCCTAAGCTGAGTAAAACTGTCTAGAGGTAGCAAGAATATAATGTAAAACGCGTTTGATTGAAAAAAGATCTCTAACGCCTTTCAGCCCAGTTGGTGGCCAAGTTTAATCAGAATTAACTGTACAATAGTTCATCTTAAACGCGTAAATTTTCGTTCTTCTCTAGCGTATTTCCCGCAGCTCAATGGCAGAATAAGACAGTACCAAGGCTGTTTATCCTTTCCACAGCACTTCTTCGTGATTAACACGTGTTTGTCTCATGCTATAGCTCAACATCTAAACTGAAGAGATGCCACTTGTGCGCCTAGTGAAAGTGAACAGGGTATAACCAGGGAAATTCATTCTTGCTTCGTAACTACAGTATAAGGCTGATCGAATTTCATGCAACCACTACAATCATTAAAGTTGTGAGAGTAGCCCGGTTCCGTGTGAAAACAAAGACTATACGCTGCTATTATATTACCACTCCATCACCTTCATCGCCTTACTAATACAACACTACACAAACACACTCCCACACCACTACGCAGCAAAATCACCACACCAGTTCACAACGACACCACCACACTAGTTATGCTAACACCTGCCATCAATATCATCATCAACATCACCACCGCCAGCGCCATCATCACCACCACCACCATCATCATCAGTATCATCATCATCCAGTTTCACATTATTAATATACGTCGAATGAATCAGGAATATAAATACTGTTATGTTTGGTGTTTCAAGGCCGGCTTCCCGTCCTAGCAACACCAAGAGCATAGCTGGGTTCCTTTTCTAGATCGGAGTCAAGACACAGTGAGAGAGGAACAGGGCATAAAAACACAGGGCAACAACCTTACATGTATATTACCAAATTATTGATACAGGACAGCTAGATGTTCCACAAGACTCTATGTAAAGACAAAGCTCAGACTGGCTGAGATATTATAGGTATCACGCAGGATACCGGCCATCTCGAGAATAAGCAGACACTGCACTTAAGTGAAGCTGGGAGTACACTTAATTATTGGGCTGCAAATGCTATGCAACGATTATACACGTCCCGTGTTCACTGAGTGGAGCAGGAGAGTGGCATATTATTACTGTCTCGGCGTACACTTGGGATAGTTCACCTCTGTCACTATGCTCCAATTGTCACTTTCACTTTCACCTCACGGGCATGGAAGTCACAGTCACGGCAGGGGTGTGGGGCAAGGGAGCGGCCGCTCGGCGGCTCACAGGTGTCAGCCCAGGGTCGGCTGAGTCCCCTCAGATGCCTTCTCGTCTAGGGGGCGCGGGACTACTCGTAGGGGCGTCGTCCTCCGGAGTGGGCTTCGATCGGGTGTGGTGAAGGGCCCCGCACTAGAGGGGCTGGGTATACTGTAGGGGTTCGGCCCTCGGGTCTGAGACCGAAAAGCTCTTGTAGGTGCTCCTGCAGGCGCTCGGTACGGAGAGGGCGTCGCTCTTCGTCATGACTGGAGAGGTCTCGCCCTGGGGTACTTGGGGTGGCGTGGAGAGCCCGTTTGCTGCGGTCTCGTTCCCTCTGCTTCGCCGTCAGGGTAGGGCTGCGGCATTGCTGGCGACAGGATTCCAACAGTTGCTGGTCGCCCAATGGTGCCGGCTGGATGAAGTGCGACCCCGGGGTCAATACAGGTCCTCTCCAGCGGTCCGTGAATGGAAGGTTCTCCTCCTGGAGGCTGCCTCGGGCTGGGGAGATAGGAGTGGGGCCTGCCTTACCACCGATAGGGCGGCTCGAGCAGGGGGAGACGTGTAGTCACAAGGGGCGAGGGACTTCTGGGGCGTCTCTCCCTAGCGCGGCTACCGGCCATCGCCGAGGTCCCTTGGACAACGGGAGAAGGGCGGCTACCAGCCGTCCCCTTTCCCGTCAGTGCAGCAACGGGCCGTTACCGGGGCCCGACTCACTGACGGGACCGCACAGAAAGGGTGCCTGCGGGCGCAGCTACAGGCCGTCACTGATGTCCCGTATGAGGGGCGACATGGAGAGAGGCAGCTACGGGCCATACCCTGTCTACTGGCACGGCTACAGGCCGTCATCAGTGTCGTGTCCCTCGAGGCAACTGCAGGAGAGAGGGCGTGCCTTTCTCTCCTCACGTGCGGAAATCCGCCGTCACGGGTTCTGCAGGGGGGGAGGCAGCACTGCGAGCGGCTATAGGCCGACTCTTAGATGCGCGGCTACGGGCCGTCGCAATTGCACAGCTGTAGGCCACTGCTGGCGCACAGCTACTGGCCGTTGCTAAGGCATAGCTACAGACCGTTGCACGTGCACGACTATGGGCCGCTGCTTGTGCACGGCTATGGGCCACTGCTTGTGCACGGCTATGGGCCGTTGCTGGGGTGCTGTCTGGAGCTGGTTTATTAGCTCCCCCGCGATCCTGGCGAGGGTTGGATTGGTTGGAGGGTAAAGCACCCGGACTGAGGTGTTTGCGCTGGGTGCACTCCAAGGAATTGGGGCACGCGGCCGTATGGGACATATGCTCATATCGCACGGACTTCGCACGCGCCCTACCTATCCCTCCGTTGTCGCCTCCTGGGGATGTCGTGATGCCCTCTGTTGTCACGGCTGCTATTTCAAATACAGTAATATTATTTGGAGTTTTCCTTGGTAATTAGGGAGAAAGAATGCAAGCCACGTATTCCAAGCATAACAGAAGGGGAGGTGGTGGCCAAGTGGTTAGAGAGGCTGTTGTGCGAAATGATGCGAGTTTTATCCCAAGCTGTGGCAGGGAACAGTTAACAAGAATTTAAAATCGGTTAACTAACTTTACCGATCATCCACAAGACCCACCGACATGTCATAAAAACACCCGAATGAGACAGTCTTAGCATGTATTCAATGTAGTCGGTGGGTATTAGTGCCGAAATGATGACATGTACTGTTTTATGGCACGTAGGGGGACTTCTGAACCTTTAGAGAATGGATGGTTAAGCCTAGGCCCAGAGTCAGAAAAAAAAAAAAGTATGTATAGACAGTGACATGTATATCAAGAGATAGATGGATATATAAACAGACAGACAGATGGAAAATTGTGCAGATATAGGTAGACAGACATTATTCATCCTGGGAGAGAGAGAGAGAGAGAGAAAGAGAGAGAGAGGGTGAGTGCAAGGAACTATTTTTACTTCTTTCTCTGCGCCGCCCCTTAGTCTACCTGTCATAGCTCTCTCTCTCTCTCTCTCTCTCTCTCTCTCTGTCCTTTCGAGCCCGTGTGTGTGTGTGTGTGTGTGTGTGTGTGTGTGTGTGTGTGTGTGTGTGACAATATAAACCAGATGGTCCCTTTTCTGAGGCCCAGCAGTCTTCCTACGTGCCACACACCTGAGCATATCACCACTTCGGCGCTAAAAACCCACCGTCCATACTGAACACATGCTAGGACTGTTGTATTAGGCTACGGCCACACCGAACACGACGAGCGGGGAGGTAGCGTCGAGCGATTAGCGACGAGGTGAGCGTCAATGGGATGCTTGTCCAAACAGGAAGCGGCAACCTCGGGGGTGACAACTATTCAGAAGCATGCCTGTAGTGGACTATCCGCAGGACAGTTCACTATCTACTGAATTATATTTCATAGATTTGTGTATTAATAAATAATAAAATTGTCGATGTTCATTTCACAAATGCATATACACATACTGTACATAATTATAGTGTATAAACTTATCTGTTTATTAGTTTTAAGCCTACTGTGTAACAAAGGAAATAGAGCACTACATACTAGCATGAATTTTAGACATTAATGGTCTTTAATAGGTTTTATAACAACGGTGGAACAAAAGTTACTTAAGCAATCGTATGACAATATAATGCTCGACTATAATTTACCATTTGTATGCAGTTATTCACAGATATCTTCTCGGTGTTTCTTCAACACTCCAGTATTATTGTGGGGTGGACCATTTGGGTCCCGCACAGCTCTCCTGTGGTACACGGCTCCATTAAGGTGTTCAGTAGACATAATTACCAAACCCAACCTCCCTAACACGCAGTACCAGCACGGCTGAATGATGATGCAAGTGGCTGGAGAGTGGGGATGTCGTTAGGCGGTGCGCGACATTTTGGAACATGCTGCTTCGCGTAGCGACGAGCGAGGAGGGTGAACGGGGTGACAAACCTCCCCGCTCATTCAGTGTGGCCACCCACATAGTTATTGTTTTATCGTGTCGTCTCATCCCTCTCAGCTCAAGTCGCCCCGCTCGTCGTGTTCGGCGTGATCGTACCCGTAGGGACTGGTGTGATGGTATAATAGCGGGGGTTTTGTGCGGGATCAAGAACGGAATTCAAATAACCAAATTATTCTCTGCCTCCGCCTGGAATCAAACTCAGGTCTTTTCGAAGAGCAGACCACTTCTTCAACCACTGGGCACTCACCATCCAGTACTTCGGGCCACTGGATCGTATTATAGGTGGCTTTACAGATTTTGTAACATCTATTCCTAAGTGATTAATTCTACACATTACACCTTAAGTAACCTCATATAGCTGTTATTGATACAAACATTGTCGATATAACGTTGTTGCAGCCCTGAGTAGAGATGTGCCGATACCAAGATGTTGGCCGATACCGATACCAATACCGATACCCACTTTTCAGCCGATACCGATACCGATACCCACTTTTCAGCTGATACCGATACCGATACTGATACTCCGATACTAACAAATGGCCGATACTTTGCCGATACCGATACCGACACCTTTTTATTTTGATTTTATTTATTTGATTTTATTTTGATTTATTTGATGTCGGTAACGTGAGTGTTGTTAATGCAGGAGCAATGTAGTAATCGATACATAATATTAATAGGCCTATACAGGGGCGCACCCAGGAATTTTCTAATGGGGGGGGGCCCGTAGTGAGGTGAGGTCAGGTAATCCGATAATTACTGGGAGGTCATATGCAGGTTTAGAGTCAGAGAGCTGCTGGCTCATGTGTTACTCTTTGTTTGTACTTACCAGTTTTTCATGTTTTGTTGTTATCGATATAAATATATATAAATTTTTAAAGGACCCAGAGAGCTAAGGTGGGGGGGGCCGGGCCCACTCCCCCTTGGGTGCGCCCCTAGGCCTATATGATAATGTTACATCATATATATAATATATCATAACCATCTGTTTACCAGTGTTATGAAACATTAGTGTCTTGAATCATAATAAACCGGAAAAGTATCGGAGTTTCGGTCATATTTTTACCTTGCCGATACCGATACTATCGGCACATCCCTAGCCCTGAGTACATTTGAATATGAAATCAGTGGATTGCAGGCCGAAGCTGCCCTCCTACAGTCCACCACCATCCTTTCGCGGGAGAGGGAGGACAGAGACATTTGTATAACCAGGAAATGGAGTCACATGGTTATTATTAGCGCCACCGCAGGAAGGTGTCCGTCTAGCACTACGTCGATATGCTAGATGCAAATAACAAGAGAATGATACGGTGCAATACGCAAAATATACCGTTAAGAGGCTGGGACGAGCCTTTTTTTTTTTTTTTCTTTACCTGAGATCCTTAAGCCCTTTCAGCTCTGTTGATGACCAGGTGTAAATGCACGTTTTGGCGAAAGTTTAATCCCGGTGTCGTATGCACGGAGTGACATGCTGGAAGTTACCGTTCCCTTCTCTATTTAGCCTAAATTAACCTTCCCTCGCCAAACCTAAACTAACCTTATCCTAACCTAACCTATCTTATCCTAGGTCTGCTTAACCTAAATCAGTCTAAACTAACCTTAATTCACGAAATGACTTATTTCACAATCTGCCTGTAACACACACACACACACACACACACACACACAATATATATATATATATCGACCTGTAGTTACCTATAGGTCGATAAGACATCTAACTATCTTTCTGACACATGTATTTCATACAATGTTGTTGATAAACAGCACAGTTCTTGAGATAACATGCGGATACTTAAGCATAGCAGCTAAAACGGCACTCGGCGCATGCGCACTGAGCGGAACGGTAACTTCAGCATTGCTCAATCCGTGCATACGACACCGGATCGATCCCGGATCGAGATAAAGTCGTTCCGACAGCTGATCCTGTTTTGGCGAGGCACAGTCCTGTCCTGGAGTGGAGTAAACGACGATCCCAGATCGATCTGAGGCAGTCTACCTCCCCGAGGTGGACTGAGCTGGGCGATCCTGCATTGTGACGTCACAGCAAAACAAATATAGCGTCAGCTCCTACATTGTAAGTGCCATATTTACGTTTTTAAAATAATATGCTGATAAAATGCTACTGCCAGTTACTAAGGTGGGTATGAGGGTCTCAACTGTATCTGGTTTCATCAGTAATGAGTCCGTATTGCTGGAAATGAGAGCAGAGTTACTGCTGACTAAACCATCCTTCTAAACTTTCAACCGCCATCGTTTTGTTTACAATCAGGTGGGACACTGGACTCTGGAGTGTCGCCTTGGCAACAGGACAAGCTGATGTGAAACAGCTGGATTGTTTTGGTGTGACCCTTCTGGATCAATAATCCACCTCAATCCTAATCCGATCCCGTTGACCCCGCCAAAATAGGCATTAAACTGAAGGACTGTTTCTATTAGTGACCAAGGAGACTCATTCCTGCCTCATGACTAAGGTTTATCAAATTTCACTAAACCATAGCTTAGTAGCCTGTTCAAATTGCAAGGGTAGGCCAGTTCCATCAGATGAAAACCAAACGACTATACCATTAGATGAATGTTGTGAGGGTGGGCACTCCCCTAAGTAAATGTTATGGCGAAAATGTCGATGACTCTTCCTTGGTGATTTATTATGCAAATTACATCTTATTAATCCAGTGTATGCTGTTCATATTTTCCTAATACTCTTCGGCTCCTCTGCCCCTCACTATTCCCCGAAAAGGAAGATGGTGAACTGCAGAAGAGGACAACTTCGGCCTGCAGCCCACTAGGTTCTCGTTCAGGTGAGCCTGGGGTTGCGATTACCATCTATGCAATCTATTGACACATAAGTGTGTGCTACTAACATCGACCTATGACCGTATTTTCCTTGGCTTAGGAAGTTAACACCCCATCCTAATTGCCCTATTTCTGTATATGGCGCTTTGATAACCTCTTCTGTGCTGTTATAGTGTGTGTCGATATTATAAAGGCAGTGGTGGTAGTAGTAGCTGCAACTTCATGCTCATCCGAACATGAACCCAGAGGACTACAGTGCCCTTCTGCCATAGACTGCCATCCTGCTTTTGGAGGATAGGGTGGGACTGAGGAAAGTTTGCATAACCAGACAGCTCCACCGTCCGGCCATGCTGGTACCCCACATAAGGCATTCGTCTTCAGCACCACTACACAGGTGTAAATAACATACAGTACATACCGTGTAGGAGAATACTTTGGTGTAGTCTACTAGGCAAAATAAATAGCTAAGTGACAGGGTGTTAGTAACTTCCTTAACTGACCACAATATGACCCATAGCCCTAATTCATCTGAATGTAAAACCAGTGGACTGCGGGTTGAAACTACCCCCCCCCCTTCCTACAGCTCACCATTCTTCATTCGAAGGATAGGGGGGGAGTTGAGGAATGTTTGTATAACCAGGTAGCAAAGCAATTCGGTTATATCGGTGCCACCACATGAAGGGTTTCACTTTCAACTGTGTACCACCCATAGAGTGCACAAATAGCAATTAAGAGAATAATCACTTGTCATCAGCAGAAACGAGCTGGTAAGAGAGGAAGTAAGTAGTGTCCGGCCAAGGGTTGCGCCGGATGGGGAACAGTGAGCTCAAAAGTACTGTAGTGGCGTGGCCAAAGAGGTGGCCCGTGCCACATGGGCCACCCCTGATATGTGCTTAGCTACCCCAGCGGCCACCCAACATTTCGAGGGGAGTATCTGCCGACCCCCTTAAAATGTTCTTTTTGAGCCATCCCCAAATTAAGCTGGGCTACCCCAGTCTTCAGATCCTGGCTGCGATCTTGCAGGCTAAAGGAAGACTGTCCGGCATGAAGCTAGACGTCTGGCCACCCTGTGCTTGTTGCGAAGAAGTATTGTTGAAAGGATGCAAAACTGTAGTAGCTATTTTCTTATTCTGCGACTGAGCTAGGCGAAATTAGGTGCAAAAGGACGAAGATTGGTGTCAGTTAAGGTAAAGGAACTGCAGTATAATTCTGATAATTTTCAACCTTGTAATTGCCACAGATTCACTTAGATGAGTTCAGTTTTCTGGTATCAGCCTGGATATGATACCTAGACTTGTCCATTGCCTCAAAAGGGTTTAATTAATCGATGATCTAGCATAGCATAACTGTTCAATTGAAAGGTGGCAATGTGGGACCGCAGAGTTATATACTTCTCGTGCACCTTGGCGGCCAAGGTCGAACGATGTCAGCTCAGAAAGTTTCGTTCACATCCACTGAATCTCCCCGTTGTTTACTCGCAGGTACCATTCCGCTCCCTGAATATCGTATTTTTATGTATTGACCTTTATAGCACATTCATAACTATACTAATGAAACAGATATAAATACTACGCCATATTCAGTAGGTCTATTTGTTTAGATAATCGAAAGGTATAGTAAGAAAGCACGAGTAGTCCCAGTCTTTTGTAAAGAATTCTTGTTTACGGTGTCTGGCAACTTACAATGGTCGTTAAATTCAAGTGCTGCTTCATTAAAATTGGTAATTAAAATGTAAGAGTTGGGAAATCGAATGAACTGGCTTTCTCTACACCGTTAACTAGACAGGAGAGCGATACTGAACAAGCGTAAAAGAGGGAAAGTGTATGAATGTGACCGTTTGAACATTTTGACATTCTTTTGCTTTTCGTACCACACCCAGCACGCCACACCGCATTACACACCTCACCACACACCGCCACACCACACCACACTTCACATCACACTACAACCCGCCTTACCACACCGCACTATACTCCCTACCACAGTCTGCCACAATACACACTGCACTTAACACACATCTACCCTGTTTAAAACTTTACTACACTTCGCTACAACACACCACACTTCACATCACACTACATCTCGCCTTGCCACACCGCACTGTACTCCCAACCAGTCTACCGCAGTGTACACCATACCTATTACACCACACCACACCACATAGCTACCCTGTTCACACCACACCACATCCACCCTACTAACACCTCACCACACTTCGCCACACCACACCACACCACACATCCTACTTTGTCAGACCGCACAGTACTCACCACGACACTTTATACCATACTCAGTACGACACAGCACCACGTCTCACCACACTACACCCAACTTCATACCACATATACTTCACATCAAAATATACTTCACATCAAAATATACTTCGTACATCAGCATCTCATACCATACCACCATATCCGTCATTCCACACCACACCACCACACCATACCATACTACATCCATTCAACATACACCGCACCATATTCCATACCCGTCATATTTCACACCACACCACACACGTCCAACATACGCCATACATCACACCACATCCCTTTCAGCATACACCACACAGCACCCATCCATCATACACCACATACACCCTATTCATACCAGGTTCTGACTAGGCTACATCTGGCCATCATCTGAGGTGCGGTGGGTTAAGCATCTGTCGGGTTAGATCAAATGCACCATATTACTACACTATCCTACACTAAAATACCACTACACCACACCATCACCATACCATACTCCTATACCACCTCACACCAACATCACTACACTACACCATCACAACACCATACTCCTATACCACCTCACACCAACATCACTACACCACACCATCACCATACCATACTATACCACCTCACACCAACATCACTACACTACACCATCACCATACCATACTATATCACCTCACACCAACATCACTACACCACACCATCACCATACCATACTATACCACCTCACACCAACATCACTACACCACACCATCACCATACCATACTATACCACCTCACACCAACATCACTACACCACACCATCACCATACCATACTATACCACCTCACACCAACATCACTACACCACACCATCACCATACCATACTGCTATACCACCTCACACCAACATCACTACACCACACCATCACTATACCGTCACTATACTCCTACACCACCATGCCACACCTACGTCACTACAGATACACTTATACCTGCCTCATCCCTGTCCGCCTCACTTATACCTGCTTCATCCCTGCCTGCTCACTTATACCTGCCTCATTCCTGCTGCTTCATTTATGCCTGCCTCATCCCAGCCTGCTTCGCTTATACCTGCCTCATCCCTGTCTGCCTCACTTATACCTGCCTCATTACTGCTTACCTGACTTACATCTGACTTCTCCCTGCGTGCCTCACTTATACCTCCTCATCCCTGCCTGCCTCACTTATACTTGTCTCATGGCTGTCTGCCTCAATTATACCTACCTCATGCCCGCCTGCCTCAATTATACCTACCTCATGGCAGCATATCTTACTTATACCTGCTTCATCCCTGCCTACCTCACGTGTACCTGCCTCACTTATACTTGCTTCATGCATACCTGCCTCACCAGTACCTGCCTCATTTATACCTGCCTCATGGCTGTCTACCTCACTTAAACCTGCCTCATGGCTGCCTGTCTCACTAATACCTGCCTCATCCCTGCCTGCCACACTTATACCTGCCTCATCCCTGCCAGCCTCACTTATACCTGCCTCATCCCTGCCAGCCTCACTTATACCTGCCTCACGGCTGCCCACTTTACTGATACCTGCCTCATTCCTGCCCATCTCACTTATACCTGCCTCATCCCTGCCTGCCTCACTTATACCTGCGTCATCCCTGCCTATCTCAATTATACCTGTCTCATGCTGTCTGCCACATCTCTGCCTGCCTCACTTATACCTGTCTCATGCTGTCTGCCACATCTCTGCCTGCCTCACTTATACCTGTCTCAGTTCTACCTGCCACACTTATGTCTGCCTCATCTCTTCCTGCCTCATTTATACCTGCCTCATCCCTTCCTGCCTCACATATACCTGCCTCATGGCTGCCTGCCTCACATATACCTGCCTCATGGCTGCCTGCCTCACTTATACCTGCCACAACCCTGCCTGCCCCACCTATACCTGCGTCATGCCTGCCTACCTCACTTATACCTACTTCATTTATACCTGCCTCATGGCAGCCTATCTCACTTATACCTGCCTCATCCCTGCCCACCTCACTTATACCAGCCTCATGGCAGCCTACCTCACTTATACCTGCCTCACTCATCACCTGATAGAGTCAAGTGGTATTCCTCTTCGCAGGTCCTTAAGGGTACACACACACACACACACACACACACACACACACACTAACTCACTCACTCACCCCCACACCCTTACTCACCCTCCCCACCCACACACACATCTACATCACATGCAAGTTCATCCATACAGAAATACCCCTTCCCTAACAATTTTAGCTACTACTACAGCCTGGGATCGAACCCAGAACATTCTTAACCCATCACATATAATATTAAGCACATACTCCCTCCAGATGTAGGGATCCAAGGCCGCAGAAATAAATACACAAGTAAAAATAACTAAAGTGGCATTCAGTGGAGCGCATCTCCCCGACAGGAGCAACTTAATTTCCAAGCCACTCTTCATAATGGGTTAGGTTTTCTCATCATTGATCAGGGTTTCGCAAAAAGTGTGTTACGGATCCAGAATCTGTAGTACGATCCAGATCCGTCCCAAAAGTTAATCGACATAGGCAATCTACCCACCAGATTTGATCCAAATCTCTCTTTTAGTTTTTTAGTAATTCTGCTAACAGACAAACAGACAAACAAACGAACTGGTGAAAATATACTCTCCTTGTTGGAGAGAAACATAAGGAAATGACAAATTCCGCTAACTTAGGGTGAATGAACCATAGGTTACTATAAAAAGTCGGCGGATTTGGGGAGTTAAATCGTACTGTAGGTGACGTAGGCTTCGTGGCATCTCTTCCTTAACTTTTTTTTTTGTTTTTTTTGTTACGCCCCGACATTCTTCTGCATTTTATTGATATCGTTTTCACATCTGGAAAGTATGGACGACTAACTCTCTCTCTCTCTCTCTCTCTCTCTCTCTCTCTCTCTCTCTCTCTCACTTTGTGAACACGACACCTCTTTCCTGAGTCTCCCAATCTACTCTAGGGGATGCTGGCCCTCGATACACCACCAGGGTTTTTAGGGCGGGAAATGGGCCTCACTTTCCTGTTCTTGGAGACGTGGCGTGTATGGCGGGAGGAGTAACCTCGTTTGTTGAAGATACTGGTTTCCTCAGTCAGCTTTAGTTTTTATGCATAGTTTTATCTGTTCTTGTATGCATAGTTTTTTTTTTTTTTTTTTTTTTTTTTTTGTGTCTGACGTATTATATGAATTCTAATGTTAGATGACCTTTTGTTTGTGTTATTTCTTATATTGTTATGTACAGTATATGTGCATATAGGTTAGCTATCCATGTCCTGCTTTTACTCCTGTTGTACGGCGGCAATGACCTGTATTGTTACGTTGCCAGGAGCATTTTAGTGTAATCAATCAATCAGTCAACCAATCAGTCAAATCAATCTCTCTGCAGTATAGCCAGATCAAAGAGCAAAGACACTCCCACACCCCTCACATATCCCATGTAAATCTACTATTTTCATGTTTCTGCTACAAATAGAAGCCTAGAGTGGATCAGAATAATTTTAGAAAGCATTATATACTCTCCCCCTGACACAATATGACGCCAGTAAAATGTATTGTGTATGAGTAAACTGATGATTCGAGAGGAAAGCTACAGAACCCTCCTGAGTCCCATTAAACCGTATTCTGATAGACACATTTTATAGTACCAAAACACTCTCTAGTATCATATAAAACAGCACACCCAGTTAGTAAACCTTCCTGAAGTAAAAAAAAAAAAAGTTTCAAAAGGCAATATAATAGCTTTCTTTCTTTCTCTCTCTCTCTCTCTCTCTCTTTCACACACACACACACACACACACACACATCTCAGAGCATCTTCTTCCAGCACTGCCCTGCGTCACACAGCCACTTTCCCCTCTGTCGAAGGTTTTTGACACGAAATGGACTCTGACGTGCGGGATTTGGGTCTTTTTCCTGCCAGTCAAGAGAGGATCATGGAAGGGATGCTTAGTGTTGTTATATGGGACTGTCTGCGACATTTGTGGCAGAATTTGGCGCTACTGGGCCTCATATCGCGGAATTTTTGTCAGCGTAGATCCAGACATGTATACCCTACTACATGAACGAGAGAGAGAGAGAGAGAGAGAAAAGAGCCTACATTTCAGATCTTACCATGAACACTAACTTCTAAGTCATTTGGGGTGTCTGAGACGTGCTTAGAGTCATTCCCGGGGTGGGTGTTCAAGGCATCGCTTTACCACTTCTGACTGCCAGGAAATAATGGTTCAGGCAGCTTGACCCCAGAAAATCAATGGGAATCAGACATCTTCGAAAAAACAAGATTATCAGCTGAAATCTTTTGTAGTGACTTGATTGTTGTACAGACATTTTCAAACAGATTTGGAGAAACTGTTGACGCAGTGAGGGGACTAGCTTTGTTTTTTTTTTCTAGTTTATAACACAGTACAGTGTATTGAACTATGTGATGTGCCTTTAAAGTACGTGATGCATCTTTGTTTTTTTAATATATTGTATACAATTCATTATATATTTAGTACACTGATGTTCTTAGGCAAGTTAGTTCTCTTAGTATTGTCGCATATACTCGGTAGTATTAACTTAAAAAGAGTAACGTATGAGAGGTTTAGCACCGAGCCTGGTAAAGGTTTTCTGGTGTGGCTGATGTGTTTGTGTTGCCTTGTGAACAGAACGCTCAAAGTACTCGGTAGTTTGGGTTTACTGTATTGGACAGTAGGTGATGACGTTGTTTACAGTGTTTGGTGTATAGTGTACGTGTGTGTAGTGAGAAAAGTACAAAATATATATAGCTCTTAGTGTGAATACAATGCAGGAATAACAAGGCGCAGGGGAGGAGGGGATATTGGCTGTAAGTTCAATATTCTGAGGTTTGAGCCATATGCTGAATGGTTTTGAAGATTTCGTAACACTTCTTCTATAGCGATTTGGTTTGCATATTACACCTCAACATTCTCTTGTATGTTATTGATGTATACTTCTTCAATATGAAAGCGATATACATGGCATATAGGAGGACAAGAAGTAAGATACTGTGATAAGATTGAAGATTGTACGGTATGGCAGGGTGAGGTAAGTACAATGAACTCCGAGGCAGGGGGTAGGCACACTGCATGCTACACTGCCTCACTCCCCCTTCCCCACCTTCACTCTCACCTTCACCTCCATCCCACCTTCATCCCCATCCCCACCCTTACCCTCACCCTCCCTCTCAGCCTCGCCCCCATCCCCTACCCTCTTCCTCACGCTCACCACCACTCTAACGCTCACCCTGAACCCCACCGCCACCCGTAATCTCAATTTCACCCCACCCACACCCTCAGTCTCATTTTACCCACACCCTCTTACCCTCACCTGACCCTCACTGTTACCCCAACCCTCACCCTCACCCCTACTCTTGGTGTTACCTACTCCAGTGAGGTGACATTGGGAACAACAGCAAGCAAACCCATTAACTTACAGGCAGTCTCTCTCAGCTGTGGTATGATGATGATGATGATGATGATGATGATGATACAAGAGAGGCTTGGAGTGATGATGGAAGAGCTTGAATTGGTGATGAGAGGCTTGGAGTGGTGATAGAGGGGCCTCAGTTGCTGGTGAGAGAGTTGAATTGGTGATTGAGAGGCTTGGAGTGGTGATAGAGGGGCCTCAGTTGCTGGTGAGAGAGTTGAATTGGAGTTAGAGAGTCTTAGATCGGTGATAGAGGCTTAGATTAGTGATAGGGAGGTTTGGATTGGTGATAGAGAGGCTTGGGACAGTTGTAGTGGGGTTTAGAGTGGTGATGGGAGGCTTGGATTAGTTATGAGAGGCTTGGAGTGATGATAAGGGAGGTTTACAGTGGTGAAAGAGAGGTTTACAGTGGTGACAGAGGCTTGACTTGGCGGTAGAAGGCTTGGAAGTGTGACAGAGAGGCTTGGACTGGTGGGAGGAAGTTAACTGCGTTCTAGAGCTTCAAATTACAGAACAGGTTCAGTTTCAAACACTGAAATGCTCTAAATTAAGGCACATCTGTCGTTTAGGGGAGAAGCAGTGGAAGGGACCATGGGGATGGCCAATAAAAACTCCGCATTTGAACAATAGTGTCGCCCCGAACCGAGCGTAATGCATGTCAGGGAAGGGGCCAGGCTGAGTTATGCTCTGTTCCCCCCCCCCTCGTATACTATTGCTAATGGACGTACTCGCTTTCAGATTTTGAACTGTGCTGGAGGTGGGTTATTCTTAGCACCTCTTTCCTAGCGATTTATGTGGAGTATTCATTTATGTTCTATATATATCGCATTAATATAGACCTTTTCCATCAGTACCATACAAGAAGATATTCAGGTATATTTCAGGTGTTGAGAAATCTTCAGAGCCACTAAGAATAAGATCCAGAGACAAGATTTTTTTTTTTTTTTTTTCCGCGACCACCCTTGATGAACTGTGGCACTGGAGGGCTGATATTTTCTTTAATAACTCTTCCTCAGTCTATACAGAATCTTAAATGGGAGAGCGATAGCCATAGTTAACTCTTCTCATGCTGACAGTGTACAGATGAGAAAGTGGTATTAGATGACATGGAGACCGGTGCCTGTGAAAAACGAGTCGTAATGGCTGGACATCCGTATGTCGTTGTTATGACGTTTTTGTTGCTTTTGTGGCTTTAGGTTTCATCTAGACGAGAACCTTCAGCCCGGCGCTGCCAGATATCAGGTGATGAGGTAATGCTGAAGGATTGTCTGTTGTGAGAGTGAAGTGCATGGGGTACAAAGAAATACCTCCGTATGAAGAAAATTTACAACTGGCGAAATACAAAGGAAAGCCCAGTCTCTGGTAGTGCGTATTTCAGATGGTTCGATTTTTCCGCTATGTATTTCTCAAACTTTGGGAAGATACTAGTGTCTCTTTCTGTGTGTTACGGTGTGTGTGGGGGGGGGGGTGCACTACAGTGTGGGCTTAGTGGGCTGTTTGTGAGTTGTATTTTGTGTTGGTACTGAAGCGCTGCTGGAGGAGAATGCCAATACGTCGTTGTGCCGATATAACTGGGCAGCTCCGTTTCCTGGTAATGCAGACATTCCTCGATTCCCTACCTGTCCCCCGAGATTAGGATGATGGACCGCAGGGAATGAGGAACTTCAGCACGCAATCGACCAGCTTTACGTCCAGATGAACCTGGGGTTGCAACTACTACTAAGATATACAGGACCAGGGAAATGGGATGGCCACTTGAGTGTGGGATACACTTGTCTCGCTGGGAAAGGAGATTGTCTGAGGATGATCGTCTGGTGAGGGATTATGAATGATGCTGTTTGGCTGGAGATCGTGGATAGTGTGTGTGTGTGTGTGTGTGTGTGTGTGTGTGTGTGTGTGAGAGAGAGAGAGAGAGAGAGAGAGAGAGAGAGAGAGAAAGAGAGAGAGAGATCAGTCTGAAATGGTGGCGTATACAGAGAGAGAGAGAGAGAGTACGGTCGCCTGAGGATAAAATTAGAGCGAGGCCGGTGTGTGTGTGTGTGTGTGTGTGTGTGTGTGTGTGTGTGTGTGTGTGTGTGTGTGTGTGTACGCTTTTCCTAGACTACCAATAGACGATTTTCCTCAGTTCAGAGAAATCTTGGGAGTCGAAAAACAGAAAGCTATCCTCATATACTTCTTAGGTTTGAATAATTCGTCTGTATTTTTTTTAATGCAAGGAAGAAGGAACCAAAGGCCAGGAGCCCTTAAGATTGTTCCCTCCAAGAAAAAAACAAAAACAAAATAGCAGAGCCAAAGTCGATTCGTTCGTTTCGAGAGGCCTGGGCACACTGCATTTGAAAGACTGAAGATCATAGGAAGTAGGAAATGCAGACAGAGGGAGACAGTTCCAGAGCTGACCTGTTGCCTACATGAAGGACTGGGAGTAACGGTAAACTCATTGGAGAGTTGGACAGAAAAGGGATGAGAGTTTGTTGCTAGACGGGTGCTACGCGCCCGCCGTAGTGGTGGAAGGATGCAAGGAGACAGTTCAGAGGAGCATTGACCATTGACGTTGCGATAGAAAAGAAATTAAAATGCAACAGTGCGGCGAAGAGACAGAGGGTGAAGGGAGCCTCTAAGAGGAGGGGAGTTCATGAAACGAAAAGGTGAGCCTCCCCACACGGGGGAGTTGCATAAAGTCAACAACAGAGCAGGGGTTAAGAAGGCACGGAGTCGGCTTAGTACACCTAATCTCTTGGAAGCAGATTTACAGGAGGGGTAATATGCTCTTTCCAAGATAAATCCCGAGAGAATGAAACCCCAAGTATGTTTAAAGATGGTGCAGTATTGAGTTGGATATTGTTAAAATTTAGAGGGTACTCGTGCGAGATTTTGTCGGTTTGATTGATGTACGACCTGAGTTTTTGATGCATTAAAAACAAGATTACTTTTACCCCAGTCTGAGATATGAGCCAAGCCAGGCATTAGGTGTGCCATAGCCTCATCCCGTGTTTGTTAAAGTACCGTAACTGCTGATATGAACGCTGTGGGAAGCGAATGGAAAGGTGAAGGGTGGAGTCATCAGAGTGTGAGTGGACAGGGTTACATTTACAGCTTAGAGGGTCATTGGTGAATAAAAGGGAGGGAGTTGGTGATAGGACAGAGCCCTGGGGAACACCACTATTGATAGCTTTAGGAGAAGAACGATGGCCGTCTACAACAGCAGCTATAGACCGGCCAGAAAGGAAGCTGAAGATGAAGGCACGGATAGAAGGATGGAAACCGTAAGAGGGCAGTTTGGAAATTAAAGGTTTATGCCAGACTTGATCGAAAGCCTTTGAAATGTCAAGTGCAATGGCAAAGCTTTCATCGAAGTCCCGAAAGGAGGATGACCAGGAGTCTGAATGGTATGCGAGAAGATCGCCAGCGGAGCCTCCTTGGCGGAATCCATACTATCTGGGAGAAAGAAGATTGGTATAGGAAAGGTGATTTACATTTTTTTTTTTTTTTAAGAATAGACTCGAAAACTTTCTAAAAACAGGATGTTAAAGCAATTGGGCGAGAGTTAGCGGGTTGGGAATGGTCACCCTTCTCTGGGACAGGCTGAATGAGAGCAAACTTCCAGCAAGAAGGAAAGGTACGATTTGACAAAGACGAAAGAGTTTACCTTGGCAGAATATAAGCACAGAAGCCCTGTTCTTGAGGACAACAGAAGGGACTCCATCAGACCCATATGTCTTGTTAGTATTGAGGCCAGCGATAGTAGAAAATACAGCAATTGAAGAAATTTTAATGTCAGCCATAATACAATCAGCTTGACATAGACGATTTTATTCAGCTGAGAGAATTGCTAGATGTTGGAAGCTTACAGACTATCATATGAAAACTAGGGAGATGGATAAATAGATAGATAGATGGGTGACTAGATGGAAAGTTAGATGGATGGATGGATAGATAGATGGATGGATGGGAAGATGGATAGATAGATAGATTTGATGGATACACAGAAACAGATAGATGGTTGAACAGATAAATAGACAAATAGATGGATGGATGGATGGATGGACGGATGAATGGATGGATGTATATAAAGTAGACAGCGAGTTAGATGGAGAGATACATCTAAATAGATAGATAGATAGATTGATTAGGTAGGTAAGTAGATAGATAGAGGGATAGACAGGTTGATAAATAATTTTCACATTCGGTTGTCAAATATTTGGTGATATCTTTTATCAGTGGTGTTTTCTTTATCTCTTATCAGTTTGTCGCATTTCCTTCCCTCTTACCTCGAGAGAGAGAGAGAGAGAGAGAGAGAGAGAGAGAGGATGAGACGCTACCTGTGGAATATGAGGGAACGTCTGTGCTAGCTCTCTTTCTCTCTCTCTCTCTCTCTCTCTCTCAGTAAGGGAGGGGGGGGTATCAGTATGAGCGAGAGTGAGATAAGAATTTCTGACCTTCAACAGTCCTACGCCTCATCTCTTGCTTTATTATTAGCTGTGGTCACTAACTCACTCTCTCTCTCTCTCTCTCTCTCTCTCTCTCTAGTCCAGCACCTCATCTCTTGCTTTATTATTAGCTGTGGTCACTAACTCTCTCTCTCTCTCTCTCTCTCTCTCTCTCTCTAGTCCAGCACCTCATCTCTTGCTTTATTATTAGCTGTAGTCACTCTCTCTCTTCTTGCTTTATTATTAGCTGTGGTCACTAACTCTCTCTCTCTCTCTCTCTCTCTCTCTCTCTAGTTCTACGCCTCATCTCTTGCTTTATTATTAGCTGTGGTCACTAACTCTCTCTCTCTCTCTCTCTCTCTCTGGGGGATTTATTGTATGAGTTTGTGAAAAGCTTGACATACGACTCTGCGTAACTGTTATATATAGAATGATTTGGACAGACGGATAGACAGATAGATGGGTAAACAGATAGATGGATGGATGGATAGATAGATTAATATAGATAGATAGATAGATCAAGGACTATTTATAAGAAGTTTGCGTGTGTGATAACCTGAGAGAGAGAGAGAGAGAGAGAGAGAGAGAGAGAGAGAGAGAGAGAGAGAGAGAGAGAGAGAGAGAGAAAATCCTTACCACCGACTTAATAATCAGTTAGGTAAACACACACACACACACACACACACACACACACGCAAAGGCTTGTATTCTGGGTAGCATTGGAGGCATCGCAGCCCCTCTTTCACAGCGATTTATTTTTCATTTTACTCCTTATCTCATACGTTATTTATTTCGTTTTAATGTAGACAAAGTTTGGATCAGTACAACACAAGAAGATGCTAAGGTGTAAAGTGCAGAATAAACCGCTAAGTACGAGACATTAAGCAGTTTCAAAAGTTACTTATAATACGAGCGGGAGGGTTAAGGATCGTATTCTAAGCGCCTTTGTATTGCTGGGCGATGTATTGAACCTATTATACCTGAACATCCTTTTCCAATATATACTGTATACACAATGTCGATATTAAAATGATATGCAAGAAAATGTTAAGGTGTAATAGATAAAATAAATCGCTAAAGGAGAAGTGCTACGATGCCTTCTGTGCAAGTTTGAACATCGGAGCGACAAAAGCGACTGGCATCTCCCTCCGTTGTTGAGAGGTTACTGAGAAGTGGGCTGGGCGATTGCTATTGCATCCTCTTTCACTGTCTGGGCCGAGCTGCTACGTCTCTCTCTCTCTCTCTCTCTCTCTCTCTCTCTCTCTCTCTCTCTCTCCTGTACGTGCATCTAACTCTCCCTTCTCCTCCCCCCGTCTCTCTCTCTCTGCTTTTTAAATACATGCATTATCCTCTCTCTCTCTCTCTCTCTCTCTCTCTCTCTCTCTCTCTCTCTCTCTCTCCTGTACGTGCATCATCCCTCACTATCTCTACTTCCCCCTGTCTCTGCTTCTTAATATATGCTTTATCCCTTATCCCCTCCCCTCTCCTCTCTCTCTCTCTCTCTCTCTCGTGACGTCACTGCCTTTGTTCGGGCCGTGCCTCACCACGTGGCAAGGGCGGGGCAGGGGTGAGACAGGGAAGGGGTGTGGGACAGGGTAGGGGTGAGGCAGTGTGGGGTGTGGGACAGGGTAGGGGTGAGGCAGTGTGGGGTGTGGGACAGGACAGGGGTGAGGCAGTGTGGGGTGTGGGACAGGACAGGGGTGAGGCAGTGTGGGGTGTGGGACAGGACAGGGGTGAGGTAGTGTGGGGTGTGGGACAGGACAGGGGTGAGGCAGTGTGGGGTGTGGGACAGGGTTGGGGTGAGGCAGTGTGGGGTGTGGGACAGGGTAGGGGTGAGGCAGTGTGGGGTGTGGGACAGGGTAGGGATGAGGCAGTGTGGGGTGTGGGACAGGGCAGGGGTGAGGCAGTGTGGGGTGTGGGACAGGGAAGGGGTGAGGCAGTGTGGGGTGTGGGATATGGTAGGGGTGGGGCAGGGTAGGGATGGAGTAAGGCAGGGGTGAGTCAGGGAAGTGGCGAGGCAGGGTAGGGGTGAAGCAAGGTAAGGGTGAGTCAGGGTGGGAGTGATGCGAGGTAGGGGTGAGGCAGGGTAGGGGTGTGAGTCAGGAATGTGAGTCAGAGGGGAGATGAGTGAGTCATTGAACAGCTGATCCAAGAGTTCATTCATGCTGCACGTGACTAAGCTCCTCTAAGCTCCCATCTCACACTATCGTCTGTTCACATTAACTTGGTCTAAAATGGCAATCTGTCCATCTTGAATGCTGATATGTAGCAGGAGATGAACACTAGAACATAACGCTAGTCACTAAGAAGTACTATGGAGAAGGTGTGTAGCCGAAGGATTGTGTTATTGTCACTGAGCTATGTGAAATAAGCTGCAAAACGACAAAGATCAGGGCCAAGCTAAGGTGAAGGAACTTTACTCCTTCAATTCATAATGGCAGGATAAGTCTTAACATTTTGTCCTAGGTCTCCCGTGGTGTGGGTATAGTTAAATTATATCTGTGTTTTCTCACCAAAGATATGAATTATAGACTTTGTTAAAGATGCGGAATACTTCTTAAAAAAATATATATATATATATATATATATATATATATATATATATATATATATATATATATATATATATATATATATATATATATATAAATAGGTACAGGCATTAGAATAATTTAATTGACGAAATCAAGTTTAGACAACTTAATTAGCCCCACTAAGACTGGGAAATCTGCTGCTGTTGTTATTATTACTATTATTATTATTCATTCTGTTTTATAATTATTTGGTTATCATATTTAGCTATGTAACAACACCAAAATAAATCCATGGGGATTTCCTGTAATATTAGGTTGGGTACCACTGTTTTACAGAGATTGACAAAACTAACACTAGTAGAGAGAGAGAGAGAGAGTATACATTACGTGCTGGCGTTGGTATATAACCTATCACTATCATTCTTATCAGTCGTTTGGCTATCAGTATTATCAGGCATTATTTTGTCAGCAGTGTTAGTGGGTGTGGTTCGTTTTGCTGTTTTTGTTATTGCTGTTTTTGTTCTTGTAGTCGTTGTTATTGTTCCAGTTGCTGGTATTGTTGTTGTTGCTGAAGTTTCTCTTCATCCTTATTCACCATCTTCCTTTCAGGGGACAGGGAGTGAGATGGAACGTTTGTGTAACCGTGGAGTGGATCTGCCCTGTTACAACAGTGCCACCGGGGGAAGGCGTCCCTTTCCATCACTAATTTTAATGGATATGAAAATGACCACTTGCTGGACCACGATAAGAGGTAGGGTGTAATAAATTTCAGTTTAATGTATATTCTTACGGCCAGACGTTCGTATTCAACTTATGAAGGCATTTGTTGGTGAAGGAATGAAAAATATTAATCCTTTTAGTGCAGTGATGTACAGTGTCGTAATTCTTCATTGTCAGGTAACTTTGGCAGGGAATAACACTTCAGTAACGCTGACAGGGAGTAACGCTGGAGTACCATTGGCAGGGGGTAACATTAGCCGGGAGTAACATAAGCAGGGAGTAACACTTGCGTAACACTGGCAGGGAGTATCATTGGCAGGGGGTAACACTGGAGTAACACTAGCTGGGAGTAACGCTGGAGTAACACTGGCAAGGGATTTAACAATGCCACTTGATGTCAGGCTGGGCCTCCCTCCTGTTTGTGGCAGATGTGTCTGTGTGTAGCATAGGAAGGCCTTAGCTGAGTGGCGCTAAATTGTGCCTCCCCCTCCCTGCCGTGGTGGAGGCGGATGGGAGATAGGGTAACGGTGCATCAGTAGCATAAAAGAAGGTACTGAGGCGTAGGGTGTAGAATAAGTCGCTAAAGAAGAAATGTTACACATTCTCCAAAGTCACTTGGAATATATTAAAACTCAGTAGTCTCTTTCATGTTAATTGTATCGTTTTACTTATATTGTTTTAATATCGACATCATATGGACCAGTGAAATAAAGTACGAAAGGATATTAGCCCATTGGTGTCCAGGACCCATTAAAAGGCACAGAAACAGGTATTTTCAAAAATTACTAAAAGGGAGAACTCCAGGGAGCGGACGACTATGAGCCGATAGGCGAAGCCCGGTTTGATAAGTACCCTTCCAGAAAAATCCCACAGGAACCCTGGGGTGGGATTCTCATGCGAATTTATGATCAACTCCCTGTCGTAACTCAGATTTGTTTTTGCAGGAAAGACAAAGAACAGTTTCCATTTCTCCTAAAAAAAAAAAAAAAAAAAGTACGTGAGGAAGTTATAAATATTCGTTTAACAGGAATGACAGTGAACATTAGTGCAGATTCTTCGTATCTCTCTAGTTTTTCCTGCAAAAACAAATGTAAGTTTTGACAGGGAACTGATGGCAAATATGTTTGAGAGTCCCACCTGTGGACACAATTGGGTTAAGATAATGTGCAGACGTAATCTCTAAGGAAGATATGTTGCGAAATTTTCAGTCACTTTAAATATTTCACTTGGTATATGGGACTAAGTGACGCAGTGCCATAAAAGACTTAAGTGTCTACCCCTCCCTACCGTGGTGGTGGTGGTGGGGGGGGGGGGCTAACGGTACGGTAGCCTCATAAATGTTGTGAAATTGGGATTCTCGGCCCCGTAGACTCCACTGTCCTAGAATCCGCCATTACATAACATCTCTACACCACTGCCTCACCCTCCACACCAGTTGAGATGAGGAAGGAGAAAGGGAAGAAGAATCAGTCGTTGTTGTAGTTACTGTAGTATAGTCATAGTGAAAAAGAAGTAGAGCAGGAAGGAGATCGGGTAGTAAATAGGGACAGGGTAACTGAGATTAAGAAGAGAAGTGAGAAGTGGAAGTAGATGCATGAGCAATAGAAAAAATAAGATCAAGAGGATAGTACAGTAAACGAAGATGGGGCAACTTTCGCAATCATAATGCATCTCATACTCACCGACCGAGCGATTGTAAACACCTAACTCTTGACACTTGTTTGACTGCTACGATAAATCAAATTCTTAGGAGTATTTAATGATAGAAATTGTGTTGCTCGAGATGGTTTTAGAGGCCTTTGATTGCTTAGATTTCTCTCGACTGATCTGCTTTTCAACTGGCAATTATCCTTAACTCGTCCCAGCTCAGGTGATGGTCAATTGTTGCTAGATTGGAGGGTGGATTTGACAAGTAATCAAGGAAATTCACTCCTGCCTCACAGCTAAGACCCCGTGAATTTCAAAGAACCATAGCTTAGTTTTCAAGTTATAGCAGAAGTCCACTGTCGTTAAATGTAAACAGTCTGACTATTGTGTTTTCC
Source organism: Coenobita brevimanus (assembly GCF_032717465.1). Taxonomy (NCBI): domain Eukaryota; kingdom Metazoa; phylum Arthropoda; class Malacostraca; order Decapoda; family Coenobitidae; genus Coenobita; species Coenobita brevimanus. The sequence goes on along the minus strand of NC_137039.1, from coordinate 28,421,713 downwards.
TAAATAATATTCTTCGGCTTGTCAGTAGCAGAGAAAGATTTACTCGAGTTGGTTTTTGAAGCCTCTGACTGGTAGCATTTTTCTCAGTTGTACAGAATTCTATGGTAAAATTGAATAAATAAAGAAATAAGTGATTAAATAAAAAGGACACCAACTACAGCGATACGATTAGCACATGGGTGTCTCCAATTCTTTCACTTTATATTGGCCAAGATTTTCGTCCTATTGCAGCTTATTCCTCCCAGCGCAGTGGCAGTAAAAAGACGCTGCTACAATTATACATCATTTCCATAACACCTTTTCCTGGTAACATAATATTTTCAGGGTAATTTCTTTTTACATCTCAGCATTCAAGATGGAGACATGGCAATTCTAGGTCAAGTTAGTAAAAAATTAATGCTTTAGATTTGAATTACTGGTTTTACGCTTGTAGGAATGACGTTTTCCCCGTGGTTAGCAAAAATACCCTATCTTTAGCCATAATAAAATCTGTATTATTATGTAATTCGCCAGCTGTGGTTTTGAGACTAAGAAGCGAGATGTGCTCTTAATGTGTGTGTGATCTGTATGACTGGTTTGAATTGTTGGGATTATTTGTGTTGTTTTGGCTGGTTTAAAGCGCGCGCGCGCACACACACACACACACACACGCACGCACGCACGCACGCACGCACGCACGCACACACACACACACACACACACACACACACACACACACACACACACACACACACACACACACACACACCGCGTATCGATCGGTATCCCAGATTGATTGTGATCTCAACTGCTGTGTCTGTCTGTTGGCATCACTCCCTGTCCTGTGCATGCATGGGTTTGCAATCAATAGAGAGAGAGAGAGAGAGAGAGAGAGAGAGAGAGAGAGAGAGAGAGAGAGAGAGAGCAGCTCCGGGATCAAGAATAATAATCTTCCTTTGAGTCTTGTATGGCTCATAAACCTACCAACTGCTGACTATTGGATCTATTCAGCATAATATATATCCTTAAAACTTTCTTTTTGGTGATTCATTTTGTTGATTTATCACCTCCGCCAAGGAGATTATGTTTTACCTCGCGTTTGTTTGTTTGTTTGTTGGTCTGTTTGTCTGTCTGTTAGTAGGATTACTCAAGAAGTTGTGAACGGATTTTGACGAAATATTATGGAAAGGTGAGCCATGGGCCAAGGGAGAAATGATTAAATTTTGGGCAGGATCCGGATCCGGATGGTAAGTATCCCGCACAATATCTCCAAAACTTCTCAAAGAATTTCAATGAAATTTTGTGGAAAGGTGTGCCATGGACCAAGAAAGAATTGATTACATTTGGGGGCGGATTCGGATCCGGATCCTTTTTAAAGGCCATGGCACTGGAGGAGGTATACGCTGTCTGAGCTCTTTCTAGTTATTGTTACCTCCAGACTATTATATTCAACTTGGAACAGACCTCTAGTGGATGGGGGTTAACAAAGGCCATATCCACCTGATCCAGTTGAAAAAGTGCCTCCAAAGCTGAATAAAATCATATGGGGACAGCTGTAGTTACCTCCGCCAAGGAGGTTAGGTTTCTGCCGGAGTTGGTTTGTGTGTTTGTCTGTTAGCAGGATTACTCAAAAAGTTATGAACGGATTTTTTTTTTTTTTTTTTTTTTTTTTTTTTTAAGGGTTGGGGTATGGCCCAAGGAACAGTTCATTAGATTTTGGCGGTGGTCCAGATCATCATCCGGATCCAGATGTTGTTTGTTTGTTTGTCCACACAATATCTTCAAAGTTCTCAATGAATTTCAGTGAAATTTTGTGGAAGGGTGGGCCATGGGCCAAGAAAGAATTGATTAAATTTGGGGGCGGATCCGGATCCGGATCCTGCAATGACATTGGTGGAGGTATGCGGTCTCAGAGTGCTTTCTAGCTGAGTATGAAATACGTCATTGGAGTGAAGTATTTAACCCTTTCAGACTATTATGACTCAGCCTCATGTGGCGGTAGCTGGAATTATACACTGTGCTAGAGTTGCTCCGATCATGAGAGGCATAATGGTAATAGTATTGATACAGTGGGGGCCACGGGCCCTCACCGCCTCCCCCGTTCTTGGTCCAGATGTAGATGGGGATCTTCACTGGCCCCATCTTGCCTAAAACTTGACCGGGATGGTCTCCCTCTGTGCAAAATGGAGATACAGCCCTTGGAGTCCTATCATGCCTACCGGGGCGGCCTCAGGGGGTTCCATCTTACCTAAAACCAAACTGAGGCAAAGTTGTACCCTCCGTGTATAATATCGTTTTCCTTGCTGTGTGTATATATATATATATATATATATATATATATATATATATATATATATATATAAAAATATAAAAACAGAAGTATTACACACACACACACACACACACACACACACACACACACACACACACACACACACACACACACACACACACACACACACACACACACACATTCGATTCTGCATAGAATAGCCAATCCACCTTCTGAGACCCAGTAGGCCTAGTCGTGGCACACAGTAACAACAGATGACACCACACACATCCTTGCAAGTCACCAGTTCTTTATAGCAGCTTAAGTTTAACGGTAAACTATATGACAACCTGCTGGGCCAGTGTGTGTGGCGAGAGAAAGTTGGCAAACACTGACTTATTTTTATTGCACTTCGCACGCTGCTTTGCATACAATGATTTTTTTTTTTATTCCTTGTCTCTCTGTTTGTCTGTCTCTGTCTGTCTGTCTGTCTGTCTGTCTGTCTCTCTCTCTCTCTCTCTCTCTCTCTCTCTCTCTCTCTCTCTCTCTCTCTCTCTCTCTCTCTCTCTCTCTCATATGACCCTACACTTTTCCACTAAGTTTTGTTAAAATCGGATAAAAACTGTTCGAGTTATCTCACGTTCGGAACAGTTCTCACGGGGGAACGCCTGTGAGAATAGTTCCCGGTATATCTGACATTTTTATTCTGTTTGAACCAAATTTGGTGAAGGGGTTGAGGGGGCAACCCATGACGAGGCATACTATTTTTTAAAACAACGGGTTAAAGGCCAAGGTTACAAAGGATGGTTTAGTTTGACCTTGTCCTTTGTCCTTGATCTTTGATCTATTGTTCTCAAAATCAGTGGGTTTCCTCACTGAAAGATCCTCAACATATCCACCAAAGATAGAATGAAAACTTTGGGGTTCGGACATTTTTTATTCGATTTTCACAAAACTTGGTGGAAGGGTTGGGGGCATCCACTTAGGTAACATAGTTTTTTAGAATAGTCGGTTACAGGTCAAGGTCTAAGGACAAGGTCAATTTTGATCTTGCCCTGTGACCTTGAACTTTAATCTGTTGTTATAAGAGAATAGTAGGTTACCTCATGGGCTTCCTCTCAGCCTTTCTACTAGCAACATTCTAATTTCTATATTCTTTAATAGCTAATAGCGGTGTTTAGAAAATTATAGCCCAGAACGAAAGCTCCTCAGATATTACCTCTTCCTCTCTCTCCCTATTGCTGCCCAACACTCGTATACTGAGGGGCTTCCTGTCTCTCTCTTCATAAATTCTCGTTGCTGTGATACTTCAGGAAGAAAAGTGACGGACACGCCCAAGTGCGAAGTACACTCAGTGAAGTAGGCGAACCTTCCTCCCTGTGTGTATGAGATCAGGAAAAAATGCTGAAAGTGGAGAAAGATAAAGGAAATGCGTATCACAAGCATAGAACAGTTACCGGGGAGGTGAACGCGTAAGTGACACATCTCAATCAACCGGTCAGAGAGAGAGAGAGAGAAAGGGAGAGAGGCTTGATTTCAGTGGCATGTGTCTTTCAAATGAGGGATATTATGCACTCTTATGAAGGTTTTGCTCATTGTTAGATAAAACGTTTTCTGCCCGACCTGAACCCTCATTTTCCCATTAAAAATAACTTCAGTATTTGATTTGGGTATGGTATGAGAGAGAGAGAGAGAGAGAGAGAGAGAGAGAGAGAGAGAGAGAGAGAGAGAGAGAGAGATAGTAGTTGTCAGCTGGTACTCTTACGTCTGACAGCGCGGCTCTCACCTCCATCTATCCCCCTCTCTCTCATCTCTCTCCCCCTCCCTCCCATCTTAGGGCGGGAGAGAAAGAGGGAGGAGCCGAGGTGCCCGCTAGAGGTGGAGGAGGGGAGGGGAGGGGAAGGGAGGGGAGGATGAGAACAGCGTGGTGGTGGTAGGAGACGTGTGTGTGTGTGTGTGTGTGTGTGTGTGTGTGTGTGTGTGTGTGTGTGTGTGTGTGGACGGAGCGGCGTGGAAAGTAGACATAGCCTACTGAATGAAAAGTACCACTACCATACCAACTGGCATCTCTCTCTCTCTCTCTCTCTTTCTCTCTCTCTCTCTCTCTCTCTCTCTCTCTCTCTCTCTCTCTCTCTCTTTGCTGTAAGAGAGCATTATCCTGCGGTGTTTGAGCTTAGCCATGTTCCCGTGAGCTTCGAGTCTGCCCAGCACCTCTTGACTAGTTTGTTTATGGAGGGTAGATTTGTGGAAGATGTGCCTATGAGGTGGAGCCATGATTCCTGGGGCTTGTACGGTGAGTGAATGAGTGTGCGGCCCGTAGTCAGTTTTTTTTCCTGATATCTAGACCCCCATCACCCTACCCTTAGGTGGGAAGAGAGGTCTGGGTGGTGGTGATGATGATGATGATGATGATGATGATGATGATGATCATGATCATGATGAACGCACACTCTTCTCACTCTCAGATGCATGAAGTTCTCTGACGTTACCTGGAGTACAGTACAAGAGCTGTCTCCACCATGAGAGGGTTAGGGCCACATAATTACTCGTAAACCTATGCATTACGGCATAACCGACACTAGTACACCAGGTACACACTCACGCACTGCCACTATAATAATAACAATAATAAAAAATGGCACACTAATGAGTAAAATGTCCTGTATATAATCGCCTAATGATAAGCAGAATAAACTTTCAGTACAAGAAGGACATATGGGAATGGACACAGGACTGAAATAACATAAAATCTGACTAAAATGTTAAACTGTAAGAGTGTAAGGGCACTTACCTATGAAAAGTAATCGATGGGTCAGAGCTTTCGTTGTGTCTTTCATTACACCCAAATGCACAAGTGGTAGGCATTTTATGGATGTAGCAGAGAGCTATGCTCACTACCTCTCACTCTCATAGCTGAACTAGAAATGAGTCTACAATGAATGACCATTCCACAGTGCAAATCCATGTGGAAGGTGACCAACATCTGGCAGGTGTTTGTCCCAGGGAGTAGTCAGGTCAGGCTGTCACCTGGATATCCGCCATATTGAAGGCGTCTGGATGACAGATCAGCGGCTTCACCTCACTCCCCGGGATTAGCCAGCCAGGCCGACTCCACCTCTTTCCCCGCTCCATGGTTATGGCCATCTCGTGAGGCGATGAGTCAGTAGCATCTTTTCCTCAGCGATTTATCCCCCCCTCCCTCCCCCCCCTCTCTTTCTCTCTATATTATAGTAGACTGATCTTAGTCCGTCTTTTCTTGGATTAAGAAGCTTCGGAACACCTCTTCCTTAGTGATTTATTCTGCTTATTACACTTTAATACTCTCTTGTTATTTGTGGAACTTCGTAATCAATATAACTAAGAAGGAGAGAGAGAGAGAAAGAGAGAGAGAGAGAGAGAGAGAGAGAGAGAGAGAGAGAGAGAGAGAGAACATCAACATGGAATACCCGAATGAAAGTTTTTTATTACCTGAGAAAGACCCGATGGCCAGGTGTAAACAGAACTGAGGATAAATTTGACTAGTAACCAAGGAGACTCAATCGTACATCATAACCAAGGATCATCAAATTTCACGCCACCTTAGCTTAGTATTCAAATTGTGAGATTGACCAAGTTCCGTCAGGTGAAAGAAAAAAAAAATTGCTATAGTAAATAACAGGTAGCAAGGGAGTACCAGCCTACGAAATTGCCTACAGTAACGTTGGAGAACCGTAACATCTCTTCCTGGGCGATTGATTCAGCACCATACACCTCATTATCCACTTGCATGTTTCTCATGTGGTAGTTGTTGTTGTAATTCCAAGGTTATCTGAATGTGAACTTATAAGGTTGCAGGCCGAAGTTCCCCCCCCCCACACCTCCCTTGCTTCGGTCCTCCATCCACCTTTCAGGGGATGGGGAGGGAGTTGAAATGAAGGGATAGGAAGGGAGTTGAGCTGAGGGATAGGGAGCTGAGTTGAGGGGATAGGGAGCTAAGTTGACGGGATAGGGAGGGAGTTGAGTTGAGGGGATAGGGAGTTGAGTTGAGGGGATAGGGAGCTGAGTTGAGGGGATAGGGAGCTGAGTTGACGGGATAGGGAGGGAGTTGAGTTCAGGGGATAGGGAGCTGAGTTGAGGGGATAGGGAGCTGAGTTGACGGGATAGGGAGGGAGTTGAGTTGACGGGATAGGGAGGGAGTTGAGATAAGGGGATGGGGAGGGAGTTGAGTTGAGAGGATAGGGAGGGAGTTGAGGGGATAGGGAGGGAGTTGAGATGAGGGGATAGGGAGGGAGTTGAGTTGAGAGGATAGGGAGGGAGTTGAGGGGATAGGGAGGGAGTTGAGTTGAGGGGATAGGGAGGGAGTTGAGATGAGGGGATAGGGAGGGAGTTGAGTTGAGGGAATAGGGAGGGAGTTGAGTTGAGAGGATAGGGGGGGAGTTGAGTTGTTTTCGCTCTTGTCCCTCACGAAGCATACAAAAGTACATTAAAGTGTAACATGCATAATAAATCGGTAAGGAAGAGGTGTCACGAAGCCTTCTGTGCATAGCGTGTGGCACCTGGCTTCTTAAGAGGGAAGACGTGGTGGGCAGTCAGAGCTGTGTAATGAATGTCCTGTATTCCTCCTCACACACACACACACACACACACACACACACACACACACACACACATACATTCTCTCTGTCTCTGTCTGTCTGTCTGTCTGTCTGTCTCTGTCTGTCTGTCTGTCTCTCTGTCTGTCTGTCTCTGTCTCTGTCTCTTTCTGTCTGTCTCTCTGTCTGTCTGTCTCTCTCTCTCTCTCTCTCTCTCTCTCTTCACCTGACAGAACAAAGCCATTCCATCAGCTTATGAGGTAGGAATGCGTCTCCTTGGTTACTAGTCAGATCAACTTTGCATCACTGCCATAATCACTGCTTCTTTACTAGTGCTGGTCACTTATCCTGGTAGAGTATGGATATATTTTAACCCTTTCATGGTCGAGATAACTCTGCGTGATAGTGGTGGTGGAGGTAGTGGTGGTGGTGGTGGTGGTGGTGTGTGTGTGTGTGTGTGTGTGTGTGTGTGTGTGTGTGTGTGTGTAATTGGGTAGTGGTGAGGGATGCTGTGTGGTGGGATATGGTGAGATGTGGTTTGGTGACGTGGTGTGTGGTGTGATGTGGTGGTAGGTATAGTTGTGTGTGAGGTGTGGTGTGGTGTGTGGTAGTAAGGTAGATAAGTGTGGTTGTGTGTGAGGTGTGGTGACTTGGGGTATGGTGGTGTGTGATGCGGTGGCATGTGTTAGTGTGTGCTGTGTGGTGTGGTGTGGTGTGTGGTGGTAAGGTAGATGAATGTGGTGGTATGTGATGGTGTACGAGGTGCGGTGATGTGATGTGGTGTGGTGTGGTGTGGTAAGGTGGTATGTCGTGTGTGGTGGTGTGTGGTGTGGTGGTGTGTGGTGTGGTGTGGTGCGGTGTGGTGTGGTAAGGTGGTATGTCGTGTGTGGTGGTGTGTGGTGTGGTGGTGTGTGGTGTGGTGTGGTGTGGTAAGGTGGTATGTCGTGTGTGGTGGTGTGTGGTGTGGTGTGGTGCGGTGTGGTGTGGTAAGGTGGTATGTCGTGTGTGGTGGTGTGTGGTGTGGTGTGGTGTGGTGTGGTAAGGTGGTATGTCGTGTGTGGTGGTGTGTGGTGTGGTGGTGTGTGGTGTGGTGTGGTGCGGTGTGGGATGGTATGCAGACTTAATATTCTCTTCTCCTCTCTTCTCTCTTTTACACCTGTTCTCTTCCTACTTTCACTTTAACTCTCTTCCTTTCGCCTCCTCTCAACCCTCCTGTCTGTCTGTGTGTCTGTCTGTCTGTCTCTGTCTCTGTCTTTGTCTGTCTCTCTCTCTCTCTCTCTCTCTCTCTCTCTCTCTCTCTCTCTCTCTCTCTCTCTCTCTCTCTCTCTCTCTCTCTCTCTCTCTCTCTCTCTCTCTCTCTCTCTCTCTCTCCTAACCTACCTACCTACCTGTCTGTTTACACCTGTCCAACCATCCGTCTTCACATTGCCAAAAGCTTATAAAAAAAATCACATCGCTGCAGTGATGCCAATGCGACAGTACCGTATAATCCACTGAAATTTCACCAGATTTTTAAAATACGCATAAATCTTACTGTCTGTGTGCATTTCGAGTCTTAGTATACTATTTTTGCGAAGTATAATGTTTTTTGAGTATATCGTGTTATATTTTGAGGAGAGGAGAGCGTGAGATTGGCTATATCCCTTTTACTCTAACCTCACGATGGTCACAAACCCCCTTCGGCCCAACTGATAGTCATGTGCAGTCCAATCGAAGGGCTGATTTGACTAGTAACCAAGGAGACTTATTCCTGCCTCATGACTAAGGCTTATCGAAGAGGGATTAGCCCAGTTCCATGGGGTAAAACACTTGATTATACTGTAGGAAGATGTGAGAGTGAAGTAGAGGAGGAACTGACCAAATAATAGTGGAGGGAGGTTGTGGAGTACCTGTATGGAAGGGTGAGTATATTAAATCGAGGTGGTTCGTATGTGAGGGCGTCCACCATCCACTCACTCGATGTAGTGCTACCTTCAGGTGACTCTGCACTGAACAAGCCAATGGTTTAATGTAGCCCAGGAAACCATTTACTACGTCGCATACTAACCATATACCTGGATTACGCTTGTGTGATCTATTGGGTTAAGGCATTCCGTCCAGGTGGGGATCTTAAGGGTTTACATCCGAGGATTGGTTGGGGTTCATTGTTCATATAATGCCATTCAGGGGCAAGTGAGATTGGGTACCCTCTCTGCAAATGTCGGGACTGAGTAACCTAGCCCCGGGCCCTAACTCTCCTCATGGGGCAGGACGGGTTTGGATGATGAATGGATGGATGTTATTTTTGCAATCATTCTCGATTTTAAAAGACACAGATATCATACGACATTAACGCATTATTGTAATTATTATTATTATTATTATTATTATCATCATTATTATTATTATTATTATTATTATTATTATTATTATTATTATTATTATTATTATTATTGCGGAAAAAGATATGATGATTGAATGGAACAGCAAGAGGTAGGACAATGGCGAGGTGGATGGGAGGCTTTGGGGGGCACGATAAGAAGATTCGTACCTATATACATGCTTTACCGTCAGTTATTAATACATGCGTCGCCAGACTGTAGGTATATGAGAGCAGCATGGGTATATATGTTCATTAATGCATTAGTTATATTTCACTGTAATATAAAGCGCCTCTGTTAAAAAAAGACTAAATATTTATATAGATAGCTAAGGCTTTGAGACAGGGCCAGGATTCCAAGGTCTGAAATGAGGTGATAGTGAATGTTTTGCCCATTTTTCTGGAGGCTGCTGATTGTTCTCCCTATATCATTCATTCTCTCTACTCGGCGAACACACACACACACACACACACACACACACACACACACACACACACACACACACACACACCTTGGCTTGTCAGGGTGGCATTTCCGTAGTAATGGAAGAGGGGGGGGGGAGTGAGAGATGAGCTAGTGTTTACCTCACCACCACCACCACTATGAGACCACTACAGCATCACCACTACACCCACATCACCACTACACACCACCATAACCCCTATCACCATACCCATATCCCCACCATACCACCACACATAACCTACTGACACCATTATAACCACACCACACCATCACCACACCCTCACCACACCATATTGTTCCACCATCACCACCATCCTATGACCACTACAGCATCCACATCATCACCACACATCACATTAACTCCCTCATGTCACCATACCCATACCATTTCACCACCACGCCCCCACCACACCATACCACCACATATGGCCACTCACAACATACCCGCACCACCGCCACACCCTCACCACACCACCACCAACCTCTGATCACCACATCCACATGACCAGTACCGTCGTGCCATAAATATCTGATGTTTGGCTTTGACCTTTCCATCGTAAGTTGAATAAAAGCGTCTATCGGGATCCAGTACACACACACACACACACACACACACACACACACACACACACACACACACACACACAACTACGACTGAAGATCGTCAGAAAACATGCCGACCCTTTCATTGGCAAAAAATAAATAAATAAATAAATAAAATGAAAAAAAGGAAAAGAAAAGATCCTACATACTTTAAAGAAAATGAATATGTATGAAGCGTGTGTGTATGCGTATGTGGGGTGGAGTCAGGATTCCTTGGGCTTGCATGGTGAGTGAATGAGAGTGTGACCCATGTAATTGGACAGGCCTTTGCTAGCACTCCTTATATCAGATTTTTTCTTCCTTTCTGAACCCTACCACACCCAGTCCGTACGTGAGAGAAGAGGGTTGGATGATGATGATGATGATGAAGAAGTTAGACACTGCCTTGTCCTAAGTTGTTGGAGATGTTCGACGTGCCATGGAGTAAGACTTGCTGTTTTTGTGAAATTGTAAGTTTGTAAATTCTGTACATATATTCATTCTGCCTTTCATTTAACTTCCACTTTGGTGTCAGCTTGGCCTCGCAAAAACGGTAAAGTCACTGTGTTGCTCTGGTGCTTGGAAATAGGACTAGGAAGAAATTAACTATTGAATAAGACACACTTACGACGCCTGGGGTTTGTGTACCAACTGAAACCCAATATTCAAGTCAAGTGTAAGTCCAGTCAAAGCCAAGACACCTCTAGCTATTTTGACCTTAGCTAAAATTTCTTGAATTCAACTTGACGTCATCTACTGGGCTTGGTCGCATTGTATATTCAGCAGTAAGTCAAAGTAAAGCCAAGTTAAACTAAATTTCATGACTTCCACTTGACTCCACCTTACTAGACTCGCTCGAACTGCATATTCTGCTGTAAATCTAAATAAAGTCAAGTTAAACAAAAGTGATCTTGACTTTAATTCACGAAGACACCCCTTATATACTGCATTTCGCGAGCTTCCGTCAGTCAGTCACCTTGGGATCGTCATGAGGGGTGGATGTGTTCATGGTGGACCAAAAATGTCGAAATATCTCCAAGACCAGTTCTTCCGACATTAAAATTTTAATCTAAGGGAAATACAGAGATTAAATTAGCTTAAAGTTGTATCTTAGAGACTTGAAAAAAAAAAAATGGTCAACGAGGTAATGTTCTGGCAGTGAGTTTTGGGTTAGAGGTGAATGGTGAAAGGTGACAACAATCATGACCTTTGAACTTTCTCTCTCTCTCTCTCTCTCTCTCTCTCTCTCTCTCTCTCTCTCTCTCTCTCTCTCTCTCTCTCCATGCCGCCCTGCCTCATGTACTCCACTCTTCCTCCACTTTGTTTTCGTTGTTTTCATTTTTTTTTTTTGTACCAGATTATTTTATTATTCAGCTGAGGGAAATCCTATGAAAGATTAACAATGATCTTGATTAGTCATTTCTCCTGTATGGATAAGTGCTGACGAGAGACGCCTTCATGTGGTGGCACCGATATAAACAGGCAGCTCCCCTGTTTGATATACAAACGTCCTTCAGCTACTTCCCTACCTCTCGAAAGGAGGATGGTGGACTGGAGAAGGGCAGCTTAAGCCTGTAGTCCAGTGGATGCACATGTAGAAGAGTCTGGGGTTATTATCACTACTCTTCTGTGGACAGATTTGGGCACCTTATTCAGGGAAACATTCGACGATTTGATTAAACAAATAAATAAATAAATAAATAATCAAGTAAATAAATAATCTGGCGGTCAGAAGATTAAAGTTTCTCTTATTAAATATTCCGCGTTTACTCTAACTTGGCCTAAAATTGCCGTTTCTCCATCTTGAAAGCTGAGTCGTAACAATAGATAACGCAAGATTATGTTGCTAGTCACAAAGAAGTGCTAGGGAAAGGATGTAGAGCCATAGCATTGTCATTTTCTCCCTCTGAGGTAAGTGAAGTACGCTGCCAAAGGAAGAAAATCTGGGCCAAGTTAAAATAAAAGGAATATGGATGCAAATTACCACTTGTATAAATTAACACTACAGGGTGTCCCATAAGTCTGGAGTCACGGAAAAAGATAGTGACTGAGTGCCTGGTGTGAATCTGTGTAACAGGAAGAAAGGTGGACACATTGAGTATATTCTGTGACTAAAGGCCCGTTCACCCATGTCTGTTTGTTGGTTTGTCTGTTTGCCTGTTATGTATTCATCGGGTCTGTTAGTTTGTCTGTCTGATTCGTATTCGCCTATGTCTGTTTGCTGCTTTGTGCGTCTGTGCACAGTATATCGGACTTCAATGAAATCTGATGGATAGGTGAGCAGTGGGTCCAGGAAGAACTGATTAAATCTTGAGGTGGATCCTGATCCTGATGCAGGAATAAATCACAAACTTTATTGGCGTCGGCGGAGGTATACGATCTCTGAGTTTGTGTAACAGGGCAGACTAAGACCATAGACCTGACTATGTGAAACTGTAAAAGTATTCTTCTGATAGGAAAGGGAATTACTAATATTAAATTTTATTAGCGTTGGCGAAGGTATGCCCTCTTTGATGCTTTCTTGTTCTCAGTTTAAAATTATCTCAGCTAATGCATTATATTCGGCTAATTCCTTGCGGTTTTATCCAGTTTAAGGCCATAGGAGTTCCTGACTAAATAATTATATATTGACGGTGTTTGTTTACAAAGGTGATAAGACGCCATGTAGGGGGACCAGAGATTTACAGAAGTTGATAAGATTAGCCTTACTGATAATAACTCTCTCTCCCTCTCTTCCTCCCTGTGTGTGTGTGTGTGTGTGTGTGTGTGTGTGTGTATGCTATAATTTCATTGTGTTTACACTTAGGACATACCCGTCGCTTGCGTCTCTGATGCATCCTATCGTGGGGCATCACCTACAGGCAGAGATACATACCCAGCCACCTTTACCTTAGGATTTTTACTCAGCAGAGGACAGCAACAAGTAAAACAGACAAACACTATAAAATATTTGATGATTTTTTTCCCTCCAGACTGTATCCCTCCACCATACTTTCTTTCTGGTGACGCCGATATTACTGGATGATTCCTCTCCCCGATTGTACGAATACGCCTCACCTCCCCTGCCTTTTCACTTAAGAATGGTGGACTGCGTTAGAAGGGCAATTTCAGTCTGTAGTCCACCGCGTTCACTTTCGGATAAGACAGAGGTCACAACATCAACAACAACAACAACAACAGTAACAAACAACAACAACAGCAATAACAAAAGCAACAACAACAACAACAATACTCTCTTCCTCTTGTTTTTGGGGTCGTATGCTACATAACGTGGTAGGCTTCGTAGCCCCTGTTCCTTAGCGATTTGTTTTACATACTACACCTTAACCCCGTCTTGTGTGTAATTTATATCGCTTTGCTGTCGACATACTTTGCTTCAGTAACATACAACAGGATAGTGAGTCGTAATGATACAGAATAAATCGTTAAGGAAACGGTGCTACGAAATCTCCAGTGTCCCATAGAATACAACGCCGCACCTTTCACGCAGTGAATTATTCTGCACCTTACACCACAGTATCCTCTTTAGTATCATTGAAGGATAGTTTATAAAAACTAAAGGGTCACTCAGTGGAGCGCATCTCTCCGGCAAAGGCAACGTAATTTCCAAACCACTCTTCATATCGGGTTAGGTTTTCTCAACATTGATTAGAGTTTCACAAAAAAAAAAAAAAAAAAAAAAATGTTTGTCCAAAGCTCTATTTTAGTTTTTGAGTAATCCTGCTAACAAAGAAACAAACAAACAAACAGGTGTGAAAACATACTCTCCTTGTCGGACTGAAAGATGTAAACAGCTGAGAGGAGACAGTTCAGGTGTAATGCGCAGAATAAATCGCTTAGGAAGAGGTGCTACGTCATCTCCAGCGTCACTTCATACGCAATCCTTGGTCTCCCCCTCCTCCGTCTGTCACACCGCCATCAGACTTCACACACTAACCCCCTACTCTCCCCAAAGGTGTGCGTCAATCAGGCCACGGCACCTTGGCAATCAGAGTGATGTTGAGAGTGGGTTGGCTGCATTGCGTGATGGGGATTTTGTGGCTTGTGATATGGCGACTGTGTGTGTGTGTGTGTGTGTGTGTGTGTGTGTGTGTGTGTGTGTGTGTGTGTGTGAGAGAGAGAGAGAGAGAGAGAGAGCTACACAAACATGCACAAACTAATGAAGCTGTATTCCAGTCAGCTTAGATTTTTTACATCCCCTCTCTCTCTCTCTCTCTCTCTCTCTCTCTCTCTCTCTCTCTCTCTCTCTCTCTCTCTCTCTCTCAGCTAAATAAAATCTTCTGTCGCTAGCTTTGATATAAAAAACACTAGAGTTGTCCCGATAATGAGGGGTTAACGTTAGCCTTGGCACAGTAGCGTCAGTTGTGTTTCCTCTTGTCAGTTATTTATATGTGTTGACTTTTTTTTTTTTACTCCCTGTTTACATTCTTTTGAGCTTTGTGTGTGTGTGTGTGTGTGTGTGTGTGTGTGTGTGTTTGAATGTGCATGAGATTTTCTTATTTTCATTGTCTGTCTGTCTGTCTGTCTCTCTCTCTCTCTCTCTCTCTCTCTCTCTCTCTCTCTCTCTCTCTACACGTCCATTTCCATCCACTATCCATCTATGTAATTATCTACCTATCTATCCACAGCTTTTTTCAAAATCAGTAGCACGACGCTGCATCCTGTGAGGGGTGGTCTGGAGAAAAGAATCCCAAGGCATATCTATCCCTACTCACTGACGACCCCTCATCTCCCCACTTCATCCTCGGGCTTCCTCTCCTGCGGAATCATCATCATCATTATCATCATCATTACCTGGCGTGCGGAATCATCCTGGCATGCGGAATGATCATCATCATCATCATCATTATCGTCATCATCGTCAATTATCATCATTATTGTCACCAGCCTTTAGCAAGACGGAGCGATAATGTTTTTGCCAGCGTCTGTGTGTGTGTGTGTGTGTGTGTGTGTGTGTGTGTGTGTGTGTGTGTGTGTATTTGTGTGTGTGTATCTGTGACCATTATATCTCATGAACGGCTTGAACTATCAACTTGAAACTCACAGGGTATCAAGACATGGCCAAAATCTTGGACGAGCTCCAAAATGCGCTCAGGGTCGAGAGCAAGGTCATCAAAATGGCTGCCAAAGGTCAACTATAGTCGCAGCGCACGACTCTGAGGTTGTCCTTATCGTACCCTGGCAACCTACCATTCAAAAATGTGTCCGATTTCGTATCATTTAACACACGGATCATATTAGAATGCACAAATATATTATACACGAATAATATTATGCACGAACATATTAGACACGAATCATATGCGTCTCATATTATACACGAAATTGGACGCACTGTTGAGGGGTAGGTTGCCAGGGCACGATAATAACAACCTCAGAGTCGCGCGCCACGACTATAGTTTTAATATGGATTGACTTTGTGAAAAGCGGTGACTGAATTCCATAGAGTCTTGCGAATTTTCTTCACATTTTTCTGGCGGACGATTAGCATTCGGCTCCCGAATGCTTTTCTTTCATTATCAATATCATCATCACCATCATCATCATCATCATCATCATCATCATCATCATCATTATCATTATCATCTTCATCATCATCACCATCATCATTATCATCATCATCATTATCATCATCATCATCATCATCATCATCATTATCATCATCGTCATTATCATCATCATTATCATCATCATCATCGTCGTCATTATCATCATTATTATCATCATTATCATCATCATTATCATCATTAACAATTTCTTTCCTCATCTTAACTTGGCCCAGGTAGTTGTCCTTTTGCAGTTTATTTCATGTAGTCCATTGACACACACACACACAAAAAAGGCCATGATAGAATAACTCTCTTCTTTTTTTAGTTATTTTACCATGGGCACGGCTGTCATCCATTCCATAGCACTTCTTCATGACTAGCATCATCTGGTGTTAGTCTGTTGTTATTACACGGTACTCCAGATGGAAAGATAATTTTAGACCAAGTTAGAGTGGTAACCTATTTCCTTCAGGTACAAGCAAGCCGACAGTGGAGTAGTAACCAAGAAGACTCATTCGTACCTCATAAATAACGGTACTTAAATTTCATTCAGCCACAATTTTAGGATTTAAGATTTGGGAGGTGTCTCAGTTCCGTCGGGTGAAAAAGAACCGACTATAGTGTTTTTTATTTGACTTGGCCCACATTTTCGTCCATTTGTAGGTTATTTCACGTAGCTCAGTGACAAAATATGAAAATACCACAGCCGTTCATCCCTTCCACGACACTTCTTGACTAGTGTTAATCTGGAGTTACAACTGAACATTCAACGAGGAGAAAGGACAATTTTAGGCCAAGTTAGGGTAAAAAGGGTATAGTAACAGTATCCTACCCAGTGAACTGAGCCACACAGTCCATCCATCCATCCATTATCTTTTTTTTTTCCCCATCAGAATCGTAGGTGTCCGGGGCTAGGCTTGTCAGTCCCGCCATTTAAGGGAAGGGTGAACAATCTCACTCACCCATTAGATTTAAACCAACGGGTTCCATTTGGTTGGGGCGCCTTGACATACTAGACCACCAAGCGCCACACAACCACCAGCTAAACCGCCAAGGGAGGGTTGCTACGAAGCCTGCTATGCCACAAAGAATACGGGTGTTGAGCCCATGTTCCCAGCGATCATACATGTTGGCTGCCACAAAAACGCCTCAAAGCCTCTCTCACACACCGCTCCCTCCCGCCACTTCAACCTTCTACCCCAGGTTCCTAGTATTGGCCCTCCATGTTTGCGTTATCTTTAAATAATTTACTAATTTACTGTACTTGGTGTGTGTGTGTGTGTGTGTGTGTGTGTGTGTGTGTGTGTGTGTGTGAAGGTATACATAAACGATGACATAGTGAGATATTATCGGTACATAGCTCAGAGTTTTCCGCATATTTTATTCCTCCACGTTACCTTTAAATTCCTGACATACTGTTTACTATGCCTGGTGTGTTTTGGCCATGTGAAGAGAATGGAGAATGAGCTATTGGCTTGGAGAATGTACGTGACTGAGGTGAAGGTGGAAGGGGAAGGAGACCGAGGATGAGGTGGGGAGTTGATGTGGAAAGGTATGAGTAATGGCGGTGTAATGAGTACCGTAATGGTTGGAGAAAGGATAGCCTGATGGCGGAGGACAGATTGGCATGGAGGTGATCCGTTTGAGACCACTCGAGATTACGGCGTATGGCTATAGAGAGACAGACAGACAGGGGGAGATAGATAGTTAGAGAAGTAGGGAGATAGATAGGCAGATAGATGGATGAACACATAGGCAAGTAGGTAGTGCAGTGTTGGGGAGGTGTTAACTGTGACGTCATACATAATAGATGATACACAGGCCTACATATAGCTATCCTCATCGTAAACACTATGTCGATTGTGTACGCTAAGATTGTCCGTGCGATATTTGGATGTCCGTATCACCATCTCTAAACCAGATTTCCCACAACTAGCCTGTAAAATTCGTAACCATATTAACAGTGTATGGATTATTTTTTTTGTTTAATTTGTTTTCCCTCCTCTGTTCATCTTCTGCTATATATATATATATAT